>NW_027507789.1:152338906-152668906 GCF_037356315.1 Lithobates pipiens | reverse complement strand
ATACTTTCCATGCACTTTAAGACCTCTTTTACACTGAGGCGTTTTGCAGGCACTTTTACGCTAAAAATAGCGCCTGAAAAGCTCCTGAAAATTGCTTCGCATTAATTTTAACCATATACAGACCGGACCATTTTGCTGGTCAAAGACCAGACCACTTTTTGCGATTCGGCACTGTGTCACTTTAACTGACAATTGCACGGTCGTGCGATGTGGCTCCCAAACAAAATTGACGTCCTTTTTTCCCACAAATAGAGCTTTCTTTTGGTGGTATTTGATCACCTCTGCGGTTTTTATTTTTTGCGCTATAAACAAAAATAGAGTGACAATTTTGAAAAAAACACATTATTTTTTACTTTTTGTTATAATAAATATCCCCCAAAAATATATAAAAAAAATTTTTTTTTCCCTCAGTTTAGGCCGATACGTATTCTTCTACATATTTTTGGTAAAAAAATCGCAATAAGCGATTATTGATTGGTCTGCGCAAAAGTTATAGCGTTTACAAAATAGGGATAGTTTTATGGCATTTTTATTAATAATTTTTTATTATTTATTTTTTTACTAATAATGGCGGCGATCTGCGATTTTTATTGTGACTGCGACATTGCGGCGGACACATCGGACATTTTTGACACATTTTTGGGACCATTGTCATTTATACAGTAATCACTGCTATATAAATGCAGTGATTCCTGTGTAAATGACACTGGCAGTGCAGGGGTTAATCAGCGGGTGGCAGTGTAGGGGTTAAGTGTTCCTAGGGGTGTGTTACTAACTGTGGGGGGTTGGGCTTTCATTTAGTGAACACTGATCTCTGCTCCAATCACATGGAGCAGAGATCAGCGTCACTAGTTGCTAGGCAGAATGGGGAAATGCTGTTTACACAGCATTTCCTCCATTCAGCCGTCCTGTGAGATGATCGCGGGTATGCCCGCGGCGATCGAGTCCGCGGGACCCGCGACCAGACTCACGGGGGTCTCGACCAGCACGCGAGTGCGCCGCCACTGGCATGCTCGCGATGGCAGGGCGGCATTGAAGATTGGACGTACCTGTACGCCAATATGCCTGCCCGTGCCATTCTGCCAACGTACATCGGCGTGCGCTGGTCGGGAACCGGTTAATGGATCCATTCACACTGGGGCAGTGCGGTGTAAAAAGTCCTGCAAGCAGCATCTTTGGAGCAAGTTTGGAGCGCTTAAAAAAGCATCTCAAAAGCACCCTGCTCTATCTCTCTATTGAAATTAATGGGAAGCAATTTAAAAGCGCCTAAAAAGAGTCTTAAAAGCGATTCAAAAGCGACGCAAAATGGTTATTTTTTTTTAAGACCCCCCCCACACTGGGGCGTTTTTCAGACGCTTTTGGGCGTTAGAAACAGTCCTGCAAGCAGCATCTTTCTGGCGGTGCGGGAGTGGGGTACACACCGTTCCTCCACCGTTCCTCCACTGCCCCTGCCATTGGAATCCATGGGCACCGCTACAGAAGCGCCGGCAAAGCATTTTGGCAGCGGCGATTTGCAGGCACGTTTAACCCTTTATTCGCCCGCTAGCAGGGGTTGAAAGTGCCCTGCTAGTGACTGAAAAGCACCGCCAATAAAGCGGTAAAGAGCCACTAAAATTAGTGGCACTTTACGCTAGCGCTCCCCCACGCCCCCCGGCCCAGTGTGAAAATTGCCTTTGCGCACTGCTAGCACCTCAAAAGCACTTGAAAAGTGCAGCAAAAGCACCGCATAAACACCCAACGTTTTATGGGCAGTTTTCGAGTGCCTCAGTGTGAAAGGGGTCTAAGGGCACCCAGAAATTGGATTCACAACTTTATAGTAAGTAGCAGAGTGTATTAAGTTAAGGTCAATCAAGATAAAACAATAACAATGGAGAAGATAATCAGATGCATAATGTATACAGGCAATAATTTTAAATCCCAGCATGCACTGTAACCCCAACAGAATAAACTGTAGCTCTCCTCAAAGGATGAGCCACAGCAAGTGACACAGGTGGGTGCTAGTTTGGATATAGGCTAAGTCCCTTGGGAGCTCTCGCAATGAGAGGCAAAGTCTATACCTGTGGTCCAAGACTTAAATTAGTATGCAGATCTGCCCTCATGATCATGTAAATTGAATCCAGTCCAGGTACTCCGCCGGTTATGTTAGGGCCCTTGAAGACGTTGGCACGCATGATAGAGATGTTTCTATTGGTGTAAGTGTTGATAGTCCTATAACCAGTAGGATGGGATTGAAGGTAGGAGTCTTTAAGACACCATTAGTAATAATTTGGTATTGTGAAGCCGGGGGGGGGGCAGTTTGGGCCTAGTCTAGAAGAACAGCAGATCCTCAGGGCATTTGTGATACATGCAAGTGAAATGCAAGTTCCCTAAAAGAGGAACGGTATAGTCAATGTCAGCAACCAGAATAATTGTGGATCAGGGACCCTCTCACCACCACCCCTGTGTCTTCTCAGCAACAGGCAAACATCATTGAAGGGGTCCCTCTCTGTGCGTGGACGGTGCTCTCTGGTGTCCTTCAGCTGTTTGGGGTATAGACTGTAATGTTAGGGTATTTTGCTCATACTTGCAGAAGGCCTGGGACAGCGTTGTGGTAAAGGCACATCCCCACAGCAATGATTTGGCATCTTCCGGTTATTGCAGTAATAGCAGGAGTTAGTGGGTGTTGTCTGTGTGCCTTCAGCGCAGAATACACCTGTATCTACCCTTTATTGCTGTTCTCTAGTTGAGCCATCTGCCATCTGCCATCTGCAGGAGTTAGTGGGTGTTGTCTGTGTGCCTTCAGCGCAGAATACACCTGTATCTACCCTTTATTGCTGTTCTCTAATTGAGCCATCTGCAGGAGTTAGTGGGTGTTGTCTGTGTGCCTTTAGCGCAGAATACACCTGTATCTACCCTTTATTGCTGTTCTCTAGTTGAGCCATCTCCCATCTGCAGGAGTTAGTGGGTGTTGTCTGTGTGCCTTCAGCATAGTATACACCTGTATCTACCTATATTGCTCTTCTCTAATTGAGCTATCTGCCATCTGCAGGAGTTAGTTGGTGTTGTGTGCCTCCAGTGCAGTATACACCTGTAGCTACCTATATTGCTCTTCTCTAATTGAGCCATCTGCCATCTGCAGGAGTTAGTGGGTGTTGTCTGTGTACCTTCAGCGTAGTATACACCCGTATCTACCTATATTGCTCTTCTCTAACTGAGCCATCTGCCATCTGCAGGAGTTAGCTGGTGTTGTGTGCCTCCAGCGCAGTATACACCTGTAGCTACCTATATTGCTGTTCTCTAATTGAGCCATCTGCAGGAGTTAGTTGGTGTTGTGTGCCTCCAGCACAGCACAGTATACACAGGTATCTACCCTTTAATTGCTGGTGTTCTATAATAAAGGCATCTGCAGGAGTTAGTGGGTGTTGTGTGCCTCCAGCACAGCACAATATACACCGGTATCTACCCTTTATTGCTGGTGTTCTATAATAAAGGCATCTGCAGGAGTTAGTGGGTGTTGTGTGCCTCCAGCATAGCACAATATACACCTGTATCTACCCTTTATTGCTGGTGTTCTATCATACAGGCATCTGCAGGAGTTAGTGGGTGTTGTGTGCCTCCAGCACAATATACACTACCCAATTGCTGGTTTTCCCATCTCCCTGCAGTCCATTACCATGTCTGAAAGGCCAACAAGGAGAGGCAAAAAGGCATGAGCCAATAAAAGAGGGCAGCAGGCTCTGTGTCTAGAGACAACAGTGCTGGTCGTGGACGCGGTGCATCGTCATCAGCACGTGGTCATGGGACACGTTTGTCCTTATTTTCGGCAGCTGGACGTGTTGAGCCGCATCATGCCGAACACTTGGTAGAGTGGATGACCAAGCCCTCTTCATCCTCCTCATCCTCTCTCACCCAGGCTCAGGGTACTAGCAAAGCAGCTGCCAATGCATCCTCTTCCCTTGTCTCAATGTCATCATCAGTGACTCCTTCCCTAGACCCACCACGTCCTCCTGAGGAGTCCCCCGAACTCTTTGAGCACAGTGTTGCGTACATGCTCCAGGAGGATGCCCAGTGTTTTGTAGGCTCTGATGATGATACTCAGCTAGAGGAAGGCAGTAGTGTGAGCGCAGAGAGAGGGGATGCTCAAGAAGGACAGCAAACTAGCAGTCATGTTCCACAAGCTGCAGCATACTGCCAAGTTTGCTCCAGTGATGAAGAGGTAGGGTATGATGAGGGCACTGACTCCACATGGGTGCCTGGTAGGAGAGAGGAGGAGGAGGAGGCACATCTCCAACGAGGCAGGATGCCCTCCGGGGACCAGCTTAGGGGCAGCACACCGACTGAATCACACCGCAGAGCTCCGCCTGTGCAGGGCGCTGCCTCTGCGCGTTATTCTAAAAGTTCTTTGGTGTGGGCCTTTTTTGAGACAAGTGCATCAGATCGCACAGCTGATATTTGCAACATATGTCTCAAGCGTATCTCGCGTGGCCAAAACATCAGCCTCTTGGGCACCACATGCTCGACCAGACATATGTTGACCTGCCATGCAGCTCGTTGGCAAGCATACCTCAAAGACCCACACCAAAGAACAAAGTAGACCCCACTAGACCTTCAGTCCTCTCTGAAACCTGCACTGAGAGGAATGAAGGTGTAGAATTAGGTGTGTCACAGCCAAGTGCTTGTGGGCACTCTGCTAGCAATATACCCACGTCCGATTGTAGCAGGCAAATTTCCCTGCCCCAGCTGCTGGACCATAGAAAGAAGTTAACTCCCAGCCATCCACATGCCCAGCAGTTGAATGCTAGCTTGGCTAAATTGCTAGCACTTCAACTGCTGGCTTTTCAGTTAGTAGACTCGGCCCCCTTCCGTGAGTTTGTACAATGTGCGGTTCCTCAGTGGCAGGTCCCCAAACGCCACTTTTTCTCACGGAAGGCGATTCCGGCTCTCTACCGGCATGTGGAAGGCAATGTCCTTGCCTCGCTGGACAGGGCGGTCAGCAGTAAGGTGCATATTACCGCTGACTCATGGTCCAGCAGGCATGGACAGGGACGTTACCTGTCTTTCACGGCCCATTGGGTCACTCTTCTGGCAGGTGGGAAGGATGCAGGACAAGGTGCAGTAGTGTTGGAGGTTGTTCCGCCACCACGCCTCCAAAATGCTACTATTGATTGTGACACACCTCTCTCCTCCACCCCCTCCTCTTTTTCTTCCTCCATGGCCTCTTCCAGTGCTCTGTCCTCAGAACCAGCGGTGCTCCGTAGGCGTTCCAGGACTCGACCCCCTTTTTGGAGTGGTAGCCGGGTTCACACATTCATATTTTGAATACTGACATTTTTTCCTTACTGTTTGGATTTTTTTCTCAATAAAATTATTTCATTATTTAATAATAAAAAATAAAACACAACTGTTTTATTCATAGTTGGATAGCTTATTTTTTTTTCCAGAATTTTTTAATAATTCACAAAGCTAGACCCACTAAATTTCAGATTTTATAACTTGTTCAGGAATACACATGGTGTTAAAAAATATGTTTATGTTTCACCTATTTCCTACTGCTTTATTAACATAAATCATGTCATATCACCACTCCCAATACCCTGAAATGATCTTCAGGGTCAGGGTTGAACAATGTTCTTCCAGAATACAAAGTTGGCATATTGAACTGTTTTTCACTTGCATTGTACCAAACATGTTTGTGACATTACCTTTGATCGACAGCCCTGTTTTTTTCCTTTGACCAAAGTAACTTTTTTTTTCTTTGGGTCCAAAGGTCAGCAAGCAGGTTTTTTTTTTTGTTGTAAACATGACGGGGACAGTATAAATACTGCTCAAGGCATCCAGTGAGAGGCAGAGCACACAGAGAGAAATACCGATTCAAATAGGTACAGCCTTACAGCTCATCAACAGATACAACGATGGAGAATGGAATGGACGCCCTACATGATTCTGGAGTCCAGATGGTCCACTACCTTCAGAGTAACTACATGAGTTCGCAGGACTGGTTCATTTTCATCTCCTTTGCTGCAGATCTCAGAAATACCTTCTTCATCTTCTTTCCCATTTGGTTCCATCTTTGTGAATCGGTGGGCATCAAACTCATTTGGGTGGCGGTAATTGGCGACTGGCTTAATCTTGTCTTTAAATGGTAAGTATATTATAAGAAAGTAACAGCCTTGGCTTATATGTAAAAAAGCTTGATTTTTTTGAATGTCCTTGTTTCTATTTCTGTTAAATTTATACGCATTGAATGTACATATAATACAATATTATATATAATGTACATATAATTGATAGGGTATAGCCAGAATATTATTATTATTATACAGGATTTATTGCACAGTGCTTTACAATGTTAGACAATACAGTTACAATATAATTTAATACAGAAGGAATCAGAGAATATAAATGTTTGCTACCTTTCCTTAAGTTTTTTTTCCCTCTATTTTTTATAAAATAAAATAAATGTTAAAATAATGCCAAGTTTATGCTGAAAACACTATACTCTTATAAGGAGTATGTCTGGCTAATGGTAGAGCACCTACAGAGTTGGCACATCATCCCAGGTAGTTAAATATTGAAGTGAAAAGAGGAAAGAGGGGATTTTTGTGGTGCTTTACAAATGATAATGGAAACCAATGTTTTTTTTTTTTTTAATATATATAATAATTTTAATGAGAATATAGTTAAAATATAACAAAGCCAAGTTGTTCACTGATGGTCAGCAAGTCATAACAAGGGTGGTCATAGACACCAGTGTTCAGTTTTAACAGTTGTTGCTTGTTTTTAGCCCTGTTGATAACAATAATTTGCACAATAATAGTAAATGTATAAATTCTTATAAAAAATAAAAACATTTCTTTATACATTAAGTACTCAAAGGTAATAAAAGTAAAATAGTAAAACTAATTTTAATTTTCACTTAAAAAAATAATAATTTTTAACTTTTGTTTCTAAGTCCTGTTTTCCTATGGTGACAATCCTAGAATATATCTAACTAGTGTATTTAATCAGTTACTTTACTCTTTTAATATTAAAGAAAAATTATATATATATCACATGCAGTTGCTTTAAAATTAAAGCCAAGTATGTAAAAGGACTAGCAATAAAAAAAACTGCATGTTGGAATTTCATCCTATAGTGTAAAAATCTGACATTTTTTATATAACATATGCAATACATTTTTGTTAGATATTGCTAATTTCTGATTTTGATTAAAGTTTTTATTTTGCTTGCAGGATTCTTTTTGGACAAAGACCATACTGGTGGGTTCATGAAACTGGTCACTATGGAAACACCTCTGCTCCAGTCATTGAACAGTTCCCTGTAACATGTGAAACTGGACCAGGTAATAGGAACCAATAGTTTCTACATTTTGAAAGAGTTTTTAATAAATTAATTGTCACCAAACTTGTGGTTTGGTGAACATTAACAGAGCATAAAAAACTGCTCCTATGCTGTCCCTCTCTTGCTAAAACTAGCTACATATTATACAACTTTTTTTGTACAATTTTACTTTAGATTTACCAAAACCATATAATATGAGGTCAAACCTAAACACTTTTAAACTGTATGCAATCAGACAGGCACAACAGTTGAACTACATAGTTGAAGGTAAATCTAAAGGAAATTGAACAAGAAAATTGTGTAGCCAGCTTAACCCAAACAGAGAGGTGTTGCTGACATGTGATATTCTGCAGCCTCCATCCATCACTAATTGATTTTCTTGTCTTGGTATTGCAGGAAGCCCTTCAGGTCACGCTATGGGGTCTGCTGGAATATATTACGTCATGGTAACTGCCATCCTTACAATCATGTTGAAGAAAAGGGAATCATCAATAAAAAGCTGGTGAGTTATCAAAGTTTTTGAGTACCTTATCATATCATGCAGCAATAAAATAGATCATAAATTAATAACATAGATCTTATGCTGACATAAAACAAAAACAAACAAAAAAAAAAACTGCTGGAAATTTCAATAAATAATGTTTTATTTTATCCCCTATGGATATTGAAGGCAACCAGACAAAAAAAAAATTTTTTTTTTTTTATCTAAAAGCTCCATTCTCTAATTGAAAACTATTTTAAAGGACTTTAAAACTGAGGATTTCCCATTCCATGAAAGCAGACTTTAATCTGAATCACTGCGGCTTTGGGAATACCACCCAACATATATGTTAGATTTACGGTTAAGCCTTTATATGTCATTTATTGAATATTTTGTGAAAAAATTAAATTAATCAATTAAAGAATGGAACTTTTAGAAAAAAAATGCTTTTTTTGTGTCTGGTTGCCCTCAAAATCCCATAAAGGATTAAATAAAGCATTTGTTTTTATAGATATTTTCAGCACTTTTATAAATGTGCATAGTTCTATTCAGCAACATAAATTTCGAAAGAGTCGTATTTTTAGCATGAGTTTACAATATTTTAAGCAGAAAGTAAATAAAATTAAAAAAATGTACACATGATAAGCAATTAATAGAGGGCCACCACCGCCTTCTGAATATGCAAGTTGTCTGTGTCTAGCATCAATACTTTGGAGTATAGACCTGGAACAAGCATGCAGCAAATGCAAGTCAGAGAAAAAAAACTTTCCTTATGTTTTTCCTCATAAGTGACTCAAAGTATTGAAGCCATGGGATCTGTAAGATTGCCAGGCTGCCTGATTATCGGGTTTTCCGTTCCCATAACTTTATTATACATTTAGAATTTCTTCAATTACTAAATTAAACCATTGAAGATCATTTCTAACAGCTAGAATAAATAAAATATCTGTGTTATGTATAGCAGCTAATTAGACATATACCAAAAACTTTCAGATGGAATCAGATTAGTTGCTATGGATAACAATGACACCACCATGTTTTAGCAATAATTTTATCTATGCAATAACCTTAGGACGAAGGTACTTTTAGGTATTATTTACATTTTTTGCCACAGAATTAATACCTTTTAGCATGTGATGTAAGATGTATTTAGCTTAGCCTATACTGGTGCTTTATAAATACCCTGTTGTCCTTTGCCTTAGGTGCCTGAAAGGAGTTCTTTGGTCTGGGTTTTGGGCCGTTCAGATCTGTGTCTGCCTATCCAGAATCTTCTTGGCTGCACATTTCCCACATCAAGTTGTGTCTGGAGTTATCTCAGGTACACAGAATGAATATTTTTAAGCAAATATTTTAAGATTATACAATTTCTATAGAAAAATGTTATATGTGTGTATATATATATATATATATATATATATATATATATATATATATATACACATACATATATACTTTTAAAAATTATATTCTTTTGCATGGAACATTTTAGATTCCAAAGCTATCCTTTTTTTAAAAGTATACTACAATAGTTTCATAGATACTGTAAAAGTTTATGATATTTAGATCAATTTAAATTGTCTTAATCTCATTAAGATTTTGGTTCTATCTTTACAGGAATAGTTGTTGCCGAAGCATTCCATCACACACAATCTATCTATAAAGTCAGCCTGAAAAAATACATCCTAACTACACTCTTCCTGACCTCCTTTGCTGTTGGCCTTTACTTAGTCCTAAAAGCAACGGGTGTGGACCTCCTGTGGACCCTGGAGAAGGCAAAAAGATGGTGTGCCAGACCAGAGTGGATCCATATTGACACTACTCCTTTTGCTGGCCTTTTTAGAAACATGGGCATCTTCTTTGGCTTAGGACTAGCTCTCAGCTCTAAACTTTACCAAGAAAGCTGCCATGGAAAGCAAGGAAGCCAATTTACCTTCCGCATGTGCTGCATTGCCGCTTCACTTATTGTTTTACATCTTTTTGACTCGTTCAAGCCACCAACTAAAGTGGAGATGCTTTTCTATGCTCTCTCATTCTGCAAAAGTGCTGCTGTACCCCTGGCTGCTGTGGGAATCATCCCTTACTGTGTTTCTCAGCTTCTTCACCAACAGAGCAAAAAGAATCTTTAATGTATATACTGTATATTGTTTTTATAATGATATAGCTTTAATGCATTTTATTGTTGGTATACACAGTCCAAACTTCACACAACCGGTGTATCTTCTGTCTGCATGGAAAATGTGATAGTTAATCCAAGGGAAACATAAACATAAAGATGTCATGCTTTTATCTGGTTGACATCCATGGATTTCCAAAGAATTCCAAAAATGTTGGAGTTTTGTGCAGACTGAACAACTTTGAAGAGTTGACTTGCTGAGTCTAAATAGGTTGTATTAAAAGTATTGCAGGGTTTTAAAGCTACCATGTTCTTTTAGCTCACTAAATTTTAAAGAAAAATTTCTGTTGAGGATCTTAAGAAACTTCCAAGCTAGCGAGCCACAATAAAACGTTAAGGGTTCTAAGAATGTTTGTGCCTTGTCACCTGAAAAATCGGAATGGAAGGCTGAAAGAAAACACGAATATCCATAATCCGGAGTTGTTAATACTTTTTTGCTAATTTTTCAATTTATCTTTTCTCCATTTGCAACTTCCATCATTTATGGCTCAGTAGCAGTGTAAACAGGTGCTCACTAGGATTTTTAAAACTGCCTATACCAGAGATTACAGGTTAGATGTTCTGGTAATAAAAAATCCTTCACTTGGGAAGTAACCCAGAATTTTCAGTGTAAAGAAAGCTATTTATTTTTACTGAGATTGAAAGGAAAGGTTTGACTGGTAGCTTGGATGCAGTATACAGATTGGTAGTATTTAAATAGTGTTATTAAAGACAGTTGTCTAATGTAGTGGTCTCCAAACTGTGGCACTTTGCTTGCCTTAATCCAGTCCTTGAGGCATTATTCCTGCCACTGACACCAACAATGGGACATCATTTATGCCACTGACACCAACAATGGGGCATAATTACCCAATACCAAAGACCGGAATGGTTTACTCCCGCTGGGCACAGACCGGCCCCCTTATAGTCTGAAGGACAGTAAACTGGGGATTTGATTTGCTAATACTTCCATTTTGAGCCATCAAGTCAACATGTGTTGACTTATTAGCTGAATGAAAAAAATTAATTATTGAATATGATTGGTATTTTTAGACAAACATATAAAACCTCCTGGCCAGCAAATACGTTACTTAGTTAAATACCCCAGCACCGCCACCAAAGAGTTGACATTTTAACTGTCAGTGTATGTTAAAATGTTTTTATTGTTTTGTTACTTTTAGCATCTATTTTTCATATATTTATTTATTCACGCATGTTAGGTTGTTTTGTCCAATTTTGAATAGCTAATTGTGTGATATTTCATGAAGATGTTTTAAATATGGCGTTTTATAATAAAAAAATATGAAATTCATTATGTTTTATAGTGCTATTTGCGTGAATTATAACATTGTTTAGTGATGCTACAGACAAACCACACAAAATTGCTAATATGCTGAAATATTATTATTATACAGGATTTATATAGCTGCAACAGGTTACGCAGCGCTTTACAATTTAAAAGGGACACAGTACAGTTATAATACAATAAAATACAAGAGGGTTAAGAGGGCCCTGCTCAAAAGAGCTTACAATCTATTAGATCTGAAAGAATCTTTGGGCTAGTGAGCCCCTGGGAGTTGTAGTTCATTTTCACACCGTACAGTTTTGTAACAACGAGTATAAATCCTCTTTAAAAGGATAAGCTCACCTTCAGTAACATGATACACCCATATTTAGCATGTAAAATGTTACTAACTTGGCAGCCCATACACTCCCCCCCCCCCGACATTCTCTTGTAGTTCTACGGGCACACAGCTACACTGACACTGACAGTCTGCAGGAGCCTGAGATTGCACCTGCAATCTGCTGATCGCGGGTACAATGCTTTACAGACTCCAGAAACAAAAAATAATAAATGCACATTTTTTTAACTGCAAAAAGATGTAAGTGCATTTAGTTATTTATTTATTTTAAAGGTGAACTTATCCATTAGGAAGTCGAAGAAAACCCCAATTGTTTGCATAAACGCTGTTCATCAATTCATGCTAGAGTTAAATTTCTTTATTAGTGCATCATTATACTATCTTCTTAAAACGCGACAATTTTACAATAAAGCTGAACCCAAGACAAACACATAATTACTAAGAGCTATTTTACCTTCCAAAAGATTTTTCTTTCTATCCATGCAATCTTGTTACATAGTTACATAGGTAGTCTGGTTGAAAAAAGTCCATTTAGTTCAAACAATAAAAGGGGAAAAAAATATCCTCAAAAAGAGATAAAAAAAATCGTACACTCCTATACCGTATACACAATCCTATCCTCACAGTTGATCCAGAAGAAGGCAAAAAAGCCACTACAGCATGTTCCAATTTGCTCCAGCAGGGGGAAAAAAATCCTTCCTGATCACCCAAGAGGCAAACGGATATATTCCCTGGATAAACTTTACAACACTAAAGAAATGTAACTTTGCTACAATGTAAAGTAGTGAGTGCTTGCATAACAGTGTAAATTTGCTGTCCCCTCAAAATAACTCAACACACAGCCATTAATGTCTAAACCGCTGGCAACAAAATCAAGTACACCCCTAAGTGAAAATGTCCAAATTGGGCCCAGTGTCAATATTTTGTGTGGCCACCATTATTTTCCAACACTACCTTAACCCTCTTGGTCATGGAGTTCACCAGAGCTTCACAGGTTGCCATTGGAGTCCTCTTCCATTTCTCCATGATAACATCAGGGAGCTGGTGGATGTTAGAGACTTTGCGCTCCACCACCTTCCGTCTGAGGATGACCCACAGATGCTCAACAATGTTTAGGTCTGGAGACATGCTCGGCCAGTCCATCACCTTGTGGTATTGATCAGGACATTTCCTGGGACCAATACTCCACTTTTGATACAATACTTTTTTTGCTGAGTTCTTTGGTGCTTCTACCCTTCTGGTGAAGGCCGACATAGAGCCTGCCTTTCGCTTCCTTCCTGTACACTGCGACTGTTCCAACCCAACAACATGGAAGGTCCTGCCCATCTTCTGTCCTTTTGGGCATTGAGATTGCCATTGAGGAGATGGTCTGCTGACTTCCTGGGGTTAATTTGCTTATTTCCTTGGTTAAATTCCCAAGGGTCTCTAGGAAGTTATGGCTGTAGCAGCTTCAATCTTTTTGGGCCATCTTGTTTTCACATTCCACGTACTTCTGATGGGCACTGGGCAGTGCCTTCTGTGAACGTCTATGAAATGTACATCAGATACACGTTATTACTGGAGTCCTCTTCCACTCCTCCATGACGATATCATGGAGCTGGTGGATGCTAGAGACCTTGTGTTCTTCCATCACCTTTACCCTCAGCTTCTTTAGCAAGGCAGTGGTCATCCTGGAGGTGTGTTTGGGGTCGTTATCATGTTGGAATACTGCCCTGCGGCCCAGTCTCCAAAGGGAGAGGATCATGCTCTGCTTCAGTATGTCACAGTACACGTTGGCATTCATGGTAGCTCCCTAGTGCCGGCAGCACTCATGCAGCCCCAGACCATGACACTCCCACCACCATGCTTGACTGTAGGCAAGACACATTTGTCTTTGTAATCCTCACCTGGTTGCCACCACACATGCTTGACACCATCTGAACCAAATAAGTTTATCTTGGTATCATTAGACCACAGGATATGGTTCCAGTAATCCATGTCCTTAGTCTGCTTGTCTTCAGCAAACTGTTTGTGGGCTTTCTTGTCCATCATCTTTAGAAGAGGCTTCCTTCTGGGATGACAGCCATGCAGCCCAATTTGATGCAGAGTGCAGCGTATGGTCTGAGCACTGACAGGCTTATCCCCCACTCCTTCTACCTCTGCAGCAATGCTGGCAGCACTCATACGTCTATTTCCCAAAGACAACCTCTGGATATGACGCTGAGCACGTGCACTCAACATCTTTAGTTGACCATGGCGAGGCCTGTTCTGAGTTGAACCTGTACTTGGCCACCATGCTCCAGCTCAGTTTCAGAGTCTTTGCAATCTTCTTATAGTCTAGGACATCTTTATCTAGAGCAGGTGTCTCAAACTGGCGGCCCTCCAGCTGTTGCGGAACTACAAGTCCCATCATGCCTCTGCCTTTGGGAGTCATGCTTGTTACTGTCAGCCTTGCAATGCCTCATGGGACTGGCACGCCACCAGTTTGAGACCCCTAATTTAGAGCAAAAATTCTTTTTTTCAGATCCTCAGAGAGTTCTTTGCCATGAGGTGCCATGTTGAACTTCCAGTGACCAGAATGAGAGAGTGAGAGCGATAACACCAAATTTAACACACCTACTCCCCATTCACACCTGAGACCTTTTAACACTGTTATACAAGCTGTACACTCACTACTTTACATTTTAGAAAAGTGTAATTTCTTCAGTGTTGTCACATGAAAAGATATAATAAACTATTTACAAAAATGTGAGGGGTGTACTCACTTTTGGGAGATACTGTATGTGTCAAAGCAGAGCTATAGATCAAACAAATAATGTGCAAATAATTGCAGTATGAAACAGCAAATAAAGTGCAAAAAGTGCAATATGCAACAGCAAAATATAAGTGCAATATGAAACAGCATTTAAACATTCATGTTTCAATAAGAAACAGTAGATCAAGTGCCAGAGCGTGCAATATGAAACAGCATTTAAACATTCATGTTTCAATAAGAAACAGTAGATCAAGTGCCAGAGCGTGCAATATGGAACAGCATTCAATAAATTATGGATATACATCCAACACTTAACCATGCATAAAAGTAACAACAAATGTGCAAACAAACATGGTGCATAAATGTCATAACAAAAAGCAAATTATGAAGTCCATAGTGAGAACAAAAACCATTAGCAAGTGTTCTTCCAAATCAGGATTTAAAGAGATCCACCACAAGCTAGGAATAATCATCGCGCCTCTTACCAGAAAAGATGGGCCACAGGTTATAATAGCCAGAAGCACATAAGATCTTAACACAGGCTGGGCGGTCAGCAAAAAAACAATGGTCATCACTCCACAGTGAATCCCACTGGAAATTACAAATCTCCATCGTGAAGTCCATAATAAACAACAAAGTTTACTGAAAGCTTACAGAGTTCACTGAAAAGCTTCCCAGCAGGGTGGCTGACAGTGTAGAGCAGGGAGCACTAGATAGTGCTTGATGGCTAATGCAGACGGACACCAAGAGTAGCCACCCTCCAAAATTAAAAGAAAGAAACTTACGTTCTCATCCCTAGTAATTTCATATGGTAAAATCCTCAGAACTTATCTTCATGCATAGGTAACGTGTATAGTGCAGCAGGTGTTCAAATAGACAGGTACCTGCTGAGAGGCTGTCATATGCAATACTCTAGAACGGTGTTTCTCAACTCCAGTCCTCAAGGCGCCCCAACAGGTAATGTTTTCAGGTTTCCCATTATTTTGCACAGGTGATTTGATCAGTTTCACTGCCTTAGTAATTACCACAGCCGTTTCATCTGAGGGCAATCCTGAAAACATGACCCCCCCCCCCCCCCCCCACTTCCCAGTCGTTTTCCCCACTTACCGGAGACAATGATCCAATGTGCTGGAGGGATGGGCAGGAAGTCCAGTGATGGCTATATTGTCTATGCCCTTAAAGGGCCCATTTATTTATTTTTTTGCTTTTAAGTGTAAATGTGAGATCTGAGATCTTTTTTATCCCAGATCTCACATTAAAGAAACCCTGTCCTGCTTATTTCTATTACAACGGATGTTTCCATCCCTTGTAATAGGAATAACAGTGATCAAAAAATATATTTTTTAAAGGGACAATGTAAAAATAAAAAGTTAAATAAATGAGAATAATTTTTTAAAGGACCCAGTCCCGCCAAGCTCACGTGCAGAAGCAAACGCATAGGCAAGTCGCACCCACATATGTAAACGATGTTCAAACCACACTTCGACCAAATAAGTTGAGTGCACATGCTCAGCATCATATCCAGAGGTTGTCTTTGGGAAATAGACATATGAGTGTTGCCAGCATTGCTGCAGAGGTTGAAGGGGTGGGGAGTCAGCCTGCCAGTGCTCAGACCATATGCCACACACTGCATCAAATTGGTCTGCATGGCTGTTGCCCCAGAAAGATGATGCACAAGAAAGCCTGCAGTTTGCTGACGACAAGCAGACTAAGGACATAGATTAATGGAACCATGTCCTGTGGTCTGACGAGACCAAGATAAACGTATTTGGTTCAGATGGTGTCAAGCGTGTGTGGCAGGAACCAGGTGAGGCATAGAAAGACAAGTGTGTCTTGCCTATAGTCAAGCATGGAGGTGGGAGTGTCATGGTCTGGGGCTGCATGAGTGCTGCCAGCACTGGGGAGTTACAGTTCATTGAGGGAACCATGAATGCCAACATGTACTGTGACATACTGAAGCAGACTGACCAAGCATGTCTCCAGACCTAAACCCTATTGAGCATCTGTGGGACATCCTCAAACAGAAGGTGGAGGAGTGCAAGATCTCTAACATTCACCAGCTCCGTGATGTTGTCATGGAGGAGTAGAAGAGGACTCCAGTGGCAACCTGTGAAGCTCTGGTGAACGTCATGCCCAAGAGGGTTAAGGCAGTGCTGAAAAATAATGGTGGCCACACAAAATATTGACACTTTGTTTTAAATATTGTTTATTTCGTTTTCCACATTTACAAAAAAAACAGTACAAAATATTCCTTATACATACTTTTAAAAATCACTTTGGTAAACATTCATGTTATTTCAGTATTTTCAACATTCACGTAAAAACAGACAGTAAAAAAAAAAAGAGTACACATTGGGTGTCCGACCGGATCGATCTTAAATGTCCCAAGAGGGAAGAAGAAGAAGAAGAGAGAGAGAAAAAAAAAAAAAAAACACCCCCTCCTCCTCTCCTCATGTGTTTAAAATTATCCTTTTGTGATTTTATCTTACCCATATTTGTTACCCATATTTGTAATATTGACACTTTGGACCCAATTTGGACATTTTGTCAGGGCTGGCTTAGCCCTTCCTCCTCTGCGCTGGCCGCTCAGCTGTCGGCTAATTGCCAGCTGTCTTCTCTCTCTTCAGTTACCAGCTGTTCCCGATGATGCTCGTCTGGCCTGCCTATATAAAGTCTTCCAGCTCATTTCTCCTTTGCCTTCACGTTTGGTCACATCACTAGGAACCATCTCCTGCTGTTGTTTCAAGACTGGCTTGCTACATCCCTCCTGGCTTCCATCCTGTTTGCAGTTGCTCTCCCTGGATCCCTGACGTCTGGACTGGCTGATTACCCGATCTGGTTTATGAACTTTGGACTGGCTGACTACCCGATCTGGCTATTGGACTCTGGCTTGCTTTACTATGCTTTTTCCTATTTACCTTTTTATTTTTATTAATAAACAAGTGTGATTCGATTGTACTTCTGTCTCTGTCTGTTTCATGGTTCCTGACAGCTGTGTGTTGAGTTATTTTGAGGGGACAGCAAATTTACACTGTTATACAAGCTGTACACTCACTACTTTACATTGTAGTAAAGTGTAATTTCTTCAGTGTTGTCATATGAAAAGATATAATAACATATTTATGTAGTGCCCACCACTTTAGGTGGGTGCTATTAATTTAAAAGTTAGGCTAAACTGCCAGTGCCTTACTGTATTTTGTATAGGCCTGGAGGTTTGTGTGGGTTAGGGAGGAGTAATAGGTAGAGGGGGGTGTGACCACCTGGTCATCACCCTGGGAGAACACTCCCTTGCTCTCCAGAAGAATCTTCTGGAAAGGAGGCGGGTCAGGCTCTGATGGACAGGCAGTGTGTATGGAGCTCTTGTCCAATTTTTAATTTGCTTGGTCCGGGGTGGGGCTCATACATATACACTGGGGTCACATGTTCCCTGGGGAGTTGGAGATGGGAAAAGGACTAATCTACACAGGCAGAAAGATGTGACTTTAAGGCCTAGGGCTGGAAGGCCTGGAAGTTCAGAGATGCCAGTTCTGGATAGCCACACACATCACCGCCGGAAGGTGATGGAGGTTCAGAGACTCCAAAGCTGGAAGGTTTCCACCATGTTCCGAAGCAAGAAGTAGCTGCAAACCAACCGGAGTGAACCAGGGTTGGCCTGGACCTTTCTTGAGCTGGCCTGGGAGGAAAAGCGCAGGAGGAGAAGGCAGGTGAGGCCTGGGACTGCTAGCATTTCAATACCACATGTTTTTCAGAGGGGCATGCGTGTCAGCTCACTAAAGGAGAGGGACTATTCACTCACACATATTCTAATCCAGAGGCAACTCTTATTCTGTGCATCACTGAGGTGATAGCACCTACCAGAATCTGGACTAAAGTTCAAGTTTGTACATTTCAACCCAGAGGCAATGTATATCTGTGCATCAGTGAGGTGATTGTACCCGCCGGAATCTGGAATAAAGTTAAAGTTTTGAACTGTTCATGTGTCTGTGCTTTACAACAGCAGGGGTGGAAGAAGCGGGGGTTAAACCAGCCATACTGTATGAACTACTAGCAGCTCCCAAGGGAGTAGTGCGATTCATGGAGGTCCCACCGAGATATTTTACAGTACCGCTGACTCGCTGCCCCTAGCAACTACAAGAAGAAGAAACTTTTTTTTTTCTGCAAATAGTTTAAATTCACTGGGAGTTGTGTGTGTGTCGCTGTGGCTCGTGGCATAAAACATGAACACCAAGAGAGGTGGCGGCCGGTAACCAGGGAGTTTGTTTCTCACAGCAAGGCATCACAAAGTGACATTTCACTGTGCTCTCAGTTCGCTGCCGTTTAGCATGAAGTTCCACAGTGCCCACCACCAGGGGTCGCTGGCGCGTACTGCTGAAGTGTACTGCTACAGTTCCTCGTACGTCAGACCAACGAGTCAAGGGGCCGGCTGCCGCGCCCAGGAGGAAGGACCCCATCGAAGTCTGCGTGCCACGCGCTGCTCACCCAGCGGAGGAAGATGGCGTGGAGCGTCCCACGCTCCCGCTGTTCGGTTACCAACTGAGCAGGACTGGATCCTTGTATACACTGGTATTCGCCTGGAACCTACCAGTGAGCGCCAGCACAACCACTGGACTCTGCCTGCCTCAAGTTCGGATGACCGGAGAGGGCTGCGGTACATCACAGGCAATCGTGGAGGAGGTCCAAACTGATTCTACGGAGCCAGGAGTACCAGGTAGGATCTGAAGAGGAGGCCTGTGGCCTGGCAGGGGAACCGGAGGATGCGGGTGTAGATAGGCAGTCCCCACGGAACCTCCCCGGAGAGCCGGTCACATGTAAGTCCCCTGGGGAACCTGTCCAGAAGGAGCCACCGTTTACAGAGGGGGATCTCTCAGGTGAGCTGGGCAGGGGAAGCAGGGGCCGGGCCATAGACTGGGGTTCGCCACAGGTGTTGGATCAATATGGGTCTCTAGAACACCTATTTGTATGGTCCTCACCAGAGGAGGGTGGTCCAAGTGGAGAGAAGGACTGGTATATAGAGAGCTCCACGTCCCTCAGTGCTTCAACTGGGGCTCCGGAAAGCATTGCCACTTTCCCAGCACTAAGTCGTCCACAGACGCACCGCCTCACAACAGGACATACGCCGAAGGTTGCCACTGGCCCCCGAAGGAGCTGCTGGTTTTATTGGGCTTACCATTACCTTCTTGATCTCGTCTGCATCTAGGGGTTTCCCGTGGTAGATGGCCCAAAGAATTGTAGAAACTGACACTGAGTCCTCTTTTTGGGATATTTATTGAAAAGATAACACAGTTTCTCAATGAAGGGTAGAGGGTTAGGAAGAAAGTTCAGGTACTTTTTGGAACTGCAGAAATCAGAAGTTTCTCACAATAGAAATCCAGAGAATTACCGTTTCACAACTGGATTCTCACAGCTACTGGATAGACCTCCTCTCACTAGGCCTAGCAGCCGATAGAGTGTTTAAAGCGGTTCTGCACCTTTAAAAAAAATATTAAAAGCCAGCAGCTACAAATATTGCAGCTGCTGACTTTTAATAAATTCACACTTACCTGTCCCAGGATCCAGCGATGTCGGCGGCAGATGACGAGTTATCGCTCGTCTCTTTTCTCCCCCTGCCGCCATCCTCTGTCAGGGAATCGGAAAGTGAAGCGTTGCGGCTTCACTGCCCGGTTCCCTACTGCGCATGCGCAAGTCGCGCTGCGCGTCTCTGCTGGACCCCACTGTGTCCTGGGAACTGTGTGTTTCCCAGAACACAACGGGGGGGGGCATCTGCGGCGGTCTGCGGGGGTCTTGTCCCGGAAGTGGGTACAGATACCTGGATTATCCAGGTAACTGCACCCCCCTCCCCCCTGAAAGGTGCCGATTGTGGCACTGGAGGGGGGAGGGATCAGATGAGCGGAACTTCCACTTCAGGGTGGAGAACCGCTTTAAGTAGAGCAAAGTTTCTGCCACAGACTTGGATGTAGAACACTTGTGAAAAGTCTCTGCCACAGACTTGGATGTAACTGAGGGTCATAGATAAATTTAAAGAGCTATCATATGGTACCAGTATCTCGCAGCTGGTCCGGCGATACCGTATGAGTGTAGATCCATTTAGTGTCCTTCAACTGAGCCTCTAGGCTCCTTCAGAGGAGCCAGCCTTGTGCATAGCCTCCTCTCGAAGAGTCCTCCCCTGGGTGCTTCTCCAGTTGCTGGGCCTCTCCTTAGGTGAGACGGCACCGGACCACCTTTGAATCCTCCTCTCAGTTACTTTGCCTTGGGCTATCCAGCCCCGAGACTGGAAATTGAATAGATCCGCACCCCAGGCCCTGAGGGCCATGGGGGCTGGTCAGGAGGACCAGGACCAAACAGACAGAAGGGTCTTCTAGACCGGAACCCAGAATCACGTGATCCCCTACATTAAATACCACCTCCCAGAATGCACAGCAGGCTGACACTCCCACTGGACTGGTTCCGAGAAAGAATGGCACTCAATACGCCTAGCTAAACTGCTTTCTCACACTTGCCAGTGGTGACAGCGACACCTGTGGCCAAGGAGAACCCAGTGCAATCCAACTAGACTGGTACTAAACCCACAATTTGGCATAATTAGCCCCAAAACACAAATGTGGTTTTAGGAATATTAAATTGAAAAAAACATAGTGCATGCTTGTCAGGAGCCAGCGCTACATACTCCCCCTCCCATTTAGACGATGTCCTTATCGTATGGGAAAGAAAAGGATTTTGTTGGACCACCTTTTGCTTTAATTGCAGCCTTTAGTCTGTTGGGATATGACTCTACTAACTTTGCACATCTAGACTTTGCAATATATAAAATCAATAACCTGCACTCATTCTCAAATGCACTGCATTCATGGCACGGTACACACTAGTTAGTATTAACACACAGTGATCATTTACAGCTATACATAGGTTTTCATGCAAACAGTCATGCTGCTTTTCCTCTCTCTTTTTCTCACTGATTAGTTCACAGAAAGCTTGAGTTGAGTAATGCCTGGCTGTGTAGGTTAAGATTAGGTTGGTGAATTGATTAACAATCTGTGCAGGGGGTGGTATTTTAGCATTTAAAAAAAAAATGAATTGCAGGTACTTATATAGCGCTGTCAATTTACACAGCGCTATACATATATAGTGCCTTGAAAAATAATTCATACCCCTTGAAATTTTCCACATTTTGTCATGTTACAACCAAAAACATGTACTTTATTGAGATTTTATGTGATAGATCAACACAAAGTGGCAGATTGCAATGTAATAATAGAAATAATGCGCTTCAATCATCCTGACACCATAACAACCATGGTGCCGGGATGATTGAAGTGCTAACACCAGGTGTTTGTAATATCGTTATCTGCTGATTGTTAAACTTTCTAAAATACACATATTTCTATTGTTGTGTAGGATTTGGGCCTGCTGTCCCTCCATCCCTCTCTCCCTCTCCCTCCATCCCTTGTTCATCTCAGATGCTAGCCACCTTAGAGCCACGCCCACTATTTCGCTAAAACCACATCTGGTGCTCCCCCATCCTAAAACTTCACCAGCCGCCACTGGATTAAACCCTTTTGGGCCTTGTGATTTGAGTCTTCCAGTAAGTGGCTACCTGTATATACTGTATTTTGGCTGGTAATTCTGAGCTGAGCATCCAAGCTGTGGTGCAATTGCAAATCTATTTAGAAGAAAAAGCTGCGTTGTACAAAAAATTTTGCTTGGAGTTTTGCAAAAAAATAAAAAAAATAGGATCTCTTCCTGAAATATATCTTAGAGAGAATTGAAACCATATAGGATTTCCATATTGCAACATCTGTTATAGTGAGCAGTTAATTCAATAATGAATTTTCTCACAGTGGTAGATCATTTGGAAGATTCTTATCAGAATATAGTTTTTGCACCGTTCCAAGCAGATAAAACAAATTTTGAATCAAATTTTGGTCATGATAATTTCACAGTCATTCACAAAAGGCTGCCTATGGCTGTGCTGTATGTCGTTGTGAAATTTGGGTAGTGAAAACACTGCTGCTCATCTTTGTGGGGTTTCCAGTCTCCTTACATTACAGCAGTCATTTTCAACCAGGGAGCCTTAAGGTCTCTTCAGGGGTGCCTTGGCAAAATGGCTAAAAAAATGCCCAAAAATTGTATACAAGCTGGTGGGTGGATAAAACCTGCCTTTTCGTTACACAAAGCCATGGGTTAATATTGTGCACCGTTATGACTTTCTAGTTGCTAGTGTCCTAACGACCAAAGGCATCATCAGTTGATAAGAAGGATGTCAGTTGCCTGTACAGCATCCTTGTTTGACCCTCTAATGCCCCTCACCATCAGCGTTAGGGTCACATTAGCTAAGTGAGAACAGAAATATTGGAATAGTAGTGATGCAGTGTGAAAAAGTGTATTTTCTTTGGAAGTATAAATCACCTCTAACATCCTAGGCAGGGGCGGCCCGTCCATTAAGGGCGCACTGGCATTTATATTTTAGAATGGGGTGCCTCGAGATTGTCCACAATTTTTAAAGGGTGCCTCGAGACTGTCCATCATTTCTAAAGGGTGCCTTGACTGATATAAGGTTGAGAAACACTGCGTTACAAGATAGAATGATAAAATAAGCATGTACCTTGTAATATTAGTTGAAGTCATGTACAATATGTGGCAATAGACATCTTATCTCAATTACATTTAAACCCATTGAGTAGACCTTGACCAGGGGCTTTCTGAAGAATTAACCAGCACAATA
Source organism: Lithobates pipiens (assembly GCF_037356315.1). Lineage (NCBI taxonomy): Eukaryota > Metazoa > Chordata > Amphibia > Anura > Ranidae > Lithobates > Lithobates pipiens. Next base: position 152,645,857 of record NW_027507789.1, on the reverse strand, counting down.
ACATAATGAGAAACCACTATTTATTATTTTCAGTAAAACAAAAAAAAAAGTGGTTACATCCATAGGGCATTATCTATAAAATCTAATCTTTTATGGGTATTTTACTGAAAGGAGACTTAAACAATTAATTTTATATGGGTAAATAAAAGTGCAGCACTAATATGCTGTCTTAGCAATAAATTAAGACTTATTAAGAATATTTAACCACTTGCTGACCAGCCGCGGCAGGTCAGCACGATCCTGCGAATCGTCGTAGTTGCACGTCGGCTCGCAGGATCGGGATAGTGGGCATGCCTGTTGCACTGTGGGGGTGCTGATGCTCGTGGCCGACGGTCGCACTGACCACCGGCCACGAGCGATCGAGAGCACAAGAGGCAGGACAGGGAAGTGTGTGTGTGTAAACACACAAATCCTTGTTCTGTTCTGTGAGGAGTGACAGAGCGTGCGTTCCTAATAGCTAGGAACCACGATCCACCATCCCCTCTAGGTCAGTCTCCTCCCCCTACAGTTAGAAACACACATAGGGAACACAGTTAACCCCTTCACTGCCCCCTAGTGTTAACCCCTTCCCTGACAGAGACATTTTTACAGTAATCAGTGCATTTGTATAGCACTGATCACTGTATAAATGCCAATGGTCCCAAAAATGTGTCAAAAGTGTCCAATGTGTCCACCATAATGTCGCAGTCCTGCTAAAAATCGCAGATCGCCGCCATTACTAGTAAAAAAAAATAATAATAATAAAAATTCTATAAATCTATCCCCTATTTTATAAGCGCTATAACTTTTTCGTAAAACAATCAATATACGCTTATTGCGATTTTTTTTACCAAAAATGTGTAGAAGAATACATATCGGCCTAAACTGAGAAAAAAATTAGCTTTTTTTAAAAAAAATGGGGATATTTATTATAGCAAAAAGTACAAAATATTGTGTTTTTTTTAAAATTGCAGCTCTTTTTTTTATAGCGCAAAAAATTAAAATCATAGAGGCGATCAAATACCACCAAAAGAAATCTCTATTTGTGGGGAAAAAAGGACAATTTTGTTTGCATGCAGCATTGCACGACCACACAATTGTCAGTTAAAGCGACGCAGTGCCGAATCGCAAAAAATGGCCCAGTCATTCAGCAGCCAAATCTTCCGGGGGCTGAAGTGGTTAAACACGGTGCATATTGTAAATAAACACCCAGAATATACAAATGGATACACTTAGAATGTATACAAAAGTAAATGTACACTATATCAAAAAAAGGAAAAGAAAAGGTGAGAGGCCACATGATGTAAATCCATCTCATTAAAAGGTATTTATTATATAAAAAAGAAACACTCACATCTGTGAAGAAAAAAAAGCGCTTGATAGAAAATGTAGATTATGATGCAATGGCATCAGCAGAGCCTGTCCCGACGCATTTTGTCTAATAAGACATCATCTGGGTGATTTATATAATAAATACCTTTTACTGAGATGGAATTACACTATGTGGCCTCTCTCCTTTTCTTTACATAAATATATCATATGGGAGAGATCATTTTTCCGACCCACGGCATGACCTTTCTGAGGGTCATTCATTGAAAGCATTGCTGTGAAGGACCACAGGAGTATATATCCCCAACTGGAGTTTGTGTATGTAGTTGCTGGTTCCCCCTGGTGTATTACACCACAAGCTTGATTGACTCATTAGGCGTAGGCCTGTTTGAGTTCAATCCCTCTGTTAAGCCTTATACTTATTGGTTTGGACCGTCTACTGATAAATCTTGTTTGCACGAATTCTACATTTCAAGTCACTATGTCACTATGCTCATTCACTTATGGACATTGAACTATTTTTACTTTCTAGACTTTGGTTTTATAAATTTTTTACATGATCATTCGTTATACATTAGAGTCACATTAATTCAATATTTATATTGAATATTAGGTTATCTCATGTTTTTCAACAATTCATATGATCACTGTTTTATTCGTTTTTTATATAGTTGTACATTTACTTTTGTATACATTCTAAAGCCCCGTACACACGAGAGGACTTATGTCCGACAGACTTCCGAAGGAGTTCCGTCGGAGTTCTGCCGGAGTTCCGACGGAGTTCTGACGGACTTTTCGGCGGAGCGGACTTGGCCACACACAATCACACTAAACTCCGACGGATTCGAACGTGATGACGTACGACTGGATTCGAATACGGAAGTTCATAGCCAGTAGCCAATAGCTGCCCTAGCGTCGGTTTTAGTCCGTCGGAATAGCATACACACGAGCGGAGTTTTCGAAGGGACCCGGGTCCGGCGGAGTTCCGTCGGGAAAATTTGAAGCATGTTCCATATTCTAAAGTCCTTCGGACTTTGGCGAGTCAAAAGTCCGTTGCAGCCCACACACGATCGAATAGTCTGACGGACTCAGTCCGTCGGACTTTGGACGTTGAAAAGTCCGCTCGTGTGTATGCGGCATAAGTACATCTATTTGTATATTCTAGGTGTTTATTTACAATATGCACCGTGTTTAAATATTCTGTCTTTATTTTATTGCTAAGACAGCACATTAGCGCTGCACTTTTATTTTTCCCTTTGCAAACTGATCTTTTGCTGTGTTGGCTGCTACTTTAACATTTAAATCAATATATTTGTTTTAATTTTACAACTAATTGTATATGCACTAGAACTGTATTATAACAAACAAAAAAAGAGTATTAGGACTGTATGCTTTCTTCATAATGGATTAAAGAGTATTGATATTCAGTTTTGCCAACTAGTGGTATACATCAAGTACTACCAGTTGTAAATAATATTGTGTGATGGCCACAAGGCCATGCCTGTCTCTTGCATTAGGTGACAGTATCACATCTCTGCGAGTGCTTTATCTCATTACTTTCCATCTGCTCTGTCCTAAAGTACTGAATGTCTCCTAGAACAGCAGACATCCCAACCTGCAAAAACTCACTTCAGGGAGGTGGCAAACTCATTTCAGGGAGGTTTTGTACCGCCACTGAAACCCCCCCCCCCCCCCCCCCCCAATTAAATGCAGCCGCACTGTGCCCATAATCACAGCCTTACAGTGCCCATAATCGCAGCCTTACAGTGCCCATAATCACAGCTTTACAGTGCCCATAATCACAGCTTTACAGTGCCCATAATCACAGCCTTACAGTGCCCATAATTGCAGCCTTACAGTGCCCATAATTGAAGCCTCATTGTGCCAATAATTGCAGCATTACCAAGCCCATAATTGCAGCCTGACTACGGTCAGTGCCTGGATTACAGACAGCAGGCATCCCCCGCTGTGTCTCGGGATTTAGTGTGAAAACTTTGGGCGCGATGTAACAAAAGTCCCGCCCTACTATTAGACCAACTTGTGTGATAGATGCAGTGTTCTGTCTATCACACGAGCTGGTCTAGGAGGAGGGTTCGACTTTTGTCACAGTACGGCCAAAGTTTTTTACACTCAGCTCCGACCGCTGTGTGTGACTGACATAATGGACTATTTTTACTTTCTAGGAGGGGCGGAGGAGGGAGGGGAGGGGTGGAGGAGGGAGGGGAGGGGTGAAGGAGGGAGGGGAGCACCTCCTGTCACTCATCCACAGACAGAGCAGCCCAAGCGGCCTTACTCCATTCAGCCACTCCGGCTGCTCTGTCTGTGGCTGAGTGACAGGCACAGCTGGGAGATTGACCAATGCCCGCAGGGGACCGGGAGCCCGCACCCAAATGCGGGAGACTCCCGCAACTCGCGGGAGAGTTGAGATGTCTGGAACAGAGATAATAAAAGCAAACAGGGTATAGGACTTTGAAGAGTCTCAACAAAGTGCAACAAATGCTTTTGTTATTTATATTACAGTATAATTCTAAAAAATGGTGATAGGGTTCAACGTTCTTAGGGCTTGTGCTGACAGACTTTGGGTTTGTGTTGATGGCATCAGTCTGAGGTTAGTTTGCGACATCTCTGAGATCATTCAAAATTAATTTATGGATGCATTAGACCTGGAGTTGACCCCCTTCTGACTTGCATTTGACTCGCTTCAAGCAGGTTTTTGCATTCTCATGTACTAGGATATACTTTTCACGCTAATAATATAAATCTTAACCAATTAAAAAACAGAAATCATATGGTGAAAAAAATTGCCTTTTCTACAATAAGTATAGAACCAAAACAAATGTCCAAACAATGACGTCCACGTGATGTAAAGAAAGTCAGCCCACTCTGAATATAACTCAGATCCATCACCACAATCACTCTCAAAAGACCCAACGTGACTGCTGCCACCACCGCCAGGGATAGAGCTTTTCCTCTGGTCTTTTATATAAAGAGAAGTCAAGAAGCAATTGTGTTAAATATGCCCAGGTCACACCGCCTTTCACCACTTGCATCAGGTGCATCCAATCCAGCCGCCAAGTACATGGGGTCTCAAAAACCTAATATATATCTTGTTGTAGTCTAAATATATTATATTCATGTTCACAGATAGGACCTTTCTGGAACACTGGTGTCACTTACCTGGTAAAAAAGCCTGATAACATGAGGAAGGCCTCTCTTATACCTCTGACTCAGGCCCCCTGATAGAGTAGACAGGTAGTGAAGGAGTGCGGAGTGGCTCGAATGCCGCCCTGATAGTCTTGCAAGCCGCAGGGCTGGACAAGAACTCACAGACATGCAGTGGATGGTCCTCAGTGAATCACAGTAAAATATGCTGGGTAGCAGTTGATGAGCAGTAGGCAGGAGCAGGCTGGAACTGGCCCTAGCAGACAAGTGGAGCACAGGTGGGTAGCAGGCAAATGGAGAACAGGCACAAGTGGATGACAGGCAGATGTTTGCAGCTTGGCAATCCAGTAATAACTGGAACATAGAGAGGGTCAGATGAGTCGGGTCATACACAGGCAGACAGATCAGGTATAGATGCATAAGCAGAGGAGAAGCCACGGTACAGGCCAGCTCAGTGACAAATCAGTGGAGTAGCAGCTGGCTTTTGGACAGAATGACCATGTGAATTGGTGTGCCCATATGTTGTTTCCTTTTTTTGATGGGGACATGTCTTGCTTGTTTTTTGTTTTTTTTGTTTGTTTTTTTAATCTTGGTGGCCACCAATTATGTTGTTCTTTCTATATGTGGCTGAATATACATACTACAAAGCATCCCTTCCATCCATCTTGAGCAGACCCGGACGCCTTATAGTTTTTCAGATACAATATTAGTGGGAACCTCCATGGCGACCTTTGTGCTCCAATAGCCTGAACCTCTTTCTCTGGGGGGTATTCCTCTCTCAGTAAACATGATGATTATGTAACCATTAGTCCTATATAACCACTGTGATATATCCCTCTGATGAAGATTTGTGTCAAGAATTGAAACGCATATGCATTATTATACTCATATTACAAAAAAACAAACATAAAAGCGTCTGCTCCCCTGAGAAAAAATAATGAAGCTGCCTTCCTTAAAGTAAAATACTATTATGACAATAAACCCAAAAAGGAATCGGCGCTATTATAACCTCAACATATTGCATGTAAATCAACTAAAAAAGTCCACAAATAAAGTTCATAAGTAACTGTAGTAATCCCACAGCATAGATGTGATCTTCTTATTTCTGAGTAGTGACCGGCCAATAAAACACAGAATAACACCACCAATGTGAGAAGTGTCCACCCACCTTCGCTCCAGTGACCTCTAAATAAAAGGTCAGTAAAAGCCACCATCAGATCTTCAAATAATTATTCTATGTCTGTCTCTCTCTCTCAAATTGTTTTCACCACCATAAACCAAAGAAAATACTATGGTGTAGTCATTTTATTGCACCAGATTTGAAAGTTACAAAAGTATTTGTAAAAAAAAAAAAAACTTACATGTAATTGTACCCGGACTCTGCACAAATGTGTACAGCCTTTTTTGTCTCTTCTCCAGGAACTGGCATGCATTCCACCACCAGGAAGTTGGGGCTGGACTAGGGCTGGACTGGGACAAAAATTTGGCCCTGGACTTCATCCAGACCGGCTCACTTTAATTTTGCAAACACACACAAAAACAGGTGGCCAATAGCCCCGAGTTCTCGACCAACCCTAGGGCTTGGGACTCGGGGCTAATAATGGTCATTGGTAATATGGAGACCTGGAGCTTAAGACCAGGTGGGGGGGGGGGGGTTGGGGGGTTTATGACCAGGTGGGGGGTATAAGACCAGGGAGGGGGGGAATATGACCAGGTGAGGGGGGTATATGGCTAGGTGGGGCCGTGGGGGGCACTCACTTTCTGAGCTTCTTGACTGGAGAACTCTGTAACCAGCTGCCTCCTAATGCCCTGACCCCCAAACCCCCAGTGATGAGCTTGATAGTACCTCTCTCTCTGGTCCTCATTCGGGCAGGGAGGAGATGTCGGCAACCGATCTCTGTACACAGAAGATGAATTCAGGACCAGAGGGGAAGTAGTATTAGTCTGGTGGAGCTCCTCCAATCCATCTCCCGACTGGAGGAACAACAGAGTCCTGTGGTGACAGTGCCAGGTGCCCCCCCGATCTTCCAGATTACACTATTGAGTCCTTCCCTCTGAGGCTAAGCATGCCACGCCACCGGTCCGGGGAAGATTGAGGAGGAGGAGGTGGGTGGAGTTTAGCACTGGGCCTCCTCCACTATGAATGGTGGGGGCCTCACTGTGTGTGTGTAATGTCACTTGTTGCTAGACACCAGGCGGTAGGCATTTCTAGCAACCAGTTAGTACAATGTAGCTGGTAGGGTGGCTGGCTGTGTTTGTTTCATACTGGGACACTGTATTGTCCTGGGAATGAAGGTGCCCTGGACCTGGGACACACATGCCAAATGGCACCCTAAAACAGTGTGTCGGCAACCAGATGAGGAGGAGTACAAAAACAACCATGCTTGCCTACAGTCAAGCAAGGTGGTGAAAGTGTCATGGTCTGGGGCTGCATGAGTGGGGAGCTACAGTTCATTGAGGGAACCAGGAATGCCAACATGTAATGTGACATACTGAGGCAGAGCATGATCCCATCCCTTTGGAGACCGTGCCGCAGGGCAGTATTCCAACATAACAACCCTAACACACCTCCAAGATGACCACTGATTGCTAAAGATGCTGAGGGTAAAGGTGATGGACTGGCCAATAATGTCTCCAGACCTAAACCCTATTGAGCATCTGTGGGACATCCTCAAACTGAAGGTTGAGAAGGGCAAGGTCTCTAAAATCACCATCTCCATGATGTCGTCATGGAGGAGTGGAAGAGGACTCCAGTGGCAACCTGTGAAGCTCTGGTGAACTCCATGCCCAAGAGGGTTAAGGCAGTCATGGAAAATAATGGTGACCACACAAAATATTGACACTTTGGGCCCAATTTGGACATTTTCACTTAGGGGTGTACTCACTATTGTTGCCAGCGGTTTAAACATTAATGGCTGTGTGTTGAGATATTTTGAGGGGACAGAAAATTTACACAGTTATACAAGCTGTACACTCACTACTTTACATTGTAGCAAAGTGTCATTTCTTCAGTGTTGTCACATGAAAATATATACCGTATATACTCGAGTATAAGCCGAGATTTTCAGCCTCTTTTTTGAGGCTGAAAGTGCCCCCCTCGGCTTATACTCGAGTCATCGCTGTCTGCCCGCTCGATCAGCGTGTCGAGCAGACAGACAGCGGCCATTCTATTCAAAAGCCGCGCCTCCGGCTCCGCCTTCGCCTGTGATAGGCGGAACACTGAATTTCCCAGCAGCCTGTGTTCCGCCTATCACGGACATCGTATCATCCTCGTACTACGGACGAGGATGATACGACGTCTGTGATAGGCGGAACACAGGCTGCTGGGAAATTCAGTGTTCCGCCTATCACAGGCGAAGGCGGCGGCGCAGCTTTTGAACTTTACAATGGCCGCCGACGAAGAGGGCACGGGACGGAGGCAAGGGAAGGCACGGCACGGGACGGGACGGGACGGCGGCGGCAAGGCAAGGCAAGGCACGACACGGGACGGATGCAAGGAGGCAAGTCACGGCACGGGACGGAGGCAAGGAGGCAAGGCACGGGACGGAGGCTCGGGACAAAGGTAGGCTGGACACACACACACACACACACACACACACACACACACACACACACACACGGATGGAGACACACACAGGGATGGATGGATGGATGGAGACACACACACACACAGGGATGGATGGATGGATGGATGGAGACACACACACACAGGGATGGATGGATGGATGGATGGAGACACACACACACACACAGGGATGGATGGATGGATGGACACACACACACACAGGGATGGATGGACGGACACACAGGGATGGACGGACACACAGGGATGGACGGACACACAGGGATGGACGGACACACACACAGGGATGGACAGGCATGTCTCACCCTCGGCTTATACACGAGTCAATAAGTTTGCCAGTTTTTTTGGGGGTAAATTGGGGGCCTCGGCTTATATTCGGGTCGGCCTATACTCGAGTATATACGGTAATAAAATATTTACATAAATGTGAGGGGTGTACTCACTTTTGTGAGATACTGTATACCTTATAAAATAATTTGTTGATGTATAGTTAGATGATAAATATGGGATGCATTGAATTTTGTTCCCCACTAGATGGCGTGTTATATACGCCCATGAATTGTGAGGGCATTTAATATGCAATACTGATGGTTTTATGTAATGTTATAAAACAAATGGGGTTCAAATCTGTGGGAAGATGTATTTGCATCTATTAACTTTGCAAAAATGCCTATATGTCCAGGCCCGCACAATGTACACAGCCGATATATGCATTTTAATTTAGCATTGAAATTTAACCAATCATATGTCTGACGTTGAAGGTCATTTTCAGCTTATCCAAGCAGTTTTTTTTTTTCGTTTTAATGAGTGGGAGGAATATATCCCAATGTATCCAGTCACCATGGAATGTGTCGAGGCAGGTATAAAAGTCTGGAACCACCCTGTTCTAATTATATTATACCATGCCATGGTGGTATGAAGTCTAGGAGAGGTGTTAAACCATAGACGTACATGACATATATTGTGAATAGTAGTCAAATTTCTGGGGTAGAAATGATAAAAGGTATTGTACGTGGGTGAAAGATGGTGTCGAAAGTGGAACAAGAGCGAGTTAAATATTACTAACTACCTCTTTGTAAACATACAGCAAATATAACAAATTGTATTAATTGAGGATGAGGTTTGGATTTGCCACTACCATTGGTATGAGGCCAATCCTGTGCGTTTGAGGTTTATGGTTCTTGTGAAATTATGATGAATGTATAAATTCTTTCCATAATGTAGGTCACCTGGCTTAAAGAGAGACAATAATTTGAGCTTTTTAATATACCAGATGCCTCATATTAAAAGGGTGGGTTACAAAAAGCCACTTGTCAATGTGTATAGTTTTAGGGAGATTTAGTTCTATGCTGTACTTTACTAAATTACTGTGGAATGCAGTGTTTTGGGCTACATTTCAGAGACCCTTAGGATTACTTATTTGTGTGTTTCAGTAACAACTGTAGGTTGAACGCATGCAGTTTTGCCACCTTTGAAAAGGTGGGCAAAATTGTTGAGTAGTGATGAGGTAGAGACCAGTGATACATTCCCTATTGTGTTTCTTTAAGGCTAGTAAACACAAGCCGAATTCCAGGCAACACCAGCCGGTTCAATAAAAAAGTCAACATTCTGCTCCTGTGTATGGCAGCCAGTGCGATAGAAGCTGGCCGCTTGGCCGGCTTCTGTCAGATAAGCATACTGAAAAACCAGCAACCAACCAGCTCCTGATCAGTGCTCTCAGCCAATGGCTAGACTAATAATAGCACGGGGCTCTTTTATCTTACATATACTAAAAATCGATGTTTTTTCGACTGTAACAATTCTATGGAGTAGAATGGAAAAATTTTCTTGAAGTTCATACATTTCATAAAACGTATCTGCTTTTCATCCAGGAAGGTCCATTCATTCTAACATTGAATGTTAAAAGCTAACGTAGTTTAGAAGTACTTACAACTACATTCATCAAGTCTTCAAATGTGCTGAAAGTTTTCGTACAAATGTTCGTTCGAAATGAGAACCATATAGACTATTGGAGGGGGGAGCCGCACTTATGAGAGTAGCTTTCAACAGTCTGACATTGTAAACAATAGCTAATGAGGTTTAACCTTATTACCTTATCTGATGGCCCTTAAAACACATACGTGTGAGACAGCAGAGCAAAGCTAGCTCTGGGCTGTAATACTTTATAATATTTTCAAGGTTGACAGAATGGAGAGAGTTTGGAGATTAAGTGATAGAGGTTAATACGATGCATAATATTTTGCTAGATACAAAACCTAATTTTTATCAGCAGAAATATGACAATATATAACATGCATATGCTGAAACTTTAATATAACTAAATAAAATGTAATATCACTAAAAGCGGAATTCAGCCCCCCCCCCCCCCCCCAACAAAAATATTAAACATCAACGGCTACAAATATGATGTCGGCACCCCAGCCGATTTTCGGATCAGCTCTCAGGTGTTGCCACTAGGGATGAGCTTCGTGTTAGAGTCGAACATACGTTCGACTCGAACATCGGCTGTTCGCCCGTTCGGCGAATTCCGAACGTTAAGGGCCATTCGCACCAAATTCGTGTGGCGCTCACGGCCCAAAATGCACTGCGTTGGCCAAGCATGCACTGTGACCCCGCATGCTTGGCCAATCACAGCGCCGGCAGCGAGGAGAGCCATGATTGGCCACAGGCAGGATGCCTGTGGCCAATCATAGCTCAGGCTGTGTAGTACACGCCCCACACTATATAAGGCCGCCAGCACGGCGGCCTTGTGTAGTGTGTTGGCATCTGTAGCAGTTAATGGGTGTTCTGTGTACCTTCAACACAGTATACACCGATCGTTATCGGCCAATTTTTCGTTCTTGCTCTTCTGTAGTGGTTGTTGTCTGCGTGCCCTGACGGCAGTATACACCGCTATATTCACCTATATATCTAGCGATATATCTATCTTTTGTAATAGAGCTGTCAGTCAGTGTTAGGAGATTGTGCGTGCTGTCTGCGTGCTCTGAACGGAGTATACACCGCTATATCCACCTATCTAGCTAAATATCTTGCTCGTTTTAAATAGAGCTCTCAGTCAGTGTTAGGAGATTGTGCATGCTGTCTGCGTGCTCTGAACGCAGTATACACCGCTATATCCACCTATCTAGCTAAATATCTTGCTCGTTTTAAATAGAGCTCTCAGTCAGTGTTAGGAGATTGTGCATGCTGTCTGCGTGCTCTGAACGCAGTATACACCGCTATATCCACCTATCTAGCTAAATATCTTGCTCGTTTTAAATAGAGCTCTCAGTCAGTGTTAGGAGATTGTGCGTGCTGTCTGCGTGCTCTGAAAAAGACGGACGGCAAAACAAATTATACAGGGGTGATAACCCTTCCCTATGTTTTCCAAAAAGCCTAAAAATAGTTTTTTTGACTGGAGCTACACTTTAAAAATGTACCAGTTGAAAATTACAAACCGATTCAACTTAACACAACAAACCTACACAGTCCCTGTCTTGTTTGCACCGCCTGTATACTGCTGTTCTGAGTATATAGGGCCTGGGGGCCACACGTATTTCCTTTTTTTAATATGGGTACGGGGTTCCCCTTAATATGTTTACAAGACCCAAAGGGGCTGGTAATGGGCAGGGAGGGCTATCCATGCCATTTTTCTCAATGATTTTCAACCATATTGCAGGAACCAGATATAACATTAAAACCGCAAGCAGCTTTGAATGACATTATTTCCGTTAAATGTCATTTTGTGCAGGGACTGTTCTAAACACCGGAAACACGTGGCACTTCACAGGCATACTACAGACACCCCCCAGGCACCATATTTAAAGGAATATTTCACTTTTTTTTTTTCATTTTAATCGTCATTAACCACTTCCCACCCGGCCAATGCACATATACGGCCGGGTGGGAGCCGTCTACTCCTGATAGGACGTTCAGGAACGTCCATCAGAAGGAGCGGGATCGCGCGCGCGTGCGTGCCCGCGCAGCGGTGCGATCCCAATGCGCCCGTGTCACCCGGCGCATCTCAGATCGGCAGGAGGGCTCTGTGATTGGCCCTCCTGATCACATGACGGCCGTGTCCAATCACGGCCGTCATGTGATGTAAACAAACAGCCGGTTGCTAGGCAATCGGCTCCTCCTCTCCTCACACAGAAGTCATCGCTGAGGAGAGGAGAGCAGATCGCTGCAGCCGGCTGATGATCAGTGAGTATGAGCTGTTTTTTTACAGCTTTTTACTCACTGATCACCAGTCTAGTGTAAACACAAATCACCACACAGTAAACACACCACGCAATGTCCCCACACATGTCCCCAAAGCATACATGTCCCCAAATAATAAAAACACATGTCCCTAATAATAAAAACATGTCCCCCACATATGTCCCACTAAAATCACATGTCCCAATGATTATCTGCACACATATGTACGTGATCACCTGCACACATATGTACATGATCATTTGCATACATATGTCTGTGATCACACAAACCAATTATTATACACTTAACGGAATTTTTTTTACCAAAAACATGTAGCAGAATACATTTTGGCTTAAATTAATGACAAAATTTGATTTTATTGGATTTCTTTTAAAATAGAAAAAAGAAAATATTGTTTTTTTTTCAAAATTTCCGCTTTTTTGCGCTTATATCGCAAAAAAAAAAAAACGGAGTCGTGAATAAATACCACCAAAATAAAGCTCTATTTGTGCGAACAAAATGATAAAAATTTCATTTGGGTACAGTGTAGCATGACCGCGCAATTGTCACTGAAAGCGCTAGAGCGATGAAAGCTGAAAATTGGGCTGGGAAGGAAGGGGGCGAAAGTGCCCTGTATTGAAGTGGTTAAAATCAGTGCTCCCGCCAAAACGGCCGTTTTTAAAAGTTTTTTTTGCAGTGACCCATGTCCCCTGGGGAAGGAGCCAGGTCCCCAAACCCTTTTTAGGACAGTATCTTGCATATTAGCCGTTAAAATTAACACTTTTAATTTCGAACGTTCGAGTCCCATAGACCTCAATGGGGTTCTAACGTTCGTACGAATTTGGGGTCCGTTCGAAAGTTCTGGTGCGAACCGAACCGGGGGTGTTCGGCTCATCTCTAGTTGCCACCTCCATTCGTGGTAAGGGAAACCGGCAGTGAAGCTTTTTGCCGGTTTCTGCTCCGCCACTCCTACTAGCTTAGGGGGGTGTATTTTTTTCCATTATCTGTGCCCCTTTCATGTGCTGCTCGGGGCGGAGGGAATATTTCTTCAGTTTCAGGCGTATGCCCATCCAGCTCTGCTCGCATGTTCTTCTGCCTTGGCTAAAGTCCCGGCCAGCTGCCTGCCTACTTATCTCCTTGCCTTCTCTGGTGGAGTGATCTTCTTCTGCTCCCCACCCAGTAGTAGCTGGGGCCTGGAGAGTAAGACTTGACAGGCTGTGAGGCAGGCAGTGGTGGCGATGGGCAGATAGGCACTGATTGGCGCTATTACCAGTAAAAAAAAAAATGTCCCCGGATTTCATTTTTAAAATCTGGTCACCTTAGTTTAACAGCCAGTTCTCGATTGCACATGTGCAAAGCGTGCTGTGCTTTTTAATATGCCTGGCAGCAGAGGAAGGAGGCCAAACTTCTGAGGACACAGTGCAGTCTCCTGGAAGTGGGCACGGGTACCTGTCAAAAACAAGCATCTGTTCCCCCCTGAAACGGGGGGAGTAAGCAGATAAGCAGAACTCTACTTTAAGATACAGTTAATGTAATATAATGAATGATAATGGATCTTTTTTTATTAACAACAGATGGCATTTATTATATGCTTTTAGAGTTGTCAGGAAATTTAACATAATATGAAATGAATTATAATTGTAGCACTGACCCCCCGAAGGAGCGGCTGGTTTTCTTGAGCTTACCGTTTACCTCCTCCGCCTTGTAGCTCATCGTTCTTGTCTAGGGGTTCCCGAGGTTTATGGCCCAATAACTGAAGAAACCGACACTGGAATTCCTTTTTGGAATTTTTATTTGCTTAAAACGTTGAACAAAAACACAGTCTCTCAGTTGGGAATAGAGGGTATAGGTATGGAAGCTCAGGCACTTTGAAACTGCTGACACTTAATGAATGTCTCTCTCTAGGTAATCCAGAGAGTAGCCACTCGCAACTGGATATTTCCACTGTCGGATAAGTCCTGGCTTTACTGACTTAGCAGCCGACACATAAATCAAACTTAGCAAAGTCTCTGCCACAGACTTGGTTGCAAACTTTTAGATGAACGCAGAAAAGTCTCTCACAGGAACTTAGTTGTAACAGAAGGATAGGAATAGGAACCTTCTTGCGGTACCAGAATCTTGCAGCCAGTCCGGCAATACCGTAAGAAATGTGGATTCAATTAGTGTCCATGCAGCTCAACATCCAGTCTCTTACTGAGCAGCCAGCCTCGTGCGTGGCCCTCTTCCGAAGAGTCCTCCCCTGGTTGCATGATGAGTTGCTGGGCCTCTCCGAAACCCGAGACGGCACCGGACCACTTTAGAATCCTCCTTCCAGTTACTGTGCCTCGAACTAGCCAGTTCCGAGACTCAAACAGATGGATCGGCACCCCAGGCCATGAGGGCCTCTGGGGGCTGGTCAGGAGGACCAGGACCATGGAGTCAGAACATACTTCTGGACCAGAACCCAGAACCACGTGACTTCAGCACCTTAAGTACCCTCTCCCGGAATACACAGCGAGACAACGCACCCACTGATTGGCACAGAGAGACTGATTGGTACCCAATGCGTCCAACCAGACTGCTTTCCAATGCCTGTCAAAGGTGTTAACTACACCTATGACCAGGCAGAACATTAGTACAGCCCAGCCAAACTGATACCAAAACCACAATTTAGAACAATTAACCCCAAGACTCAACTATAGTCTTGGGAAAAAACTAAATTTAAAGACATAGCGCATACTCTTCAGGAGTACTGGCGCTACACAATGAAAACTGATGATGTGATAAAATGATATTAGACTAGTTTTAATAATGGCAATAGCTACAATAAATGAGATGTCTTTTACATAAGATCCTTCTTTAACTGCTTCCCCCCAGCGCCATTGTAAAATGACTGTCAACCCTATTGTTCTGGGAGGATGTCATATGCAGGGCCGTCTTTAAGGCAGGGCAAAGGGGGCAGCTGCACTGGGCCCTGGCATTGTTGTGGGACCCAAAGCAGCTACCTCATACTTGCTAACTATCTCTGTTTAAATTCCCTTGACCCTTGAAGTTTTAGCCTTGTGCAGTATCCCGATATCTCAGTGTGAAATGCTGCTACTAATTCTGCCCAGCTCTGCCCTATTGTTGTGTACTCAACTAAAGCCCCTGTGTTTACATGTAAATAGCCTGCATTGATATGTAAATAGCAGCTGCACTCATATGTAAATAGCCACGGACCAGCTGCATTGATATGTAAATAGAGGCAGCATTCAAATGTATATCATGCACCCCTGAGGTCAAATTCACCATCACCTATACTGAATGCTGCCCACTGGGGTGGTAAAGGGTCATACTTGAAAGTCCTGCCTACATTCAGCCTAACATCAGCCTTTTCTGCAAAGGTAAGCAAATTGGTGGGGGGAAGGTAGTGTGGGGTGTGCAGAAGTAGACAGAGAAGGAATTACAGTTTGGAGCACACAGGTGTGCAAGGAGGGGATGTATAGAGGTAAGGGAAGGAGGTGCAAAGATGAGTGGAGGAGGCAGGTAGAGTTGGGTGGAGGGTTGGAGTGGAGAGGATGGGGGAGGTTTGGGATGCAGAGGTTAGCAGGGGTTTTAGGAATCAAATGTGTACTGTCACTGACATTGTGGATAAAGATGTAGGTTACGTGTAAGGAAGCCCAATGATTTCAAAGGGCTGCTCTATGCGCTAGTAATGCAGAAGAAAGTCCCTAACGCTTTTTCAAAATCACATGGTTACACAGCACGTGTCAGCACAGGTGTGAGGGTGTCATTAACAGTTAATGGCAGTGCTGCGCCCCCTTACATTGGGGGTTACTGTGAATGCTCCTATTACATTAGTGGTCAGTATAAATCCCCTTTACATTGGTGATCAGTGTAAATCTTCTCATTACATTTGAGCTTGGTCTAAATCCTTTAATTCACACTAGTGACCAGTGTGAAGGTCCCCCTCCTTACATTGGTGGTTACTGTGAATGCTTCTATTAAATTAGTGGTCAGTGTAAACCCCTATTACATGAGACTCCTCTTTATATTGGTAGTCAGTAAAAAAAAATCAGCATTGCCATTGATCACACCATCCCCTCCCCTCCCCCCAGCACTGCCTCTGATTCCTAGGAGTTTTCTGTCTATTGATGAGTCCCCTCACCACCCCAGTCCATGGTGTGCAGGCAGGTGGAGAGCAAAATTACATGGTGGGGCCCAAGAAAATGTTTGCCCAGGGTCCAATCAATATTAAAAACGGCCCTGGTCATATGAAGTCCTTCCTAGAATGGGCCACACTCTGGCGTGATCTGTCACTCACTGTGTCCACCAGACATAGCGGATGACTGATTATTGTACCGTGCTGGTATTATTGTATTGTGCTGGTATCATGTGACCGCTGTTACAGATCACAGTAGATCTCTTGACAGTTGTAAATTATGGTGTTGCAAGCTGTGATTGGTCACAGTAATCACATGATACAGACAGGGCCAATCACAGCCCATTTGTACCATGTATCACAACAATACACAGTGTCTACACACAGTCATTCAGTAAAAATATTAGCTTATAGCAGTGAAATCCACTGCTATAAGCAAACATAGTATGTAAAAAAAAAAAAAATACTGAACGCCTGAGAGTGATACAGTGTTACTATGGTAAAAGTGTAAAACAAATTTAAAAATATATATTTAAAAAAATTGAAAAATAATTATTGATTTTTTTATTTTTCTTATACCAGCCAGTATCCCTGTTCACCGCCACTGCACTAATGATAGTATGTAAAACATATTTTGTTTAACTAGTTGCCGCTCGCCCATCAAATGATGGTGGGGTGGTGTGGCTCTCATTCTGGGACTCTGTCATATGGCGGCGTCCCAGAACGGCCACTGTCCTTGTTCTGTCCTTGTTCTAGGACACTGCGCGACCCCAATCTCGGCTGTGTCCAATCACAGCTGGTCACATGTAAACACGGAGATGCCAGTAATCGGCTCTCCTCCAGAGTGTGAGGAGAGGAGAGCCGATCAGTGGCATCTCCTCACAGGGGACAGCTAGGTATGTAATCAGGGCACTGATCAGATCATCAGTGACCTGATTACAATTAAGTGCAATTACAATGTCACCAATCAGTGCCCACCATTGCCCACCAGTGCCAGGAATCAGTGTCCACCACTGCCCACAAGTGCCACCAATCAGTGCCCATTAGCAATGCAAGCCAGTGCTGGCTATCGATGCCACCTATCAGTGCTGCCCATCAATGGCCTTCATTGCTGTTGATCAATGCCCTTCAGTGTCGCCCATCAGTGCCACCCATCATCGCCCATCAGTGCCGCCTATCCGTGCTGCCTATCAGTGCCCACCAGTGCCGCCTATCAGTGCCCACCAGTGCTGCTTATTAGTGCCCATCAGTGCCACCTAACAGTGCCCATCAGTGCTGCCTATCAGTGCTCGTCAGTGCCCATAAGTGTGGCATATTAGTGCCTCCTCATCAGTGCCACCTAATCAGCGCCCATAAGTGCCACCTCATCAATGCCCACCAGTTCAGTATATCAGTGCCGCCTCATCACTGTAGGAGAAAAATGACTTACTAACAGAAACTAAGTAATGCCGCGTACACACGATCGAATTGTATGACGTACTTAGTCCGTTGAAACGCATTTCAACGGACAATCCGCTCGTGTGCGGGCTTCAGCGGACTTTTTCAGCGTGAAGTCCGGAGTACTAAGAAGGTCGGTTTGCACACCAATCTTCCCATCGTACTTTGGTTTCAGCGGACAATACGGTCGTCAGTATGCTAGTCCGACAGACTAAGAATGGCGCATGCCCAGAAAGAATTTACAGGGCGGAAGCGTTCTGTCTTGTAAAACTAGTGTTCGTATTGAAGCTATCATATTCGTCATGCTGCTAATTTTGTGATCTTTTAATATAGCACATTCTTTTCTTCTTCATAATGCGAGAAAAGTGAAGTTGCTTTGCTGCTTATATTCACACAGAGTTATCACAAATGTCTTTATTCATCCTCATCTTATGATTAATATTCCAATTCGAGAATAAATAATAAAAAAAAAATAACGGACGAATTAAGCTGAAGTCTGAAAAGCGCGAATCGTCTCTAACCAAACTTCCACTAACGCAAAGTCAGCAGAAGGAGCCCAAAGGGTGCTTTGCTGTGTCTTGGACTTCCTATTTCTAGTCCCGTCGTACGTGCTGTACGTCATCACGCAAGCTTTCGTCAGACTGTTTGTGTATCCGTGTGTGGCCAAGTCCGTTCGGTAGAAAGTCCGCCGGATTGTCCGCCGGATTGTATGACGGACTAAGTACGTCATACAATTCGATCGTGTGTACGCGGCATAAGAGATTTTTTTTTTCAAAAATTTTGGGTTCTTTTTTGTAAAAAATAAAAAACCCAGCAGTGATTAAATACCACAAAAACAAAGCTATATTTGTGTGAAGAAAATGATAACAAAAATGTGTTTGGGTGCAGTGTAGCATGACCGCGCAATTGTCATTCAAATTGCGACAGCGCTGAATGCTGAAACCTGGCCTGGGCAGGAGGGGGGGGGGGGAGGGGGTGCCCTGTATTGAAGTGGTTAATATAAGATTGTTTTCATATATATTCCTACTAAGATCTTTATATTTTGAATTTGTACCACTAATCAAGGATGTATATATGATTAATTGCTTTATGTATGAAACATTTATTCTTTATACTATTTTCTTTTCACTATGTTTTATTTTTGTCTTAGAAAGAAGTACAAATACAATGTACAGGTAGATGCCAAAAAGCTAAGCAACCTACATGTCAACAAAATATTGATCATGTCAAAAATAATAAAAACAGCAAGGTATAACTGAATGGTAGGCAGCGCCTGCTCCACCTTAAGACCCCTTTCACACTGAGGCATTTTCAGGCGCTACAACAATAAAAAAAATATCACCTGTAGGGATAAGCTTCGTGTTCGAGTCGAACATACGTTCGACTCGAACATCGGCTGTTCGCCCGTTCGGCGAATTCCGAACGTTATGGGCCGTTCGCGCCAAATTCGTGTGGCGCTCACGGCCCAAAATGCACTGTGTCATCGCAGTGCATTGCTGGCTCATGATTGGCCAAGCATGCACTGTGACCCCGCATGTTTGGCCAATCACAGCGCCAGCAGCGAGGAGAGCCATGATTGGCCACAGGCAGGATGCTGTGTAGTACACGCCCCACACTATATAAGGCCGCCAGCGTGGCGCTCCTTGTGTAGTGTGTTGGCGTCTGAAGCAGTTAGTGGGTGTTCTGTGTACCTTCAACACAGTATACACCGATCGTTATCGGCCGATTTTCGATCTTGCTCTTCTGTAGTGGTTGTTGTCTGCGTGCCCTGACCGCAGTATACACCGCTATATCCACCTCACCTATATAGCTAGTGATCTATCTTTTATAATAGAGCTTGCAGTCAGTAGTGTTAGGACCTTGTGCGTGCTGTCTGCGTGCTCTGTACCCAGTACACACCGCTATATCCACCTACATAGCTCTTCTCTATTTGAGCCCACTTGCCATCTGCAGGAGTTATTGGAAGTTGTGTGTGCCTCCAGCACAGCACAGTATAGATCTGTATATACCCCTTTATCTCTGGTGTTCTATAATAAAGGCATCTGCAGGAGTTAGTGGGTGTTTTGTGCCTCCAGCACAATATACACCTGTATCTACCCTTTATTGCTGTTTTCTAATAGAGCCATCTGCAGGGCTTAGTGGGTGTTGTGTGACTCCATTACAGTATACCCCTTTATCTCTGGTGTTCTATAATAAAGGCATCTGCAGGAGATAGTGGGTGTTGTGTGCCTCCAGCACAATATACACCTGTATCTACTCTTTATTGCTGTTCTCTAATAGAGCCATCTGCAGGGCTTAGTGGGTGTTGTGTGACTCCATTACAGTATACCCCTTTATCTCTGGTGTTCTATAATAAAGGCATCTGCAGGAGTTAGTGGGTGTTGTGTGCCTCCAGCACAATATACACTACCCAACTGCTGTTTTACCCAACTCCCTTCAGGCCATTACCATGTCTGGAAGGCCAGCAAGGAGAGGCAGACAGGCGCGAGCCGATAAAAGAGGGCAAGCAGGCTCTGTGTCTAGAGACAACAGTGCTGGTCGTGGACGCGGTGCATTGTCATCAGCACCTGGCCATGGGACACGCTTGTCCTTCTTTTCGGCAGCTGGACATGTTGAACCGCAACATGCCAACGACTTGGTAGAGTGGATGACCAAGCCCTCTTCATCCTCCTCATCCTCTCTCACCCAGTCTCAGGGTACTAGCAAAGCAGCTGCCAACGCATCGTCTTCCCTCATCTCAATGTCATCATCAGTGACTCCTTCCCTAGACCCACCACGTCCTCCTGAGGAGACTCCTGAACTCTTTGAGCACAGTGTTGGGTACATGCTCCAGGAGGATGCCCAGTGTTTTGTAGGCTCTGATGATGATACTCAGCTAGAGGAAGGCAGTAGCGTGAATGCAGAGAGAGGGGATGCTCAAGAAGGACAGCAATCTGGCAGTCATGTTCCACAAGCTGCAGCATATTGCCAGGTTTGCTACAGCAATGAAGAGGGAGGGGATGATGACTGACTCCACGTGGGTGCCTGGTAGGAGAGAGGAGGAGGAGGAGGAGGAGGCACATGTCCAACGAGGCAGGATGCCCTCCGGGGACCAGCTTAGGGGCAGCACCTCTGCGCGTTATTCTAAAAGTTCTTTGGTGTGGGCCTTTTTTGAGACGAGTGCATCAGATCGCACCGCTGCTATTTGCAACATATGTCTCAAGCGTATCTCGCGTGGCCAAAACATCAGCCGCTTGGGCACCACATGCTTGACCAGACATATGTTGACCTGCCATGCAGCTCGTTGGCAAGCGTACCTCAAAGACCCACACCAAAGAACAAAGCGGACCTCTCCTTGCTCCTCATCAGCTGGCATCTCCAACGCCACTAGACCTTCAGTCCTCTCTGAAACCTGCTCTGAGAGGAATGAAGGTGTAGAATTAGGTGTGTCACAGCCAAGTGCTTCCGGGCACTCTGCTAGCAGTACACCCACGTCCGATTATAGCAGGCAAATGTCCCTGCCCCAGCTGCTGGACCGGCAAAAGAAGTTCACTCCCAGCCATCCACATGCCCAGCGGTTGAATGCTAGCTTGGCTAAATTGCTAGCACTTTACCTGCTGCCTTTTCAGTTGGTAGACTTGGCCCCCTTCCGTGAGTTTGTACAATGTGCGGTTCCTCAGTGGCAGGTCCCCAAACGCCACTTTTTCTCACGAAAGGCGATTCCGGCTCTCTACCGGCATGTGGAAGGCAATGTCCTTGCCTCGCTGGACAGGGCGGTCAGCGGTAAGGTGCATATTACCGCTGACTCATGGTCCAGCAGGCATGGACAGGGACGTTACCTGTCTTTCACGGCCCATTGGGTCACTCTTCTGGCAGCTGGGAAGGATGCAGGACAAGGTGCAGTAGTGTTGGAGGTTGTTTCGCAACCACGCCTCCAAAATGCTACTATTGGTTGTGACACACCTCTCTCCTCCATCCCCTCCTCTTCTTCTTCCTCCATGGCCTCTTCCAGTGCAATGTCCTCAGAACCAGCGGTGCTCCGTAGGTGTTCCAGGGGCTACGCAAGTACGCAGGCAAAACAATGCCATGCCGTGCTTGTGCTGGTTTGTTTGGGGGACCGGAGCCACACTGGGGCGGATGTTTTGTCAGCTCTGCAGGGGCAGGCCGAGAGGTGGTTGACGCCACGCCAGCTTAAGCCAGGAATGGTGGTTTGCGACAATGGCACCAACCTCCTCTCCGCCCTCCGACAGGGACAACTGACCCATGTGCCCTGTGTAGCTCACGTCCTTAACCTGGTGGTGCAGCGGTTCTTGGGCAGGTACCCCAGCTTACAGGATGTCCTGAAGCAGGCCAGGAATGTCTGTGTGCATTTCCGCCGATCATTTAATACCTGTGCTCGGCTGGCTGAGCTCCAAAAGGAGTTGAACCTGCCCAAGAACCTCCTTATATGTGACATGCCCACCAGGTGGAACTCAACGTTGGCCATGCTGCAGCGGCTGCACACGCAGCAGAGGGCCATCAATGAGTACCTGTGCGACTACGGCACCAGGACAGGGTCAGGGGAGCTCCGTTTTTTCTCCCCACGCCAGTGGGGCATGATCAGGGATGCATGCACTGTCCTGTCACCGTTTGAGGAGGCCACAAGGATGGTGAGCAGTGACAGTGCATGCATCAGTGACACTGTACCTCTTGTCCACCTCTTGGAGCATACACTGCGTGGAATAATGGACAGGGCACTTGAGGCAGAACAGAGGCAGGAAGAGGAGGACTTCCTTGCCTCCCAAGGCCCCCTTTATCCAGACAGTGTTCCTGCTGTGCCACCCATCACACAGGAAGAGGATGAGGAGGAGGAAGAGGAGGAGGAGGATGATTGTGTCAGCATGGAGGTGGAAGCTGGCACTCAGCATCAGCAGTCTTGTAGGGATGATTTACAGTCCCAAGAAACACGTGGACTTGTACGTGGCTGGGAGGAGGTAGCTGCGGATCATGTTGTCCTTAGTGACCCAGAGGACTCCGGACCAAATGCCTCAGCTAACCTACGCTGCATGGCCTCCCTGATCCTGCAAAGCCTGCGGAAGGATCCTCGTATTCTTCGGATCAAGGAGAGGGACCATTACTGGCTGGCCACTCTCCTTGATCCACGGTACAAGGGTAAGGTTGCCGACCTTATCTTGCCATCGCAGAGGGAGCAGAGGATGAGACATCTCCGGGAGGCCTTGCAGAAAGGTCTGTGCAACGCGTTCCCAGAGACTGGGAGGTTACAAACTCCTGGTCCTGGACAACGTGTTGCTGAGGCATCAGTCAGAAGGAGCGGTGGAGAAGGTGGCCGTCTGACTGATGCTTTCAGACAATTTTTTAGTCCGCAGCCCCAAGGTATGATCGGTTCCAACAACCATCGCCAGCGTCTGATTTACATGGTGCAGGAATACCTAGGGGCAAAGTCAGACTTTGACACCTTTCCCACCGAAAATCCTCTGGCTTACTGGGTCTTGAGGATGGATCACTGGCCAGAGCTTGCACAGTATGCAATTGAGCTACTGGCCTGTCCTGCATCCAGCGTTCTTTCGGAACGCACCTTCAGTGCTGCTGGTGGCTTTGTTACCGATCACAGGGTGCGCCTGTCCACCGAATCAGTTGATCGACTGACCTTCATCAAGATGAATCAGTCTTGGATCACCCACAGCTACCAAGCACCTGAAGCTGATGTAACCGAATAATTTTTTTTGAAATATCACATCCCTTCAAGACTGCCTATGCTGATGCTAAGTGACTGTCCTGTTATGTTGATTGTCTATCCTCTTCCTCCTCCGCTGATATGTTGGAAGAACATTTCTGGTTCTGGGTGATGCCATCAGCCCAATTTTTCTGCCCCTGTTTAACAGGGGCGTTTAATTACAATTTTTGATGCAATGCTTTGCAGCAGGGCTAATTCCTGCAATAAAACTAGAGTATATGGGAGAGGTTGCAGTGTGGTGGCACCAGCACCAGTGCCTAAGGCCCAATTTTTCTGCCCCTGTTTAACAGGGGCGTTTAAGTACAATTTTTGATGCAATGCTTTACAGCAGGGCTAATTCCTGCAATAAAACTAGAGTATATGGGAGAGGTTGCAGTGTGGTGGCACCAGCACCAGTGCCTAAGGCCCAATTTTTCTGCCCCTGTTTAACAGGGGCGTTTAATTACAATTTTTGATGCAATGCTTTGCAGCAGGGCTAATTCCTGCAATAAAACTAGAGTATATGGGAGAGGTTGCAGTGTCTTGGCACCAGCACCAGTGCCTAAGGCCCAATTTTTCTGCCCCTGTTTAACAGGGACATGTAATTACAATTCTTGATATAATATTTCACAGGAGGGCCCGTTCCTGTGCCCACCCAGAGTAACTGTGAGGACTTATAGTGTTGTGGCACCAGCACCACAACCACCAAAGGTCAATTTTTCTACCACTGTTCAACAATGGCATGTAATTACAATTCTTGATATAATCGTTCACAGCAGGGCGCTCCAGCGCCCACCAAGAGTCACTTTGAGGGCTTACAATGTTGTGGCAAAACCAACACCTTGTTCCGCCATTTCTGCAGAGCATATAGGGCAGGCCCCTACTTTCAAACATCCAACTTACAAACATCTCCTACTTGCAAACGGAAAGGAGACAACAGCAAGTGAGATGAAAAAAGATGGACGACAAAACAAATTATACAGGGGTGATTTTTGACTGGAGCTACACTTTAAAAATGTACCAGTTGAAAATTACAAACAGATTCAACTTAACACAACAAACCTACACAGTCCCTGTCTTGTTTGCACCGCCTGTATACTGCTGTTCTGAGTATATAGGGCCTGGGGGCCACACGCATTTCCTTTTTTTAATATGGGTACTGGGTTCCCCTTAATATGCGTACAAGACCCAAAGGGGCTGGTAATGGGCAGGGAGGGATACCCATGCCATTTTTCTCAATGATTTTCAACCATATTGCTGGAACCAGATATAACATTAAAACCGCAAGCAGTTTTAAATGATGTTATTTCCGTTTAATGTCATTTTGTGCAGGGACTGTTCTAAACACGGGAAACACATGGCACTTCACAGGCATACTACAGACACCCCCCAGGCACCATATTTAAAGGAATATTTCACTTTTTTTTTCACTTTAATCATCATTAAAATCAGTGCTCCCGCCAAAACGGCCATTTTTAAAAACATTTTAGGCATTGACCCATGTCCCCTGGGGCAGGAGTCAGGTCCCCAAACCCTTTTTAGGACAGTATCTTGCATATTAGCCGTTAAAAATTAGCACTTTTAATTTGGAACGTTCGAGTCCCATAGACTTCAATGGGGTTCTAAAGTTCGTACGAATTTGGGGTCCGTTTGAAAGTTCTGGTGCGAAACCGAACCAGGGGGTGTTCGGCTCATCCCTAATCACCTGTATAACGCCTGCAAAAAGCTGCTCCATGCACGCCAGTGTGAAAGCCACGGCACGGCGCTGGTAGGGCGTCACAAAAAGTCTTGCCAGCAGCTTCTTTGGAGCGGGGAAGGAACGGTGAACTCACGATCCTCCACCTCTGCTCCACCACTGCTCCCCATTGAAATCAATGGGGCAGCGATGTGGTACCGCTGGCAAAACGCCGCTCCAGCCGCTAGCGGGGGGTTAAAACTGCCCAGCAAGCAGAAAGCCGGCAAGTGGAAAGCAGATTCAATATCAGCTTTTACCATCAGTGCCCCCTTTCCATAGCAGCGATCCGACTGCCGCATCAAAGGACGTGTAAGAAACTGTGCATAAGTCAGGGTCAATCACATCGCTGATCCCGCTTTTGGAAAAGACAGGTACTGTTTGAGCCTAAACTTGTTCGGCTCCTTTTTGGACACCACTCCCAAAGGGGAAATCACCAACTCCACAGGTCGATCGCTGAAAGGCCCTGTCATGCGGCCTAGCGCCACTTCCTTACCCAATTTCCCCCCCACTACCCCAGGATGGTGCAAAGCCGAACGCAAATTCTTAGCTACCAGCGGGGCGGCCAATAAGGAGCAAGGGATATGGAAACCCGCGGAAAATCCCTCCCTCGACAGCCTAGCGGCCTCCCTATCTTCATACCTATTTCGAAAGATTTGCATCCTTTCCACCCTCACCGGTATCATCCCTTTTGTTGTTAAAATCCCCGGCTCGCCCCTTACCTTTTTTGAAACAGTGTGAGACGGGATGAGATCCCCACAGCCAGAGCACTCATTTTTAAAATGACATGCTCCCCCAAATTTGCAGGTTCCCTCATTGTACTGCCAGCAGACACCCTATTTTTTGGTGGCTGGCTGTCCTGGCGATGTAGAAACCCTGGCCCACCTGGAAAACTGATTTGGGGCCCTTGCTGACGACATCAGCTTGATCCAGAGGCTAATATCTTTGTGATCCCATCTTAGGGACGGACGGAATGATGGCACTGCGCTGTCTGAACTGTTTGCCATACCTCAGCCAGGCCGGTCCTCCGTAGACTCTGTAGGCTTCCCCTACTGCACCATTTGTAACAGAACAGTGTTTAGGGATCTTTTCATCTATCACACTTGCCACAATTGCAAACACCTGCAGCCAGTTGGTGAATATGCGCGGGATCAACCGGTATCTCCGCTATCCCTCAAAACAAACGTACACTTCGCATTTTGCTGAATCCGCAATATGAACCACATCCGTCTTGCCCCCACTTTCCTGTGATGTCCCTGCATTTTTACCCTCCACTGCTGTTGCCAGGGGGACCGGGGACGCAGTCAACCTCACGGCCCTATCAGGCTCAGCGAGAACCGCTAAAGGGAAGGTGACCGACCCAGGGGCCTCCGGCACCACTGCAGCCGAGGGAGACCCGCCACTCGGTGGTACCCATGCTGCCACCTGCTGCGCCTGCCCCCCAGTCCCTACCGCAAACTGTTGTACCAAGTCCCACAATCCCTCCATTAAAGCCTATAATCGCGTGTCAGTCCCCGTGAGGACGGATACTTAATTTGCCACCTGGGGGGCCCCTATGGCTGCCCGGGGGCCTCACTGCGGCCATAGGGGCCTGTGTTGCATGTTCTGTGGCCCTTGAACCCCCCGCAGCCGTTACTCCTGACAACCCCTGCATAGTGTTAGACCTAGAAATACAGGACATGGAGACTTACCTGGCTGACCAGGGGAGGGTGTCCCTGCCGCCGTTGCTCTGGAATCTGTTTACCCCATCTTCTGGCACAGGCTCCATCCCGATTGTTCCTTCTGTTTTCCCTGGGCTCTGACCACTGTTGGCGTGTCCCTGCTGATGACTGCCTGGCAGTGGGAAGGCCGGTGAGAGCCTAGTGGCAGTTACAGTTCTTCTCCCTCGCTGAGACCTCCCTCTGGCTGTAACATCCAGCAAGGGGGTGTCTATTTGAATCTGCTGTCCCCACCGCGCCGGCAGGGGTGAGGCACATGCGTGCGCCAAGTCCCCGCCCACAGAGCTCTGCTGTTGACAAGGATTCAGCCCCGGCCAGGCCCGGCTGAAACCGGCTGTCGTTTCGCCAGTGGGCCTGACGGGTCCCCGGTCAGGGGGGCTCCTACTGTGATGCAAAACTCTGGGGGAGGCTCCCGGAGAGAAACACTCCGGAGGCCGTGACCTCCGAGCGCGCGGGAGGTCCTCACCCCTTGCCGCTGATCTGGATGCTTGGTCTGTAAGGAGGGGGGCCAGTTGGCTCTGCAGCCATTTGAAGGCCCTTGGAGCCAGCAGCCGCCCACAGCTGAGCTAGGAGCTGGTCGACATTGGCCATTACTGTGCAGGATGTGGAGCACAAAGTGTTCCTATGACACAATCCCCTGCAGTGTTGCCCGGGTCACCCCCCTGCTCCCTAAATTATAACTAAACTAAACCTCACCTATTCCCATTTCTCCTCCAATCATTAATCCCCCACCTTTTCACTACTTTGTTAACCCCATGCTGTTCCCTTATCACCTTATCATGCCTACCCTCTGCTAGTCCTTTTCATTCCCTCGCTCCAGGCTGTTATATTTACACAGGCCTTTCTTATAAAGTGCATACATAGATGACTGTGTGAATCAAAGTCAAAAGTGAATAATTCATCAATCAGTTCAATAATTTTTCCAGTGACAATTTAAAGTGCATATAGTGATAACTGTGCAAAACAGAGTCTTTTCCTTGTGAGAAAGTGCTGTTGTGCTCCATGTCCCATCGGTGTCAATGCATCCACCTCTTGGGAGTAGTGTAATGATCTGCACTCACCAGATGATATGTTGAACTCCTTTGCCTTATACCAAGAGGTGTCTACTGTGCTTGTAGGTCACTAGTTGGGACCAATCCCAATGCAATATCTTCTGGTTATTCCCTCTGATGAGTTGCCTCCAATGATGGCTTTGGGGGTCCAGGGACAAAAATGTGCAACAAGCGGTATGTAAAAAAATGAAACACTTTGTAGTATAAAATCCTCAGTTGTTTATTTGAAAACAGCAGCATGCATAGTAAACTCATAAAATTATTGATAAAACTGTCAATAAGACAGAGCTGAACACCACTAAGCCCCTGTACACACGGTCGGACATTCTGCCAACCAAATCCGTCGGATTTTGTCCGTCGGATTTTGCCCGTCGGATCTTGTCCGAAACTGTTGCATACACACGGTCGGACTACATTGTCGAAAAATCCGATCATTCAGAACGTGATGACATAATTTTGTTACGATGGGACTAGTAGCCAATATCTTTGATGTAGGAATTTGATCTGAGCATGCGTGGCACTTGGTCCAATCAAAATTCTCTACACATGATCGGAGTATGTCCGATCAAACCAGTTGGTCGGAAAATATTTCCAACATGTTGGAAAATTAGGTCCGACGGAGATTCGAACGGAATCAGTCCGATGCATACCCCACACAGTCGGATTATCCGACGACACGGTCCGATAAGACGCATTCCAACGGATTCTCCGACCATGTGTACAAGGCTTAACAATGGAACATCAGCCCTGCTAGTGTGTGAGATGTGGTCGCTATTTACAACATAGCGTGTGTTCCACTCTCTGGGCCGGTAGTGACGTGTGGGAGAATCAGGTTTCGTCAAAGCACGACATTATCAAAAGCCCTTTGAAGAAGCGTCCACATTAAAGATTGTGGAATAACAGGGCCACAAATATTTGCCTCTAAGTCCACCCACAGGGGTCTTCCCTAGCTGCATAAAAGGCTATAGAGGGAGTCATCTGAGCTGCTTGATAATATTTGGCAAGGCTCAGGACCTCCTTGGCATTGGTGGATGTCCATAGTGTGCCACCAAGGGATTTGAAGTCAGTGGGAATTGTCATATCAGAGACATGATATGGTTTTGAAAGGATCTACTGGTGAAGGAGGAGATTGGGATTGGGAGGGTGTAAAATAAATACAACATTTTTGGAGGAAATTCTTTATACTATTTTTTTTTTTTTTTACTTTTAGATAAGTATTAGGTAAAAACTGTTTATATTTTTAAAGTGGTATTAAACACAAACATTTATTATATTGCAGCTTACCAATAGATGTGATGACTGTATTAGTTCCCTTTTTAGGCTTTCTTTCTTCTATTTTCATCTGGTGATTCAGCCACTACGTCCGCTGTTTTTCAGAAGCTCAGGCGGCTCTACAGCAGAATGTATCAGTTTACATGGATGAGACAATCCATTTCCCAGTGGTAATGGTGATAAAAAACGATCAGCTATTACTGTATTTATTCATGTAAACCTTTATCCCAAAAGGACAACAATTGTTTACTGTAACTGATTATAAGGCGTGAGCTGGAGTTTGGCTTCAGTTTGTTAATTTATTAAAATCTGCTAATACATTTAAATTGTTACTAAACCCCTGACCCTACGTTCACTACAGTAGATCCGAAAAGTCTACACACAAGTCTACACAAAAAAATGAGACAAAGATCAATCATTTCAGAACTTTAATGTGACCTATAAACTGTACAACTCAATTGAAAAAAAATCTGAAATCATTAAGGCCGGTTTAACTAAAAACGAAAATAATCTGGTTGCGACTGAGGATGTAGCTGTGTTCAGAATTAAGCAATCACATTCAAACTCATGTTAAATAGGAGTCAGTACACGCCTGCCATCATTTAAAGTGCTTCTGATTAACCCCAAATAAAGTTCAGCGGTTCTAGTAAGTCTTTCCTGACATTTTCTTAGTCGCATTCTACAGCAAAAGCCATGGTCCACAGAGAGCTTCCAAAGCATCAGAGGGATCTCATTGTTAAAAGGTATCAGTCAGGAGAAGGGTACAAAAGAATTTCCAAGACATTAGATATACCGTGGAACACAGTGAAGACAGTCATCATCAGGGCTGGTGCAAGGATTTTTGACACCCTAGGCAAAACCTAATTTTGTCGCCCCCCTTGGCTCCCCCCCTGAGTCCACCCCCAACTCCACCCCATTTTCCCTGCCCAAGCAAACCTCACCTTTTTAATGAAGCGCCCATCAATGCAGCCTCACCAGCGCCCATCAATGCAGCCTCACCAGCGCCCTTTAATGCAGCCTCACCACCGCCCATCAAAGGCAGCCTCACCAGCACCCATCAGATGCAGCCTCACCAGCACCCATCAGATGCAGCCTCACCAGCGCTCAACAATGCAGCCTCACCAGCGCCCATCAAATGTAGCCTCACCAGCGCCCATCAAATGTAGCCTCACCAGCGCGCTTTAATGCCGCCTCGCCACCGCCCATCAAATGCAGCTTACCAGCACCCATCAGATGCAGCCTCACCAGCGCCCATCAATACAGCCTTACCAGCGCCCTTTAATGCAGCCTCACCACCGCCCATCAAAGGCAGCCTCACCAGCACCCATCAGATGCAGCCTCACCAGCACCCATCAGATGCAGCCTCACCAGCGCCCAACAATGCAGCCTTACCAGCGCCCATCAAATGTAGCCTCACCAGCGCCCATCAAATGCAGCCTCACCAGCGCCCATTAATGCAGCCTACCAGTGCCCATCGATGAATGTTTGCTTGCTTCCATTCATTCGGGAGTCGGGACACATACACAGTCCTCCACCACTGCTGCGCCTCTGACACTATGTGCGAAAATAGTGGCGGCTGTCTGCTGATGCTGAGACTTAGCTGCTTACTGCAGAGAGAGAAAACTAGGAACACCAGTGGCTTGGCACCCTAGGCAGCAGGGCGCCCTAGGCGGCTGCCTAGTTTGCCTAATGGTAGCACCGGCCCTGGTCATCATCAAGTGGAGAAAATATGGCACAACAGTGACATTACCAAGAAATGGATGTCCCTCCAAAATTGATGACAAGACGAGAAGAAAACTGGTCAGGGAGGCTGCCAAGATGCTTCATATGTCTTGGCTATGGAGTAGAGTGGCACAACAAAAGCCTTTGCTTATGACGAAAAAAACATCCAAGCCCAGCTAAATTTAGCAAAAACACATCTGAAGTCAGCCAAAAGCATGTGAGAAAATGTGTTATGGTCTGATAAAACCAAGGTTGAACTTTTTGGCCATAACCCCAAAAAGTATGTTTGGCGCAAAAACAACACCGCATATTACCAAAAGAACACCATACCCACCGTGAAGCATGGTGGTGGCAGCATCATGCTTTGGGGCAGTTTTTCTTCAGCTGGAACAGGGGCCTTAGTGAAGGTAGAGGCAATTATGAACAGTTCCAAATACCAGTCAATTTTATCACAAAACCTTCAGGCTTCTGCTAGAAAGCTGAACACGAAGAGGAACTTAATTTTTCCGAGACTCCTATAGGTAGACAGCTATACAGTAAAAGGCCTCCAGCAGGATAACACATTTAGGTAGGACCGCTGTCTCCTATGTCCTCCTAATATTGCAACAGTCACTAAAGGTAGTTGTACGTAAATCTTGGCAACACGGAACAGTTCTTTACTTATCTCACAGTATCCCACTGTAGATCTAGTTTATATCCGTTGACAAATAATGCAATTGTGTAGATCTGTCTCTTATTTTCCTGAAGAGGGAGTGATGCATCTCTCTGAAATGCATTGAAATAGAGGTGGAGAAACACTATACCATATTGACTTTATAGGTCACTTTTCACAGGCTCTATACCTGCTGGACCAGATTTTTTAAATATTGCCAAGAGGAAGCTGTGCTGGAGAACCTGGGATGGAATTAGCAGTCATCAGCCTGGAGCTAACTTCACAGCGGCTTTATACCAAGCCTGTCTGCTGTTTCACACGTACAACAACCAGCAGATAAGGCAAGGAGATCCTCATTAGTTATTGTTTAGGATGTCAGAGTGTTAAAGGTTACTCTCAGAAGTGCTCCCCCTTCTTCTATATCTTTCAGAGTGTATTCTTTCAGAACACAATTACTGCTAGCGGCTATCGCAGCAATCACATGTAAAAAAATCAGACAGGCTGGTTGTATCCAAGTTGATCAATGGATTGACTTGGAAACAACCAACCTGCCCATAGATTGATCAAATCTTGTCCCGTCCCTCCTGAACTCATCTACAGTATGTCCTGCTTAGCTCCCAAGGGAGCCTACTGATTCATTGTTTGACTTATATATTTAAGACCAGCACATTTGATCACTTGTAAGGTTTTGTAAAATGTAATAAACTATTGGGTGCCTAGGCTGGCCCACTGGTTGGACCATGCCCAGTATGTGCTGGAGATTTTATACATATGTAGCGGCCATACCCCATTGCAGGGCGGCCTTGACTTTATGGGCTTACCAGTTACCTTCTCTTGGCCTGCTCTTCCACTTCTAGGGGTTCCCAGGGTTGATACCCAACGACTTGAATACTGACACAGATGAAGTCCTCTTTAAAAGGTTTTATTTTGCAGTAAGAACTCTCAATTAACACAGTCTCTTAGGGAACAGAGGGCACGGGTGAAGAACTCAGGCACCTTGAACTGCAGGTCTAGCAAATTCTCTATTTCTACCCAGAGAGTAGCTACTCGCAGCTGGGCACTTCAAGGCTGAACAGATCTCTAGCCACAGATCATGGTAGTCAGCACGTTGACTCAAACTTGAACAATCAACTAAGGGTGAATAGGAACCTTTTTCCTCCGTACCTGGAACGTTTCCCATCTCCTCAATGGTACTGGAAAAGTGTGAATTCGTCAATGTCCTTCCCAACTCAGTAACCAGGCACGTCTCAAGATGCCACTTGCCGGCCCTCCTCCGAAGAGTCCTCCCCCGGTCACTTCCTCAAGCTGTGGTGTCCCTCCAAGCTGAAAGCACCCCTGGACACTTTGAATCCTCCCTCAGTTACTGCGCCTCAGACCAGCAGGTTCCGAGACTCAGGAACGGACAGATCCCTACCCCAGACCAAGCAGGTCTATCAGGGGCCACTGACAGGAACATGTTGCGGGGTGTCGAACACCCTGTGACCAGGACCCCTCACGGGCCTACCCCGGTCCTGGAACCAGACTAGACCACACGGGTCTCACGAACAACTCCGGAACCCCGAACACGTGACCCACACCCCCTTATGTACCCCTTCCCAGACTCCTCAGCAGGCCCCGGCACTCCCACTGATTGGCTCTGAGAAGGCCGATACCTAAACATCCAACCAGACCTGGTTCTGGCCTGTCATGTGCACCTCACCATTCACATGACCAGGCAGAACTTCCAAACACAGCCTGGCCAGGCTGGTGTTAAGGCCTACGTACCTACACAATTAACCCTCAGAACCTTTACTGTTCTGAGGCCAAAAACTCCATTTACATGCGTATGACATTTGATCCCAAATGTCATCCGCTACATATATAATGAAAAAAATGAAAATTTGGGGGGAAAAAACATCTTTTCTGCTTTTAAGTTATAAAATGTTTTAAACAAACAATCTTTCTTATATTTATGTCAATATATGCTACATATCCTTTGTAAAAAATACAATAATTAGTCTGTGTGAAAGTTATAGAGCCTACAAACTATGGCATATACAATATATTTTAAAATGGCCCTCTGTTGAAGTCGGAAGTGACGAAACGGGTCAGGGTGTGGCCTACACAATGTTCCCGGAAGTGGCGATTGCGTTCCACCGCTAACCAGATCCAGGAAGTGATACACAGTGTCAGCAAGGAGACACATGCGGACGCTCCTGGCGTTGGGAAATACGGTGACAGAACACAAATTTTTAAATGCTGTATTACCTTTGAATAAATGTACGCAGATTATTATAGGGGGTCTTTGTAAGCTGTGTGAATAACATTTAAATAAAACAGAATACGCTATGTGCAAATTCTTGTTTATATTCTATGACGTGTTTGGAGCACTCTTGGCAGCTGGACCCTAGTGGATTGCAATGGAAATGTGGTAAACCTAGAGAGGGAATACCTCCTTAAAGGCACTTTTCTCAGCTTTGTCTGGTGAGTTTAACCCCCTAGGGGGACGTGCTACACGTGGTGAAAACCTGCAAAAATCTGGTGGATGGCATACTAATAACACTTGGAATAAACACCGATATCACCTTGCAACGCTGATTAAACCACTATTGTCACCTTTTCTGCACATTAAGGACTTTTATTAATGTTACATGGTTCGCACTCTGACTTTTCCTACAGCGCTGTTTTAGTACTGAAGCTTTTAGTAATTGGACTGATCGATTTTTGTACTATTTGTTATATAATGGTTTTATTTTTTTAAACGGCTGCTATTTTGTTGACCTCTTTGGTACTTTGTAGTAACTGGACGGGTCACGTATATATGTTAAATATATTTTTGGGGATTTTTGGTTTGCTAAATCTGGCGCTGAGAGGTGCATTATAGGCCTTTTGAAATACACCTTCGTTTAGTCTATATTTTAAAATGTATCAGCCTTATTGCTAAATGCCCATCACATTTCTTGAGGCCTAAAAATACCAGGAGACTATAAACACCTCTAAAAAGTAGACATCCCAAGGTATTCATTGAGAGGCGTCGTGCATTTTTTGAACAGTTCAATTTTTTGCCAAGTTTTTGGAAAATGAAAGAAAGTTGTAATTTTAATTACATGTTTCTCACACAAAGCATGGGCATACTTAGAATTATACTTAAAACACTGTGTACTACTCCACTTGATTATGAGGATACCACATGTGTGTAATGTTTTGCAGTCTAGCTGTGCAGCTGAGCAAAATACAAAGAGCTCTTTAAAACTTTCAAGGGGCTGAAATTGCACATGATTTCCTGATTATGACATTTTCAAAGGCCCTAAAATAAGAGGACAGTACAAATACCCAACAAATCACCCTTTTTGTAAAGTAGACAACTCAAGTTAATTTTTCAAGCGGCATGTTGAGCTTTTTGAAGGTTTTTTTTTTTGCCATAAAAAAATAAAATAAAATGTTTTTTTTTTTTTTTGTTTTACACAAAGTTGTCATTTTAATGAGATATTTCTCACGGAAGGCATGGGTATACAGTTGATCACCGCAAAGTCACGGTTCAAAGTTTGGGGCTTCAGACGTTCGTGGATTTTTCCTCTCTGGCAGATGCAGCCCAGCATTCCCACATCATAACAGTTTACCGTTTGTAGCTATCTCAAGTGTTTTTCTAGATGTTCTTGTGTTTTTCATTTTGTTCTTTTAACAAATTTCTAATTTCCTGACTACCTTTTACTATTTTGGAGGTGCTGGAGTCTCAGGACAATGGAAATACCCACAAAATACACATCAAAGCCATCACAGAGAGTCCTGCAGCCATACCCCCCCCCCCCGAAGGGGAGGGGGTCGGCGTAAGGACGGCATGACAGGTGCAGGACAGCCCTGTTGCCACTTTAATTAGCTGCCCAGGGAGAGGCCGCTTTAAGGCGAGGGGTCAGGCGGAGGTAAGGGGCGGAGCTACGGCATGGTACGTGATAGCGGCGTACCATGCTTTCACTCGGAGAGCGGAGGAGGAAGCGATTCCCACCCACCCTCCCTGGTTTAGGTCAAGTGTGTTAGGTTGGGGGTTAGACGGGTGGGGCCGCAGGCGGCGCTTGGGGATTTTTAGGTAGGAAAGGGGAGGTTTTTACAGGTAAAAAGACTGTTGTACCCATCCATGGGATGGGGGTGGTTAATGTACTTTCAGGTTAAGAGTTGTTAACCTGGAAGGGTTAAAAGGGGTAGGTCACTGCGATGGTTTGGGTATAGCCTCCGAGACAGGGGATACCGTCTGGAGGTCAAGAGGTCAAAAGTGGGAAGTCGTTCGCAGTGACCAGTGTGTTGTTATGATGGTACCCATGACCCGTTTAAAGGCTGGGAATGTTTACATTTTGAAAGTTATTTATAGTATTTTATTAAACTATATATATTTTTGTTAATAAATTAAGGCCAGTTGGCCATTTACTCCATACCTTGTCCGTGGTTTTTTAAAGGTGGGGATCAGGTTTTGGAGGCGGGTGTCGGCCATGGGTGGGAGGTTATGGATACGCATCTAGGGGGGGCTTAAGTCCTTACAAATGTCATGCAGTGCTTGGTGACACAGTATGCCTATTTTAGCAGAGATCCTCTGATTGAGAGATGGCTGTTAATTAGGGGTGCAACGGATCAAAAAACTCACGGACCGAATCGTTCCTCGGATCAGAGTCATGGATCGGATCATTTCTCAGGTCAGAAAATAATAATTGAATTTAAAAAAGCCTGTGAAAATTCCACCACCATATAGTCCCCACTGTAATATCCATAATCTCCCCCACTGTAATATTGGCTGAGCATGGCTGGGTATGGCAGAGCATGGCTGGGTATGGCAGAGCACGGCTGGGTATGGCAGAGCACGGCTGGGTATGGCAGAGTATAGCTGGGTATGGCAGAGTATAGCTGGGTATGGCAGGGTATGGCAGGGTTTGGCAGGGCATGGCAGGGTATGGCTGGGTATGGCAGAGTATTGGCAGAGTATTGGCAGAGTATGGAAGAGTATTGGCAGAGTATGGCAGAGTATTGGCAGGGTATTGGCAGGGTATTGGCAGAGTATGGCAGAGTATTGGCAGGGTACGGCAGAGTATTGGCAGGGTATGGCAGAGTATTGGCAGGGTATTGCCAGAGTATTGGCAGAGTATTGTCAGAGTATTGGCAGGGTATGGCAGAGTATGGAGGGATGGCTGTGACTGCCCACAGCGCAGTTGCCATCTGATCTCTCCCCTCCACTGTACAGATCTGTACACAGAGGGGAGTGAGGAACCAGCGTCATGACATGACGCCAGTTTGTTTGCAAGTGATCGCTCCGTCATTTGACGGAGCGATCACATTGTAAACGGGTGCACCAAGATGGCCGCCGCTCCGGAGCTAGGCCGAAGCCGTCACGGCATGTGCCGATCCGAACGGGGTTACCCGTTCGGATCACAGAATGGTGATGATCCGTTGCACCCCTAGTACCTGATAACACTGGTACTAGTTGGTAACACTGGTATCTGATGACACTGGTACTGGTGATGACTGACAATCAAGATATTTGTTCTGGATGGCACTGGTATTCAAAAACTGTATTGGTGCTGGCTGGCAATCAGCACACTGGTGCTAGATGGCACTGGTAAAATAACACTTATACTGGTGTTTTTTCTGGTGATCAGAACACTGATGCTGGCTGGCACTGGTATTAGAACATTATACCCGTGCTTGCTGCCTATCAAGGCACTGGCACTGGTTGACACATGACTTCATATGATATCAGTGCATGTAAACTCTTTCTTGAATTATGCACAACTGTGTGTGTGAAGTAAATTTGTTAACTCATGTAAACATTTGTATTTTTAAAGTGACACCAAACTCTGGTTTAAGAAGAATAAAATTCTATTAAATTATGTATTCTAAACTTTTTGCTGCTGTAATCCAGCTTCCAGAAAGGCACGGAATTAAGCCAGAGGCTGGGTGGAGGGCCGGACATGACGAATGCTGAGGGAAGAGCGTAGGGGGTTAATAAAATAGAGAAAAGTAAGGAGGGGAGGGCGGAGAGAAAAAAGGAAGAAGGGGGGGGGAGCATGATAAAAGGAAGGGGAGGAGCTGAGACGGCAGCGTGGTGTTCAGTGTACAGGAGAGTTGCCAGAGGTAGGACCTGCTTCGTGATAGTGCTGCGTTTTTGCGGTAGGCGCGCCGTGGGCGGCGGGGGTCACTCAGCGGACTTACTCAGTGGGAAGGTCTGGACTCGGTTGGGGGTGTCCTTAGCGGCGGGGGGTTTTTTTTGCAGCGCTGCACGGTGGGACAGCATGTCGGATCTGGACGCGCTGTTTTCGCGGCTGCGGGCCGCGGCGGCGTCACGTGGGGCGGACGGGCTGCAGAGCCAGGTGGCGGCCATTACCGCCGCGGCGGGAGGGGGGCCGGCTACAGGGGGGTACCAACTCCACGCGCTCGGCGGGCCAGGCCGCCGGAACGTTTTCACCAGGCCCCTACACCAGAGCCCAGCGCCACCCTAGGAGCCCGGGGACGGAACCCGCCGCCCCCCCCCCCCCCTGCAAACCGTTCGGGCGCCACAGTGCCTGGGGGGGTCCGGGCGGAATCCTCTTCATGGGCGGGGCTCGGGGAGCGAGGCTGGAGATGCGGATGGAGCCAGCTACCCGCCGGCGCGGGCAGTGCAGGAGGGAACGGCGGTCACCCGTGGAAGCGCGGCGTCTTTGCCGCAGGGGGGGACCCGGCGGGGGAGACGAAGTGTCACGCCTGTGCGCCAGCGACCAGACGCGGCGGGCAGGCCCGGACGATTGGATGGGAGCAGTTTGGCGGCTGACGGGAGGGGGAGAGCTGGGGGACCGGTGAGGAGTCGGCTGGCGGCGGTCGCACGGAGTGGAGCCAGGGGACGGGACGACGGTGTGCGGGCTTCTACAAGCAGTTGTCGATCCACGGCCGCTGGGGTGGAGTCACCCGGCAGGCTGAACACGCCTCTGCTACCTACGGCAGGAGAGCGTTCGGAAGGTGCGATATCGGATTCGGAGGAGGAGATTCGGGACGGCGTCTCGGCGGCTGGAGCATCCGGAGCGGCGGCTGACGGGAACGGACCCAGGCAGCCAGGTAAGACTTTACATCTCCCGCATAGTGCTTTTGATGATGCTTTGTGTGGGATTGTTGGGGGGGCTGTGCGGGCTACTGGGGGTGGTTTTGGGGCCTGCCGTTGTGGGTCCGTGGGGGGCGGGCGGTCAGCCCGCCGCCGGCAGGTCACACGGTCATTTCCAATCCTTCTTGGGGGGAATCCAGGTTGGAGGCAGCGGTGCCCGGGGTGGATGTGGTGAGGATGGTGGATGCCGCGAAGTGCGTGGTGTATGTGTGCCATGAGGGGTGGTTGGGGCACATCTGACACAGGAAGTGCGGGACAAGATCACCAAGGGTGAGTATGGGGGGATATTTTCCTTGCTGCCCCTATGAAATTTAATCTGGATAGGGTCAAGCCTGATGACTCCAAGAAGGACGACGAGGAGAAGAGGCGGTATAGGCTTATACCGCGGACTGTCACGAACTGGCTGCAGGCGTTCGCCATCATGGCCAGCGTGATCGGAGAGAAATCTCCGGAGCATTGCTCGGCTCTCTTTTGCTATATGGACGCCTTTTGGGGCACATAGGGTTTATGGGGGCTCGGCGTGGCGAAGATACGACGGGCAATTTCGGCAGCGGAGGGCGGTTCGGCCGGATATCAGGTGGGATCACAGGGCTATCAGCCTTTGGATGCGCTTGATGTTGTCGGCGAGGGCGCCGTCGCAGTTTTCAGGGGGGGGGACGGGGGAACCCCC
Source organism: Lithobates pipiens (assembly GCF_037356315.1). Lineage (NCBI taxonomy): Eukaryota > Metazoa > Chordata > Amphibia > Anura > Ranidae > Lithobates > Lithobates pipiens. The sequence continues at coordinate 152,606,468 of NW_027507789.1, read as the reverse complement.
GCCTCGGGACTTCAGGCTGGCAGGAAGTTTGGGGTGTGCTGGCAATTTAACGGGGGTCTTGCTAGTTTGGAGGGTCCTGTCATTTCCGACACGAGTGTTCCGGAGGTGGGGGGAGCCACGCAATGTCCCGTTGCTTCAAGCGGGGTAAGCGCGGCGCAGTCGCTGCTTTGAGGAGGGACAACGCCGGTGAAGGTGGAACGGATGCGTCCTTTCCAAAATGGGTGCCCGAATAGGGAGGCGGCGTGGGTGTTGGGGGAGGGTTTTGCGGTGGGTTTTAAGATTCCGTGTTCCATGACTGAGGCTCCGCCGATGGCTCGGACCTTGCGTTCCGCGCGGTTGCATCCGGGGGTGGTTTCGGGAAAATTGACCAAGGAAGTGGCGTTGGGGAGGATGAGTGGCCCCTTCTCGGATCGGCCGTTGCCGGATCTGGTGGTGTCCCCTTTGGGGGTGGTGCCTAAGAAAGACCCTGACAAGTTCGGCTTATTCACTACCTTTTTTTTTTTTTTCGAAGGGGGGTTCGGTGAATGACGCAATTGCCTCAGAAGCCTGCACGGTGTCTTACACTTCCTTTGATGCGGCGGTGGGTTGGGTGCGGCATTTTGGGCGGGGAGCTCTCATGGCAAAATCGGACGTTGAGTCTGCGTTTCGGTTGCTGCAGGTACACCCGGAAAGTTTTCGTCTTTTGGGGTGCTGTTGGCAGGATCGGTGTTAGGTGGATAGATGCTTGCCCATGGGCTGCTCCGTCTCCTGCGCCCTGTTTTGAGCTCTTTAGCTCTTTCTTGGAGGGGGTAGTGCGTGATTTGTCCGGAGGGGGTTCGGTCATCCACTATCTGGATGGCTTCCTCGTAGTGGGCCCCCAGCTTCCAATGTGTGTGTGCGATACTTTTGGCCACGGTGCGGCACATTGCTGAGGAGTTCGGGGTCCCTCTAGCGCCGGACGAACCGGAAGGTCCGGTGGAGGTGCTGAGTTTTTAGGCATTGAGCTGGACACGGTCGCCATGGAATGGGGGAGGGACTCCGGACGGAGATAAATGAGCTGGTGGGGCTGCGGAAGGTGCAGCTCAGGAAGCTGCAGTCGGAGTTGGGAAGCTCAACTTCGCTTGCCACATCATCCCCATGGGCAGGGTGTTGTGCCGACGCCTGTCGGCGGCCACGGCGGGAGTCTCTGTTCCGAATCATTTCGTTAGATTGCCCGGGGAACATAGGGAGGATTTGCGGGTCTGGCACACGTTTTTGGAGGATTACAACGGACGTTCTGTGTGGATGGATGGGCAGGTGAGTAACTTTGACTTAGAGCTGGTGACGGATGCGGCGGGGTCGACGGGGTACGGGGCGTATTTTCAAGGTCTGTGAAGTGCGGAGGCCTGGCCGCGGACTTGGGTAGAGGTGGGGTTGACTAAGAACCTGGTTCTGCTGGAGTTGTTTCCGGTGGTGGTGGATTTGGAATTGTGGGGTGAGTCCTGTCAGGACCTTAAGATTCGGTTGAATTGCGATAATATGGGAGTGGTGCAGATGGTTAACCGGATTTCGGGTTCTTCCCCTCCGGTGATCAGGCTGCTGCGCCACCGGGTGCTGCAGTGCCTGCAGATGAACATATTTCTGTATGCCATACACGTTCCGGGGGTGGAGAATAACCTGGCCGATGCCTTGTCTCGATTTCAATGGCGGAGGTTTCGGGACTTGGCTCCGGGAGAGGCGAGAGAGGGGATCCCCTGCCCAGCATGGCTTTGGACAATTGCTTTGGGGATCGCCGCGGGTTGGATCAGGCGGTCGGTGAGCGAGTCAACTTGGTCGGTGTACAGTAAAGTTTGGAGGGAGTGGCTGGAGTTTTCACGGCTGGCGGACGCCGGGCTGGGGGGTAGGGGGGCGGACAATAGTCTGTTGGTTTTTAGGTTGTGGTGAGGCAGATGGTGGGGCGAGGGTCAGTTTCTGGGATTGAACGGAAGCTGGCGGCGCTGGCATTTTGGTTTCAGTTGCGGGGAGCACCGGATGCGACAAATGGTTTCTGGGTAAGGCAAGCGTTGAAGGGGTACAGGAAGGGTAATCAGAAGACGGACGGAAAGAGGCCGGTGACTTTGGTTATTTTGAAGGCGGTTGGCCGGCAGTTGGGGGGGTTTTGTGTGCGTCCGTTTATGAAGCTCAGCTATTTCGAACAGCTTTTTCCTTGGCCTTTTTTCGGGGCTTTCCGGGTGGGTGAGCTGGTCAGTCCAGCGAAGACTGTTGGGGGGGGGGTTTGTTGGGTCAGGATGTGGCATTGGGGGAGGGTTGCGTGTGTTTGAAACTGCGTAGGTCTAAAACGGACCAGAAGGGGAAGGGTGTGGACGTTTGGTTGTATGCATGGCCGGGTTCAGAAATATGTCCGGTGATGGCGGTGACGGAGTTCATGAGGCTTCGTCCACCAGGGGAGGGTCCACTGTTAGTGCATCGGGATGGGAGTTTCCTGTCTAGATTCCGATTTATGGCGGTGTTTAGAAAATGTTTGACGTTGGGGGGGTTTGACGGGGCGCAGTTTGCTTCGCACTCCTTCCGCATCGGGGCGGGCACAGAGGCTGCCAGATGCGGGTTGGACGAGGCTGCGGTAAAAACGGATTGGGCGGTGGGGAGTCCAGGCGTTTCAGGTCCTATGTTCGGCCGCACTTGGTGTAGGCTGTTTTCCGGTGTCGGGGGGTGAGTGGGAGCTTGTGTAAGGGGGTTGTGTGATTTTGTCTGTGTCGTTTCAGATGGAGGTTTACCACGCCTCGTCTGGATTCTCGGACACTCCTATGTTTTTTTTTTTGGGGTGCCAGGCGAGCAGATGTCAGGCCAGAAGGACGTCAGTTGGGGATCCCGCGTAGAGAGGCTTGCATCGGGTGGTTGGGTATCCCGGGGATGCAGCGGGGTAGGGTCATACCTGAAATACACCGGTACGCCAGACTGGATAGGCCCCCTGTTGTGCTGGTTCTCCATGTTGGGGGGAATGACCTGGGGATTAGGTCCACTCGGGAGTTAATAGCGGACGTGAAGTGTGATTTTCTCATGCTTCGGAGGGATTTCCCGGGTATGGTCATAGTCTGGTCTGACATTGTAGCACGCACGGCCTGGCGGAGGGCACGGTCTGTGGTCCGACTTAACAAAGCCCGTATTAAAGTTAACAAGGTTTTGGGGAGGTTCATCAAACGTAATGGAGGTTTAGTGGCGCGCCACGTGGAGTTGGAGGTTAACGTAGGTATGTACCTTCGGGGGGATGGGGTCCATCTGTCGGCAGTGGGCATGGACCTTTGGGGTTGGGGTTGCAAGATGGGATTGAACGGGCCCTGCGGGTGTGGAGGGGCCCTTAAGGATAAGGGGGTCATCCTTGCGGGCTGTGGCGGTGTCTTTTGGTCTTTGATGGGGCAAAAGGAAACAGATGATGGAAATGTGGGGGGGAGCTCATAGGGATATGGGCCCTCCCTTTTGGTGTACCCAGCGGAAGGGTAGGCTGGAATACAGGATTTGGTGGCATTGCGGGAAGGTGGTTGTCTCCAGGCTTATAAACGGCCGGAGGCCTGGTATGAAAAAGTTGGTCCCGCAGTGGAATGGTGGAAAAAGGTTATGTTTAAAAGGTGGAACGTGGTACCGTCAAAGACCAACTGACTGGGAGTTCTTTTAAAATTACCGTTACCAAACAGTTGATATATATATTTATATATATATATTTAATAAAGCTATTTAAGTTATTGGTTTGAAGAGTGTTAATAAAAGGCTGCTATGGCCAGTTATACTCCAACTCCTGTGTGGCCTGATTATTTGGGTAGAATGTAAAAGTTAAGAGAATAATGGTATAGGAATCATTAGAAGGGAAGAAGGGGTAATTACAAGGGGAAATAAAGTACGGAGAGGTATGTCCCTAATGCATGGGTCAAGAAAGGCACGGAATTAAGCCAGAGGCTGGGTGGAGGGCCGGACATGACGAATGCTGAGGGAAGAGCGTAGGGGGTTAATAAAATAGAGAAAAGTAAGGAGGGGAGGGCGGAGAGAAAAAAGGAAGAAGGGGGGGGCGGAGCATGATAAAAGGAAGGGGAGGAGCTGAGACGGCAGCGTGGTGTTCAGTGTACAGGAGAGTTGCCCACCCACCCGCCCTGTAATTTTTATTTTCTCTTTGTTTTTCCAAAAAAATAAAAAATAAATGAAATAAAATAAATAAATAATTAATAAATAAAGGAAATTATATATATATAAAAAAAAAAAAAAAAAGAATAAGATGGTGTGTTGTGTTTGTGGTCGTTCTTGTCTGTGTTTTTGTTCTTTTGCAGGTTCGGTGATGAGGGTCGTCATAGCAGCTGTAGCGGCGGTGTCTTTTGGTCTTTGATGGGGCAAAAGGAAACAGATGATGGAAATGTGGGGGGGGGCTCATAGGGATATGGGCCCTCCCTTTTGGTGTATCCCAGCGGAAGGGTAGGCTGGAATACGGGATTTGGTGGCATTCCGGGAAGGTGGTTGTCTCCAGGCTTATAAACGGCCGGAGGCCTGGTATGAAAAAGTTGGTCCCGCAGTGGAATGGTGGAAAAAGGTTATGTTTAAAAGGTGGAACGTGGTACCGTCAAAGACCAACTGACTGGGAGTTCTTTTAAAATTACCGTTACCAAACAGTTGATATATATATTTATATATATATATTTAATAAAGCTATTTAAGTTATTGGTTTGAAGAGTGTTAATAAAAGGCTGCTATGGCCAGTTATACTCCAACTCCTGTGTGGCCTGATTATTTGGGTAGAATGTAAAAGTTAAGAGAATAATGGTATAGGAATCATTAGAAGGGAAGAAGGGGTAATTACAAGGGGAAATAAAGTACGGAGAGGTATGTCCCTAATGCATGGGTCATGGTAGAGGTTGGTTACGTCATTCTCCATGGTCCCACTGTACGTAGAATGTAGTCTCCATCTCTTGCACACTCCCAGGATGGAATAGGGACTATGGGATGTGTTGTGTGCATAGAGAAGTGTGCATGACCGCAACTAAAGTGCACTTATCTTTCCAAACAAACAAAAGTGGGGGAACTAGAGAGGTTCAGAACTTCAATTGGTTAAAGGTGGTCACCATGTATTAGCCTGATCTCTCCCAAGGGGAGATTTTGTGACAGACAGGTGTTTCCATATGTGCAATCCAAGCTCAATTGCAGAAGCCCAAAAAAAAAAAAAAAGAAAAGAAATGGGTAATAACCAACAATACATTGGACAGCAATGGTAAAAGTGAATTCAGCAGATGATTTGATCATAATATTACTAAATAGAATTCCAAAGAATGAGTGATTGGAGATGAAGTAGTCAAAATGTGGCCTTGTATAGATTAAAAACCGTCACAGGTTAACCCGCTGCAGGCTGTCAAACTTAGTCAATGTGGGAGGTAGTGTGCAATGGAGCAACAAGTGAACATAAAGTTCTGCTACAAATTGGGGAAAACAGCTACGAAGATGCATGAAATGTTGGTGCAAGTTTATGGGACAAAAGCCATGAGCAGAAAATGTGTTTACGGCTGGTTCAAATTCCTTTTTCAACAGGAAGGAAACGACTGAGGATGAGCCACGTTTGGGTCAGCTGTCGACAAGCAGAACCCCAGACATGATCGAGCCAGTGCGACAAATGCTGGCACGAGATCGGCAACTGACTCTATGATTGATGGCGGAGGAAGTGGGCATTTGCAAGGACATGGTGCACACCATCGTCCACGAAGGTTTGGGTAAGCAGGAGATCTGTTCCTAGTTTCCTAACAGACAGCAAAACGGATGGAAACCTCTGGCGATTTCATTGCCATGTGTGCTGCACAATAACGCACTGGGCACTGTGCAAGCTGTGTGCATCAATTCTTTCTTTTTTCCCACCTGAAGAGTGTCACGAAAAAGGCGTGCATTTTCAATCCAAGAATGTGCGATTAATTCCTAAAGAGGCCTTTGCTGACAATTTCCAGAAGCTTTATGAATGTGGCGACAATCCAAGAATCTGCGATCGATTCCTAAAGAGGCCTTTGCTGACAGTTTCCAGAAGTTTTATGAATTTTGCCAAAAGTGTGTTCTTAAGGATGGCAATTATTTTGCCAATGGTATCGATTGGTTGTTTTTCTCCTGTGGATCACAGGAGTGCAGTTCGTTCTGTACCCCTGTGACCCATTTTCAGCTGACAGCGGGCTGAAGCTCACTGACGGCTGATGTCACAGAGCCAGTCCAGGCTGGGGAAAGATCGCAACCGCTCCCACTTCCTCCACAGCCTGGCACTCCACTGAGCGCGCTGGGGGGGGGGGGGTGTTAGAGCAGAGAGCGTTGACTGACAGTCACCAGCTCGTTGCTCACGGAGCACTGACAACTGAACGTTCAGCGGTGTTTGATTACACGGTTCGTAGTCTTAGAGCTGGCAGAGTACAGACACTGCATCCACCTAGGTAAGTATGATTTCTAAACAAAACCCAAGGTCTATCTTCAGCGTAAAGAAGAACAAAAATTCTTGAAGTGAGTCGTATTTCACGTAACCCACAGATGCACAAACCAATAAACAAATGATAATTTAAAAGAAATTCAAACCCTGACTGTTCTGTTTCTTATTGCTTTTCAGAAGACATACAGTACCTCCTGAGAACCAGTATGTACAGACAGTATGGCAATTTGAAGGCTCAGTAAGCAGTATCAATGTACCAAGAAGAGTCAGAAGTGAAATTCAATGTAGTTTAAGAAAGGGGGATATGTTTGGACTTTAAACGAGGCAGTGACTAGGTAGAGTCATATGCCTCCATCCCTAGTACAGATAAAAGAGGGGAAATTTAGGACTTTAAATTAAGCACACAGTTATGAGATGATAAGAATCAATATATAATATCATGTTTATTGGTACATATATGCACATGTTGAATCATAACAAAATACAGTGAATACAGTAAGAGTCCATTCACACAGGAGCAACATGACTTCCAGCGTGACTTTTGGAGGCAACTTGGACACGACTTGAGTATGAATAACAGCGTGAGTTGGAGCGACTTCAACACGACTTGGGGCGACTTACAACACAACTTTAAGTCGCCCCAGGCCAGACGACTTTGGCCGTGGCCAATCAGAGAATAATAAGCTCTCGAGGGGGAACTCCACGCCAAATTTTAAATAAAAAACCGGCATGGGTTCCCCCTCCAGGAGCACACCAAGCCCTTAGGTCTGGTATGGATTTTAAAGGGAACCCCCCTACGCCGAAAAATTGGCATGGGTCCCCCCCCAAAATCCATACCAGACCCTTATCTGAGCAAGCAGCCCAGTCTGTCAGGAAAGGGGGTGGGGACGAGCGAGCGCCTCCCCCCCTACTGAAAACCATACCAGGCCGCATGCCCTCAACAAGGGGGGGTGGGTGCTTTGGGGAAGGGGGGCGCCCTGCGGCCCCTCACCCTAAAGCACCTTGTCCCCATGTTGATGAGGACAAGGGTCTCTTCCCGACAACCCTGGCCATTGGTTGTCGGGGTCTGCGGGCGGGGGGCTTATCGGAATCCGGGAGCCCCCTTTAATAAGGGGGCCCCCAGATCCCGGCCACCCTCCCTATGTGAATGAGTAAGGGGTACATCGTACCCCTACCCATTCACCTGGGGAAAAGGTGTCATTAAAAGAAAACACAACACAGGTTTTTAAAGTAATTCCGAATTTGGGGGTCTTCTTGTGACTTGACGTCATAAGGGGCGGGGTCACCGTGTGACATCACCCGTCACCCCCCTTCCCCAAAGCACCCCCTCGCTCGTCCCCACCACCTTTCCTGACAGGCCGGGCTGCGTGCTCGGATAAGGGTCTGGTATGGATTTCGGGGGGACCCCCACACCGTTTTTTGGCGTAGGGGGGTTCCCTTTAAAATCCATACCAGACCTAAGGGCCTGGTATGCTCCTGGAGGGGGAACCCATGCCGTTTTTTTTTTCAAATTTGGCGTGGAGTTCCCCCTTGAGAGCTAATTATTCTGTGAGAGAGGCGACATTGTAGAATATAGATGGAGATCCGACTTGGAGGCGACTTCCATTGAAATCAATGGGTACAAGTCGCCTAGAAGTCGGATTGAAGTAGTACAGGAACCTTTTCTGAAGTCGGAGCGAATTCAGTAGTGTGCATTAAGACGGCTCTCATTCACGTACATTGAGTTTTACATGTAGCGCGACTTGAGGCAACTAGGGGCGACTTGGGGCGACTTGAAGTCGGATCCAAAGTTGCCCCTGTGTGAATGGAGTTTAAATAAAGTTGCTACTTAGTAACACATGATATGCACATGATACATATGATCAGTGCCTCTTAATCAGTGTCACATATAAGTGCTGCCTACCAGTACTTATAAGTGTCACCTATCAGTGCTGCCTCATTAGTGCCCATAAGTGCAGCCTATTAGTGCCCATCAGTGCAGCCTATCATTGCTCGTCATGCAGCCTCATCAGCACACATCAACGAAGGAGAAAAATTACTTGTTTGCAAAATTTAACAAACAATAAAAAATGTTTTGTTTTTTCCCCAATTTTTTTGTATTTTATCACTTGTTTAGCAAAAAATAAAAAACCCTATTGGTGATTAAATACCACAAGAAGAAAGCTCTATTTGTGTGGGAAAAAAATGATAAAAATATTGTTTGGGTAGTGTTGCATGACCGCTCAATTGTCATTCAAAGTGGGACAGCTCTGGAAGCTGGAAATTGGTCTGGGCAGGAAGGGGGTGAAAGTGCCCAGTAGACAAGTAGTTAAACTAGATTGGGCAAACCTCCATCTTGTTGTTTTCCTGCAAGATACACCGTTTCGGTGTATTACAGTGCCAATCACTCTAAACGCCACTCCAACCCACTAAAACCAATGCACCTGCACTGCACCACAACGCACACACTACCATGTGTTGTGGTATGTTGCTGTATTGGAAAAAACATGGCAGGCCTGGTTTCTGATCTATTTTAGTGCCTTGCTAACCCATTCAATTAAATGAATAGAAAGGAAGCCTAAGGGGATTATTGCTCAAGCAATCCAGCAAGCGATAATGCCTGGGGAACTATTTTGATTGCACTTATATTTAGCTGAGCTATTTGTGAACTGGTTATGTAGTAAATATAATTACATTGCATAATACATAAATTAGATTAGAGGGGCCTAAATATATCATCTTCTTGATAAATATGACATTTCATAGTGAAATGTACAGTGGACACTTAGCGGCTCTTGTGTGTTGAGGTGTAAAATCCCGGTGCTTTCTGAGGCCCGGGGAGCTACTTGCCGTGTACAACCTCCAATACAAGTGAACGGCTGTAGGTGAGTGTGCCTGGGCCACTAACATGGTACATGCCTATATACCTTATACTAATCGACCTCCCTCATTCTCATCTCAAAGTTGGAAGATATGGGAAAGTACCAGGGACTTTACTCATTAGAACACAGGAGCCGCTCAGCCTCCACGTGCATAAAGTCTATAACTATCTGTGCACAGCAGCTGTCTGATCAGCAAGTGGAAGATATTCTGTAACAAAAAAAAAACAAATGAAATGAGTGCCAGCGAGCAGCATTCTTTCCACTGCTCTCTTCAAACAGTAATCCTCCCCTCCCCCCTCAGCTGACCAACACAGACTGGGCTGTGGTGTGCATGGGTAGTACACAGCTGATGGTCGAAGTGTGCCACAGGTGACCTTTGTTATAGAGATCATTGCAATTAGCAATCTATCACTGCAAAATAATGTATCAATGACAGGACAGCACAATGCTCCAAATTTTGTGCAAGCATTTCGTTTTGTACAGTAAAACCTCGGATTGCGAGTAATGCGGTTTACAAGTGTAGCACCCTGGTGTTTAGGCAGGGTTGCTCATAAATTTACCTGCCAGGTATAGCTACCTTGGCTTATTGTTAGGGATCAATTGATTTCACTCTATTGCAGCTGTAGTGGTGGGCTCCTGAAGAGCACACGCTATGTGTTTTCAAAAGTTAACTTTACCCAAACTACAGTTTGATTTGGGTCTATTTGTCTAAATTTGACTTCTGTGTCAGTATGATTGGGCCGTGAGATGTTCAGCCTAGCTACAGGGGGGCACCATCTCTGGTGGCAGGCGTGGAACTATGGTTTGGTTGGGCGTTTAATTTACTCTCTTTCGGAGTCAGGTCAGTGGGAGTGGCCCTCCCGCTGTGCCTTCTGGGAGAGGGTATTTAAGATGCGGAAGCCACGTGGTTCAGGGTTCCGGTCCAGTATGAAGTGCTGATTACATGGTCCTGGTCCTCCTGACCAGCCCCCGGGAAGGCTATAGTCTGGGCTGCGGATTCACCCGACTTTAATAGGAATTGAGTCCATTGGACAGATTTGAACGATGTTCTATTTCTAGGTCCGTCTGAATTTTTTAATGAAAAATGATCGGACTATCCCACACACGATTGGACTATCCGACGGAATGATTCAGTTGGACCTATTCGGCCGGAAAGTCCAGTCGTGTGTACGAGGCATAAGTCTGTAATTGTTACGCTTCTCTCTTTTGCTGCTAGGTGGCCATGTACCTGGTGCCATTAGATACGAGAAGGGAGATGCAAGGTCAGATTACAGGTATATGGGTTATCCCAGGCAATTGCCTGCTGGGAAAACCTATATATTTGGGTGCAGTCAAGTGATCGGGGTTCTGTGCCACCTGGACGGCTGTCTGGGTGGTTGCTTGTTGTACTGCCAGGGGACCTAGGCCAGAGTTTGGGACTGACCCGAACACATCTGGCTGCTAGGCTGTCTGAGGGACTATCCAGAAGCAAGAGAGCAGTGCAGGGTTGGGATTGCGGCTTACAGTAAAACCAGAAGTGGCGGTTCTGCTGGCCGGAGAACCTGTCATGGTCGGAGGTAGAAGGGAAGCTGTTGCCAACAAGGGACCAACCACCTTATTACCAGGGACCACAGTGAGTAACTGAAGCAAGTACTGGAGCAGTATTCTCACCAATCGGGGACGGTGAAGAATCAGGAAACTTCAGTGGGTATCAAGCCAGGGACCCAGCCAGCGGAGGTGACACTTGCAGAGCAGGCTTGTGTGTCAAGCCATTGAATGAGCAGGCCAGCGGGGTGACGCTTGAGAGGTATCTTGATTGCCAAGCTAGGGACCCAGCACAGAGATGGGGATGACGCTTGAAGAAGATACCACCGTGAAGACTGGAAAAGCTCAAGGGATTTAGTGGCAGTGAATCATCTAGTCTAGTGAGAGCGAGACAGGGAGCTCAGTGGGCTGAAGAACTGCAAGAAGTGATTGTAGTGGAAGCGAAGGAGCTGTTACGTTTGTGTTAGGAACTGTTAAAGACTGTTGCCAAAGTAAACGGCATTCCTGCACATGCAGATGTGGCGTCTTGCTGGATGCCTGGCTGGCTGTTCTCCTGTTGAAGTCTCAGAGTCTGCCATTTGAACTTGCAACTACCTAAGGGTGTCCTTGCCCTAACCTTCTCTCCCCTCCAAAAAAGTTTAAGAGAAATCAACTCTCTTCTGCATTCAAGAAGTGTCTGGCGCCCAATATCTTTAACTACTTTGCACCCACCATGCCTCACAACCCACCATATACAGAAGGATGTCAGCTATCTTTAGCCCTGGAAGTTCTCATTAAACTGAAGGAGGCCTGGGACCTTGCTACATTTGACGCCCAACGTGGGGCTAAGGCATTATCACTGCAGCAATCGCCCTTAGCGATTGGCCGCAGCTTCATCAGGATTTTGTCTGTCTCCAAGGGAAGGTGGCAAGTAACATCTATACTTCTAATAGACTGTGTTGTGTGAATTACCAATATGGGGAAGAACCAACAATTATTGTTCATGGGAGAGGAACAGCCTGGTCTTTTTAGCTTCCCGCCAGAGATGTGAGGGTTAATTTAGACTCCAAAATGGACTCAATTACAATTTTGGCTCATGCAGCTTGAAGAATGCGGGTGCCACAGTTCCCAGAGAACATTTTCACAAATCCATTGGCAGGAGAGGTGCTCCCGTTCTGTGAAGGAGAACGTATTACTGTTTGGGTCGCCACCTTGGGTCCACATGCTGAGATCTCACACCCTAAAGGGCAACATGGTGCATCTGGGAGCTCCTGGATTCAAAGCCCCCCACCCGATATCTGCTGAATATGACCCACAGGAAATCGCCAAGTTGTTTGCCTCTGGAATCACAATTACTGACACGGGTATTCAGATGGTGCCAAAGGGTGAGCTTGCTCTGTATATCTCTCAAAGTTCTGTAGCTAGGAGGATAGTTTGCGGGGATGTTCTGGGTTTGCTCTGTTTTTACACCCTTGGAGCCGGTGCTGTCGATGTGGAGAACTGTTACTGATAGCTGCCAGGCCACCACTGCCATCGCGGGTGATGAGGGCAGATTGGGCATTTTTTTAGCGTTTTTTTTTCCAATGGGTTAAACGCTGGTGAGCCACGTTTTTGAGTGTTTATCAACATTCATCAGCGTTTATGCACGTTTAACATTGTTAGGCGTTTTTTTGTGGTCAGAAAAATAGCTTCTGAATGCGATTTTAGGGCGTTCAGGCAACAAATTCCGATGCAGGCTCGGAAACAATTCGAAGCATTAAACTTCCCTTTTTATAGTGCCGAACGCGTTGTATGTCGCGGTGTTATTGACCGTCGGAATTTGGTGTGACCATGTGTAGGCAAGACAGTTTGAGTGAAATTCCATCAGAATTCTGACGGGAAAACCATCAGAGCTTTTTCAGATGAGAATTCCAATAATGTGTACGCAGCATAAGAGGACCAGAGTTCATCGCTACTGGACTCATCCATTGATGCTTGGAACAGCATGTGGTGAAATTTGTATTTTTTCAACATTTTTATATGTTCAAACATTATCAGAAATGTTTTCCCCTTTAAAGTGGTTGTAAACCCTTACAGACCACTTTTACCTACAGGTAAGCCTAGATTAAGGCTTACCTGTAGGTGCAAGAAATATCCCCTAAACCTACACGGTTTAGGAGATATTTGCAAAAGACAGGCACCGATGTCTACGGAGCATGCGTTGTAGACAGCAGCGCGCAGGCGCACTGAGCATGCTGCTGCTAACGGCGATCATGCCGTTAGTGGCGGCTCCCGTGCGCATTTGCGTGAGTGACGTCATCACAGCGCCGAAGCCACGATACCTGGAAGGAAGATGGACGCTTCGTGGAAGAGGGGACAGCGGTGACATCGCTGGCTCCTCTGTCAGGTAAGTGACACCTAATGGGCTACTATGCAATGCATAGTAGCCCATTATGCTTTACCTTTGCAGGGAAACAAAGAGGAAGTAAAACCCATCAGGGTTTACTTCCTCTTTAAAAGCACTTATAAACACAAACGTGTATAAACGCGGTTTACTGAGGTTACAAGCATTTGGAGTTTGAAATGTCGGCAAACTATCAGTCCTGAATGCGATTTTTCTGCTTTCAAAAATGCCCATAACCTCAACTGCCTCTAAACTACTATAAATGAGTGTACAGTGCATCCGGAAAAGTATTCACAGTGCTTCACTTTTTGCACATTTTGTTATGTTACAGCCTTATTCCAAAATGGATTAAATTTATTATTTTCCTCAAAATTCTACAAATAAACCCCCATAATCACATGGGGACAAGGTGCTTTGGGGCGGGGGGGGTTGCGCGCCCCCCTTCCCCAAGGCACCCCCCATGTTGAAGGCACGCGGCCTGGTACGGCTCAGGAGGGGGGACTTGGTACGCCGTATTAGTCTGCCACAAAAGTACCGTGTGTGGGCAGGTAGCTCGTTCGGAAAGTCCGGCGGACAGTCCGGCGGAAAGTCCACCAGACTAAGTTCGCCGGATAGTCCGCCAGACTAAGTCCGCCAGATAGTCTGCTACGTGTGTACGTGGCATTAGTGTCCAATTGTTTGCCGCAATATTACATGACTAAGGTACCTCAGATGCAATCCTGACCCTTGAACGCCAACTGCTACCCAATCCCCCTCTTTTACCCCAACTTAAACTTACAAGAAAAAAACATTGACATCAATGTTGGCGTAATAAATGGCCACCTCGGCCACTTTATTAAAACAATAACAAAAAATCATAACAAAAACCTTCCTTAACCACTTGCTTACTGGGCACTTAAACACCCTTCCTGCCCAGACCAATTTCAGCTTTCGGTGCTCTCACACTTTGAATGACAATTACTCAGTCATGCAACACTGTACCCAAATGAATTTTTTGTCCTTTTTTTCCCACAAATAGAGCTTTCTTTTGGTGGTATTTGATCACCTCTGGGGTTTTTATTTTTTGCGCTATAAATGAAAAAAGACCATAAATTTTGAAAAAAAAAAACGCATATTTCTTTGTTTCTGTGACAAAATTATGCAAATTATTAATTTTTCTTCATAAATTTTGGCCACAAGTTAAACTGCTACATATCTTTGGTAAAAATAACCCAAATTAGTGGATATTATTTGGTCTTTGTGAAAGTTAGAGAGTCTACAAGCTGTGATGCGTATCGCACAAAATTGATCACATCTGATGTACTGGTGGCCTATCTCACTTCTTGTGTGAACAAGCCAGGAAAGTACAAATACCCCCCGACCTTTTTGAAAAGTAGACATTCCAAGGTATTTAGTAAGAGGCATGGTGAGCTTTTTGATGTTGTAATTTTTTTCCCACAATTCTTTGCAAAATTAAGATTTTTCATGTTTTTAATTTTTTTCCACAAAATTGTCATTGTAATAGGTTATTTCTCTCACGTGGCATGTGTATACCACAAATGGCACCCCCAAAAAAATTCTGCTACTCCTCCTGAGTATTACAATACCACATGTGTGGGACTTTTTCACAGCCTGGCCACATAGAGAGGCTCAACATGCAGGGAGCGCCATCAGGTGTTCTAGGAGCATAAATTACACATCTAACTTGTTGACTACCTATTACACTTTTGAAGGCCCTGGAGCACCAGGACAATGACACGTGACACTGATGACAGATGGCACTGATACGGGGCAATAATGACACGTGGCACTGATGACAGATGGCACTAATATGTGACACTGATGACAGATGGCACTTATACGTGGCACTGATGACACGTGGCACTAATACGTGGCATTGATGACAGATGGCACTAATACGTGGCACCGATGACAGATGGCACTAATATGTGGCACCGATGACGCGTGACACTGATGACAGGTGGCACTGATAAGTGTCATTGATGACACGTGACACTGACAACAGATGGCACGTGATACTGACAGGTGGCACTGATGACAAATGGCACTGATACGTGGCACTGATGACAGATGGCACTAATATGTGGCACTGATGACAGATGGCACTATGTGGCACTGATGACACGTGGCACTGATGACAGATGGCACTTATACGTGGCACTGATGACAGATGGCACTGGGGACAAATGTAACTGACAACAGGTGGCACTGGGGACAGATAGCACTAACAGGTGGCACTGGGGGCAGGTAGAACTGGGGTGGATGGCACTGGGGCGGACTGCACTGGGGCAGGATGGCACTGGGGCAGGATGGCACTGGGGGAGGATGGCAATTTTTTTATTTATTTTTTTATTTTCACACTTACGGCCGCTGCAGCCGTTCATCTCTCCCCTCTCACACGCTGTCTGTGTGAGGAGGGAGAGCGGCGCTGAGAGATGATCTCATATGTTTACATATGAGATCATCTCACATTGGACACGCCGATCGCGCTGTAAACGGCCGCTGTGATTGGCCGTTTACAGCGATCTGTGTTTGCCTGTCTCCGGGGGACACGGCAAACACAAAACTTCCCGATGCGCGCCCTCGGCGGCGCGCATTGCGGAAGTAAACACCAGAACGTCCAGGGACGGCCTCCCGGACGAAAGCGCCTGCTCTATAGCCGTCATTCGGCTATAGGGCGGATGGGAAGAGGTTAAAACAGGAAACTAAAAATAATAAACAAACACCAGAAAATTAAGGTTGCCAATCATTGGAGGCCCCAATTGTCAATTATACGTTTTGTATCTGCGTAAGTACTTACACGGTCCTTAGCCACACCACACCGGCTCAGGGACGAACAATATTCAGCAGATACCACACTATAACTTACCAGTTAACCCATCATAACTGGCATTCCACAGGGCACTCCATACCTTAGATGGGTCCCTAATCTGATAAGCACTCAGTTTGTTTAAACTGCCTCCAAAGACCCCAACTGGCACAGCGCAAAGTGTGAAACCTCACATCTTTGTGCCCCGTCAAAAAAAGCAATGCCCTCTGCACCCCATCTTGTAACCCCAGAGCCCAATGATCTATGCCCACAGCGTTAAGGTGCACACTGTCGTTGCGCAGATACCACCAACCTCCTTATTAACTTTAACTCCTCCCCTGTTTAGTTTGTCCACAGACCTGGCAAGACGCGCGGCCTACAATATCTGACCAAGCCACCACTGTGTGAGAAGAAGCCATGCGCAGCCTGAGGATGTCGAATTTGACATCCTGAATAAGGTGTCTGTTGGACCAGACACCCTGATTGTTGCCACCAGCTTGCAAAACCAGGATGTCAGGAGCACTGTCCCAGCGTGAAACCTTATGTACTTCTGGGACTACCCTGCCCCACAACAGCCCCCCAATGAATGAAGGAGTGGCCCAAGAGCCAAACGATGAAAGCATGATCTGAAAAGAAATAGATAAAATAACACAAAAAACGTAACACACAGAAAACACAGACCACATCAAAAAGGAATGACACATAAGACGTCCCGTTAACCTGGATAAACTTACACCAGATGAGGGCGGACATAAAGTTTAAACCTATCCAACTCCCACCCAACCTGCCGATCCATTTTATGACCGCAGTGTCCAATCCCCACCTGGCAGCCTCAGTGGCCACCCTGATGTGGAAGGAATGTGAAGAATAACTGAGTGGATCTAGCCCTGCAGACGATATACAGTGCCGAAGAACTGACACAAACTGAAACGTGGACAATGCAGAACCGTCCAAATGAATGAGAAAAGAACCAGTCCCCCCCAGGGTGACGCTGTAGATAATCCACCACCGCAGAAACTGGGCAAATGGGCAAACCATTAACCTGCAGTAACCGCAAATGTGCCCCTCTTCCCGCCTGATTCGTCTTAGATTGAAAGCTTCCAAAAAAATGCGGCACACCCGTAAATCGGCCAATAGCCATCGACAAAACCCTGCCTATTGGCATGATGCGGCAAGCAAAATTCAGCTTACCTAGGAGCGACTGTAGCTCCCATAGCTGCATCTTGTGTTTGCTAAACACTAAGCTAACCTCCTCCTTGAGAGGAAGCAACTTATCGTCAGGCTGATGACATTCCATCACCTGAGAATCAATAACTATCCACAAGAACTTGATTAATGACGTGGGGTCTCTTTGTCTGTCTTGGCCATGAGGGCACCCTGACCGTAAGGTGTACGACACCGCACTCGCCTCAGGAGCAATTGCATTGTTGACGACCCAACTTTTGGGAATGACAGGTGATGAATCAGATGGAACTTATTGGGCTGCTTCTTTGGAATGACCCACAAAGGAAAGACCACTCAACAATGCAGGCAACAATGTGAAAATCTCCACATAGTCCACATCTTATCCCGCACTTAAGATATGCTCCTAGAGGCCCCTCGAAACAAACATACACCTCGCATTTGGCTGAATCGGCCAAGCGAACCATATCTGTACTTTTACCAATGTCCTTCGGCGAGTCCGACAATATCTTTGTTGCCGTGTCCTGATTAGCTGCGTCCAGGGGCGGACTGACCATTCGGTCACTCGGCCACAGACCGAGGGCCCAGCCACCAGGGGGCCCCATCAGGGTTGTCAGCCTTAGTAAAACCAGGGACAGTATGTAAAAAATCTGTGTTTTTTTTACTTCTGTTACTGAACTGTCCCTTACCGACATACTTTTAATGTAAAAATCCAGAGATTGTAGCTGTCCCACCTCTCCACTGCCTCCTTAGTCAATGGGAAAACTATGTTCCCGCCAGCGCGGCTTATTTGAGATATGAGCAGGAGATGCAGACAGCTGGAGGAGAGAAGAAGAAGGAGGAGGAGGGCACAGCCTGCAGCCTGATAGAAGGTAAGCTAACTGAGCTGAATGTATTATTATCAGTGGTTTACCCTTGGCGGGAGGGGGGAGGCTGTGTTTGTTCAAGCAGGGCTCCTCCTGTCTCTGAAGCAGTTAGATCGGTTATCTGTCTGAGAAGTGAACTGCTTCTGGAGGAAGTACATGTCCTGAATGTCTCCCCCCAATCTCTGCTAAACCTCCCTACTCATTACCTGCCCACCAGTACACAGGCACAGTCCCCTCCCATGCATTACTACTTCCTGTGTCTGTGAGCTGCTGGGGTACTACAAGTCCCAGCATGCCAGGAGATGGAGGCAGCAGTGTGTTCCATCAGGCTGATTTTTGGGTAAAAAGTGCTGGTGTGTTTGTAGTGTGTATATGTATATGTATACTGTATGTATGTCTGTGTCTATGTGTGTACTATGCATGTGTGCGTCTGTATACTGTGCATGCACGTGTGTGTGTATACTGTGCATGCATGTGTCTGTGTTTGTGTGTGTATACTGTGCATGCATGTGTGTGTATACTGTGCATGCATGTGTCTGTCTGTCTGTTTGTGTGTGTATACTGTGCGTGTCTGTGTGTGTGTATACTGTGCGTGTCTGTGTGTGTGTATACTGTGCATGCATGTGTGTGTGTATACTGTGCATGTGTGTGTGTATACTGTGCGTGTCTGTGTGTGTGTGTACTGTGCATGCATGTGTCTGTGTGTACACTGTGCATGTGTGTGTGTATATACTGTGCATGCGAGTGTGTATATACTGTGCATGCATGTGTGTGTGTACTGTGCATGCGTGTGTCTGTAAGTATACTGTGCATGCATGTGTCTGTAAGTATACTGTGCACATGTCTGTGTGTATACTGTGCATGCGTGTGTGTGTGTATACTGTGCACGCGTCTGTATATACTGTGCACGTGTGTGTCTGAGTGTTAGTGTGCACATGTCTGTTAGTATACTGTGCATGCATGGGCCGGTAAGTATACTGTGCATCTGTGTGTAGTGTGCATGCGTGTGTGTGTATACTGTATGGTCCATGTGTGCTCACTATCGCTCAACAGAATTTGATCCAACAATCCCGTGCCCATTAAAAATGCACTTGTGGCCATTCGGAGCCATCTGATTGGTGCATTGCTGAGCTCAACCTCGGATCAGGCAGCAAGGCAGGTCTGGGTGCACACCTGTGCAGTGATATCATGGTGCACAGCTTTTATTCATATGCCCCACTGCCCGATCTGAGGCCAACCACAGCAGTTCACTATTCCTGCTGGCTCTACGACTGCACATGCGCAGTTCAGAGCCTGCAACATGTGGATTTTTTTTATTTCTTTTTCTTTTTTTTAAAGCCCTTTCCCACCAGCTTCCTACCTCACCAAGCACTAAGGTGCAAAGGTGTACGTGTAAGGGGATACTCATGGAAGGTGGCACTCTGGGGGCTCTGCCATTGGGCATGTCAAAATTGTCCAATCTGTCCGCTACAATGTCGCAGTCCCGATTAAAAAAAAAAAACGCAGATCACCGTCATTACTAGTAAACAAAAAAAAATAAAAATGCCATAAATCTATCCCCTATTTTGTAGACGCTACAACTTTTGCACAAACCAATCAATATACACTTATTGTGATTTTTTTTTTTTTTTTACCAAAAATATGTAGAAGAATACAAATCGGCCTAAACTGTGGAAGAAATTTTTGTTTATATATATATATTTTTTGGCCAATATTTATAGTATAAAGTAAAAAATAATGCTTTTTTAAAAAAAAAAATTGTCTGCTTTTTTTGTTTATAGCGCAAAAAATAAAAATCCCAGAGGTGATCAAATACCAAATATCAAAAGGACGTCAATTTTGTTTGGGTACAATGTCACATGACTGCGCAATTGTCAGCTAAAACGATGCAGTGCTGAATCACAAAAAGTGCACTGGTCCGGAAGGGGGTAAATACTTCTGGGGCTGAAGTGGTTAAGACTCTCCCACTGGCCATGCCCATTGTTCGCCATGGTTCAATATGCATGCCACAGATCATCATCTCCCTGGTAGGGAGACTCCCTGCAGTATTTTGCCCAGGGGCCCATGATGTTGTTAAGGTGGCACTGTCCATGAGTGACTCCTGGTGCCTTTACTGGGTCACCAGCTCTAGGTCTCCTGCCACTTTGCATGTCGCTGAGCTTGGTGCCCCTCCTCTAAAAAAAATGGCTGCCACGTGACGGCCACCTGGGGGCCTTATAATCTCTTATTGCCCGGGGGCCCCATAAGTTATCAGTCCGCCCCTGGCTGCATCCCCCGACGTTACACCAACCACCTGCCATTGACTCGACGCAGTCGCAGAGACAGCCGTAACCTGGGCCACAGCCTGCCCAGCCCCTAGCGGATCTGGAACCCAAGCTGACACCAGCGTAGTAGCAACACCTGTGTCAAAACGATGCAGCAAGGAGCACAGTCCAGTCAACAACTTGTGGGCTTCTGCAGAATCACCCTGCACAGCGGGCCTATGCGCCGCCAGACAGGAGGGGGGGGGGGTTGGGAGTCGGGGCCATGACAACTGGAGGGTGTGGAATACCCAAACCACCCATGGGGACCTGGCCTGCTCTACCCTACACTACTGAAGACAAAGCTAGCTGCCACAAAGAGGCAATATTAGACAGGGACTTACCAGGCTGACTAGGACAAGATCCCACTGCCACATTTCCAGAATCCACCATCACCGACCTAAGCAGAGCATCACCATCTTTGGAGCTGGACATCCGGGCCGCCACATCCACCGACACATCTGGCCACCTTCTCCTGATCCCTCCGGTGAGCGTGGACCGGGGACATCACAGGGCTGTGATCCCGTCCCACAGAGCTCTGCCCCAGATGGGGATTGCTCTCTGCGTGCTGACCACAAGCAGCCATAGGAGGCTGAGCTGGCAGGGCTGGAGGGTCCGATCCTGGGCTCCCTGTATCGTGCTGGGTTGGGGGGAATTGGAAGGGCTGAGGGGGGGGGGCGTGCCCTCCGAGCATGCCATGGAGAAGATACCTGGGGAGCCATGGTAGAGGCTCCTAGCAAGGCCGCTACTTGATCATTCAGCCAGTCGGTCCCACCATGCTACTTGCTCCTGCAGCTCTAGCAGATTGGCCATAGTAGAGATGGTGGGGGTGAGCGGGCGGGCAGGAGAGCCAGGAAATCAGTAGGAAGACGTGCTGGTGGGGGTGACTGTTCTTCCCCCACATTACTACTGCTGCTTGTGTGGGTGGGATGTGTACTGTGCCAATCCCTGCTGACCCTCCTCCTCTATACATCCCATGTCAGTGGCGCAATACACATCCCACCAACACAAGCAGCAAGCTGATTTTTTCCGACGGATTTTGTCCAAAACTGGTGTTGCATACACACAGTCGGACAAAGTTGATGGAAAATCCAATCGTTCGGAACGTGAGGACATTTGTTCATTCCGACGGGACCACGTTCAGCCTAGTAGCCAATAGCTTTGCTCTTGTACTTTGATCTGAGCATGCGTGGCACTTTGTCCAATCAGAATTCTCTACAAACGATTGGACAAAGTCCGATCGGATAATGTTGTCGGAAAATTTTATATCCAGCTCTCAAACTTTGTTGGTCGGACATTCCGACGGAAAAAGTCTGATGGAGCCCACACACGGTCGGATTATCTGACAACACGGTCCAATCGGACATTTTCCGTCGGAATGTCCGACCGTGTGTACAAGGGCTTAGACTAACAGGGAAGTGAAGCCTCCATCAACCTACATGTAATATCCCTCTACCCCTCATGTTTAGCTGGTTAGTGGGCATAGAGGTGGAGGGAGAGGGGGTGGGCTGTCATTTACCACTGTGTATACGCCTACATGTGTGACTCTATAGTCACATGGACTGCTCAGATGTCATAGGGAGGAAATGCTCAGCATAGAAACTCAATGAAAACTGAGCACGTGCAAAAGCTGCCAACACTGTGCTGCAAAATTCCCCACTACATTGGGGACACGATCATAAAAGGGTGATAGAGAACAGCAGGATTTCTGCAAAATACAGAAAATGAATCTCAGAGTGACTATGAACAGCATGTAATACACCATTTATTGATAGTATTTTATGATGTGGGTTTAATACACTTTTATTCGCATGCAAGGCGAATAAAAAAAGGAAGCATTTTTCTCCAGTCATCTTCCAGGACGGCACACCTGAGAGATGACTGGTCCACCTGACAGGAAACACAATCAACAACAAGTTTAAAAGTTCCCACCCCTCCCTCAGACCCTCAGTTCTTGATTGTGTTTCCCACAGGATGGCAGCGAAACAAAGTTTCTCCCTTTTTTGTTTTTTTGCTGAGGGGTCTGGGACCTCGTTTTTTTCTAAAGAGGATTATTTTCCCTGGGACTCAGCAGACAGGGTCTGCGATAGTCTCTTGTAAACCCCAGGGGCACCTGGAGGAGATAGTCCTCACTCAAGGTCTCTTTAGGAGAGCCTTGTTCTCAGCCACATGGGACAGGGGAGTTGTCCTAATTGTGCTGCTCCCCATTTATGCTGTGTGCCTACCTTGAACGTTGTTCGTTGGTGGAGTGAGGTGAGCTGCATCCTTCCAGGCAGGGCTGAACGCGGATGGCGTGCGTTCCAGCACTACGATGCGTGTCCGGAAGTTCGGACGCGTCACTTCCGGGCATCGAGTTACTGGATTGAGACCTCGCTGGTGCAGTGTTGTCTGGACGCACCGGCGTGCGTTCCAGCATCACGGCGCAAGACCGGAAGTCCGCCGGAGGGGCCGTACGTCATTTCCGGGCGATGGACCTCCCAAAGATGGCGCCAATCAGCGGTTTATTTAAACACAGAGGGTGAAGTGGAAAGCACCCAGGCTACATTCCGGTGAAGCGCTTTGTGCATTGCAGCATCTCCAAGGCAAACAGGGGAACGCTCAAGACTACACCTGATCCAGCGATCCTGCAGGGCAGCTAAATCGCCATGGAAGTGGAAGGTCCATCTGAGCAGACAGCCATTGAGGTCGCCACAGGTGGTGAGTGATCCAGCTGTGTTTTAGGGGCAGGGTACTCTGAGGCAGACCCCCCTTGGCCCTTTTAGGACATGAGTAGCTAATTGCCTAAACTACTCTAGTGAAGAGTCAGGATGAGGGTCCTTCTGGGAGAGAGACTCCTCATTCACAAGAGAATTTTTCCACATCCTATACGGAAAGTTCCAAGGGGCAGGTCTCCCTGTTGTCTGAGGTGGAGGAAGGTCAGGTCCCAGATTTTAGTACTGGGGAGGAAGATTCAGACCAGGATAGCCGGGGGAGGCTAAGTCTGGGGGACTTTTGTTCTCGACTGAGGACATGAAAGCCTATTAAAGGCCATGTACACCTCAGAAGATATCCAGGTCCCCTCTGCTCCGGTTTCAGCACAGGATAAGGTGTATAGGGGCCTAGGAAGGTTGCAGGCCAGAACCTTTCCCATCCACCAGTGTCTGAAGGATATAGTCCTCAGAGAATGGAAGGATCCTGAACGTAAGCTCCTCAAACTGAAAGCTTGGAAGAGAAGGTGTCCCTTTAAGGATGAGGAGGAGGAGAAATTTTTTAAAACTCCTCGTTTGGATGCAGCCCTAGCACAGGTGTCTAAGAGGTCTGATTTATCCTTCGAAGATTCTGGAAACATCCAGGATCAGATGGATAGAAAGTCTGAGACATTACTCAAAAGGGCCTGGGAGGCGAATGCGACGGCGATGGCGCCGGCCCTAGCTTCCGCCTGTGTAGCCAGAAATGCAGACACCTGGCTTGGCAGATTGATGGATCACGTCTCCCGGGGTAAGGAGACTAAAGAAATTGTAGACTTGCTGGAGGTAATCAGTCGAGCGGTAGCATATGTGGCAGATGCAGCGGTGGAGACTGTTAGGACCACAGCTAAGGCAGCAGCACGTTTAAACTCCACCAGGAGGGCCCTATGGGTAAAGACCTGGGATGGAGATTTCACTTCCAAGTCTTGCTTATGCGGCATTCCCTTTGAGGGTTCCCTGCTGTTTGGGTCAGGCCTAGATCAGGTTTTGTCCCGGTGTACTGAAAAGGGAAAGAAGTTCCCTGTGAGGCCCAAGAGGGAAAGGGGTAAGAGATTTTTTCGAGGCCCCCACTCAAAGACTCATCATAAAGGGAAAGTTGAACAGAGGAAGAAGTGGAACCTTGGAAAGGAAAAGAAAAAAAGTGCAATTCTTTTCTCCAGTTCCGGAGCCTCTCAGAAAGAAGGCAAATGACGCCACCGTAAAGGTAGGCGCAAGACTCAGCGACTTCCTTCCCCACAGGGAAAGGATTACGCAGAATCCATATATTTTAAATCTCTTAGAAGAGGGGTACAGACTGGAAGTCTTCCCCCACAGAAATTTCTGATTACCTTCCTCCCAGGGACCCAGCCAAGGCAGAGGGGTTACTGAGAAATTTAAAGGAGCTGGCAGAGCAAGGGGTTATTGCTCCAGTACCAGCCAGTCAGTTAGCCCAGGGTTTTTACTCACACGTATTTGTGGTTCCAAAACCCTCAGGCAAATTTTGGTTAATAATAAATTTGAGAGGACTCAACCGTTACTTACTTCACAAGAGGTTCAGGATGGAGAGTATTTACTCAGTAAGAAAACATCTTCAGGCAGGAGTTTTTATGGTCACTCTGGACCTGAAAGATGCATAGCTACACGTACCCATTGCTCCCGAACACCAGAAGTACCTACGCTTCGCAGTTTGCATACAGCAGAAGGTACAACACTGGCAGTTCAGAGCTCTTCCCTTTGGGCTGGCGGCAAGCCCAAGGGTATTCACAAAGGTGATGGCCGAAGTCGTAGCATACCTACACCTGCAGGGGATAGGGTTAATACCCTACCTGGACGACTTGCTGATCTACAGTGTGGATCAGAGGCAAGCAGTGATAGACAGAGACATCGTGTTAGAGACTCTGGAGACCTTGGGCTGGATGGTCAGTCGGGAGAAGTCCTCACTGACACCATCTCAGTCCAAACTATACCTAGGCTACCTGTTAAACTCGCAGGCACAGAGGGTATTCTTACCAACAGAGAAGGTAGTGAAGGTCCAGAATGTGGTTGTCACCCTTCTCGAAAGAGGAGAAGCCTCTCTGAGATATCTAATGAGACTGCTGGGTCTCATGACGGCCTGCATACTGGCAGTAACCTGGGCACAACTCCATTCTCGGCAGCTTCAGACTTTCCTACTTGCCCCATGGGGAGGAAAAAGAGAAACATTGGAGAGGAGAGTGTCCCTCACAGAGGAGGTCTCTCTCTCTCTGCGGTGGTGGTTCGAACCACACAATTTGTTGAAAGGTCGCCCCTGGTCCCAGGTAAACCCATTGGTCTTGACCACGGATGCCAGCGCTTGGGGTTGGGGGGCTCATCTGGGAGACCGATATACCCAAGGGTCCTGGAACCGCAGCCAAGCCAGGGAATCTTCCAATTTCAGGGAACTCCTGGCAGTAGGCAAAGCCCTAGAGTATTTCCAACAGCAGCTGCAGGACAGAGAGGTTCAGGTCCTCTCAGACAACTGGGTCACGGTTGCATATCTAAACCACCAAGGGGGGGACAAGGTCTGGCAAACTGAGGGAGTTAGCACAGCAAATCCTTGGGGAAGCAGAAAGGAGGGTCCTTTCACTGTCAGCGATTCATATAAAAGGCTCACTCAATCTGCAGGCAGATTTCCTAAGCAGACAGCCCATCCTTCAAGGGGAATGGGGATTGAGCAAAGAAATCTTCTTCCTGGTTTGCAGACATTTTGGCAAGCCAGAAATAGATTTATTCGCTTCCCGGAGGAATGCGAAGATCCGCAGATTTTTCTCCCTTTACAAGGATCAGGAAGCAGAAGGGATAGACGCTCTTGTACAGGTGTGGGATTTCAGGCTGGCTTATGCCTTCCCAGAGTCCTACAGAAGTTAACCTACTCAGGGACAGATCTGGTGCTGATAGCACCCTGGTGGCCCAAGAGGGTTTGGTTTCCCACCGTTCAGAGTCTCTCGGTAGCTCCCCCGCTGCATCTGCCGGTGCAACGAGACCTGCTCAGTGGGTCCAGTCCTTCACCACGACCCGGGACGTCTCTCTCTGACAGCTTGGCTATTGAGAGGGAAATACTCCGTGACAGGGGCTGTTCGGAGAGAGTGATAGATACTCTTCTCCTCAGTAGGAAAGGCGTCACCAGAAAGATTTATGCAAAGGTTTGGAAAGTTTTCTCCCATTGGCTGCAGTCTAAGGAGGGGGCTCTCCAGATGATACCTACCATCCTAGACTTTCTTCAAGAGGGGGTGGACCGGGGTTTGGCAGTCAGCACCCTCAAAGTCCAGGTGGCAGCCCTGTCCGTGTTTTTTGACAGGAGACTAGGACAAGAACCACTGATAAAAAGGTTTTTTTTTTAGCCAGGGAAAGGGTAGTTCCAGTCAGGTCGGTCAGTTTCCCTCCATGGGACCTGTCCCTGGTATTAGATGCCCTAACAAAGGGGCCTTTTGAGCCGGTGGCTCAAATTTCTGTTAGACTTTTATCATTTAAGTTGGCCTTCCTTCTGGCTATCACTACGGCCAGAAGGGTGGGTGATATACAGGCCCTTTCGATTAAAGAGCCGTTTTTGCGTATCCTAGAGGATAGGGTAATCCTCACTCAGGATCCTCTTTATTTGCCAAAAGTGGCTTCGCTATTTCACAGAACTTAGGAAATTATTCTCCCGTCTTTTTGCCAGAATCCCAAGAATAAGGAAGAGGAAAGGTTCCATTTCTTAGAGGTCAGGCGCTGTCTCCTAGTCTTTGGAAAGAGTAAGAGACTTTAGGAGATCCAGTCACTTATTGATCACCTTCTCAGGGAAGAGAAAGGGTCTACAAGCTTCTAAGGCAACGATAGCTAGATGGGTCAGACAAACCATATCTATTGCTTATAGGCAGGCAGGTAAACCAGTGCCAACCCGCCTTAAGGTGCATTCAACCAGATCCCTGGCGACCTCCTGGGCAGAAAGGGCAGGCGCCTCAATTGACCAGATCTGCAGAGCAGCAACATGGACGAGCCATAGAACATTTCTGAGGCACTACAGAGTGGAGCTGTTGTCCCCTCAGAATTTGGCATTTGGCAGGAAGGTCCTACAAGCGGTTGTCCCGCCTTAAAGGTAGGCCTGAACTTCTTGCTTATCGTCTCAGGTGTGCCGTCCTGGAAGATGACTGGAGAAAATGACCAGTTACACTTACCGGTAACGTCTTTTCTAGGAAATCTTCCAGGACGGCAGGCCTACTTCCCTACCCTTGTTGTATTGGTGTGGTATATTTCTTCCTCACAGAATGTTCCCTCTGACACCGGTGTGGGCTTTTCTTTACCATAACTGAGGGTCTGAGGGAGGGGTGGGAACTTTTAAACTTGTTGTTGATTGTGTTTCCTGTCAGGTGGACCAGTCATCTCTCAGGTGTGCCGTCCTGGAAGATTTCCTAGAAAAGACGTTACCGGTAAGTGTAACTGGTCATTTTCTTGCACGTGATTGGGTGATGGAAGTCAGCAGAGCTTCACCTCATTAACTAAACCCTGGGGCAAATTACTTTGCAAAGTAAACAGCCTATTTGCCTTTAGTAAATCAACCGCTGAAATTTAGGTACAAACTATCTACGTCATCTTCTCTGGGGCTTGAAATCTGATTCTTTTACCTTTCAAGTAAACAAAGAGGTGAAACCTTTCACCCAGAGAGGTGTCTTGCCTGCAATTAATACCCTAATGACCCTTTAGGAATGGCAGATGGTATCACAATTCAAGGTGAAGCTCTACCAGGGACTGGGAAACCCTTGACTAGGTGTGCTCCACTACCTTCTGAAAAAAGAAATTCCTGGGTGAGTGAGGCAATTTCATCACAGCTTTATCTGATCTTCATGTTTAATGCCCATATGCTCTCTACAGAAGTAAACAGCTAAACACTTTTCATACTCTCTAATGCTTGTTTCAAAGCAAAAGGTGCTATCGCCTACTTAAAAACGAAAGACATTAAAGCGCATAGGATATGTTATGGGTAAAGCAAAACCGGCTCCCAGACTAGAACATTGTGCTGCAGTATTAGCTGTTCAGCAAGCTGGACTTATCACATCAGAAATGGACATTGAGCTCAAAGATACTGAAGTGCAAACTGACAGCAAAGTAGTGTTCGGTTACATCTACAAAGAGACCAGATGGTTGTAGGTTTGTGTTGCCAACAGAGTGGTAAGGATTAATAGGTCCACCTGTCCAAACCAGTGGCACTATGGGGGGAGATTTATTAAAACTGGAGCAGTCAGAATTTGGTGCATGGTAGCTGCTAACTTATTTTTTGTTCAAATTGAACTATTTTCCTTTAACCACTCAAGGACCGAGCCTCTTTTTGAGATTTGTTGTTTACAAGTTAAAAACTTTTTTTTTTTGCTAGAAAATTACTAAAAACCCCCAAATATTATACATTTTTTATTCTAACACTTTAGAGAATAAAATGGTGGTCGTTGCAATACTTTCTGTCACACCGTATTTGCACAGCGGTCTTACAAGCGCACTTTTTTTGGAAAAAAAAAATACTTTGTTGAATTTAAAAAAAAAGGCAACAGTAAAGTTAGCCCATTTTTTTTTTTTAATATTGTGAAAGATAATGTTACGCTGAGTAAATTGATACCCAGCATGTCACGCTTCAAAATTGCGCACACTCGAGGCATGGCAACAAACTTTTACTATTAAAAATCTCCATAGGCGACGTTTAAAAAATTATACAGGTTGCATACTTTGAGTTACAGATGAGGTCTAGGGCTAGAATTATTGCTCTCATGCTAACATTTGCGGCAATACCTCACATGTGTGGTTTGAACACTGGTTTCATATGCGGGTGATACTCAAATATGCGTTTACTTCTGCACGCATCATTTTTTATTTTTACACTGGTCTTTTAAAAAAAAAATTGTGTCACTTTTATTCCTATTACAAGGAATGTAAACATCCCTTGTAATAGAAAAAAAGCATGACAGGACCTCTTAAATATGAGATCGGGGGTCAAAAAGACCTCAGATCTCATATTTACACTAAAATGCAATTAAAATAAATAAATAAATAAATAAAAATGTCCCTTTAAGAGCTATGGGCGGAAGTGGCGTTTTGACGTTGCTTCCGCCCTGCATTGCTATGGAGACGAGTGGGGGCCATCTTCCCCTCACTCGTCTCCATGCACAGAGGAGAAAGCATCTGATTGACTAAGGGGGGCTCCAATGGAGGGACACCTGATGTAAGGGGGACTCCAATGGGGGGACATCTGATGTAAGGAGGGACTCCGCTGGGGACGCCCGATGTAAGGAGGGACTCCGCTGGGGACGCCCGATGTAAGGAGGGACTCCGCTGGGGACGCCCGATGTAAGGAGGGACTCCGCTGGGGGCACCTGATGTAAGGAGGGACTCTGCTGGGGGCACCTGATGTAAGGAGGGACTCTGCTGGGGGCGCCTGATGTAAGCACAGACTCTGCTGGGGGCACCTGATGCAAGCACAGACTCTGCTGGGGGCATCTGCCTGATGCAAGCACAGACTCTGCTGGGGGCATCTGCCTGATGCAAGGTCAGACTCTGCTGGGGGCACCTGATTCAAAGACGGACTCTGCTGGGGGGACCTGATGCAAGGACGGACTCTGCTGGGGGGACCTGATGCAAGGACGGACTCTGCTGGGGGCACCTGATGCAAGGACGGACTCTGCTGGGGGCACCTGATGCAAGGACGGACTCTGCTGGGGGCACCTGATGGCATCTGGTGGCAGGTGACATGCTCAAGGGTCCCATTGATTATGCATTATGGTGAGTTGAATGATTTCATTTTATATTACAATGTAATAATAGTAATAATGTGCTTCAATCATCCTGATATCATAACAACCATGGTGCTGGGATGATTGAAGCGCTAACACCAGGTGTTTGGAGTATCTTTATGTCAGAAACCATGAATCAAACCGAGACAGAAGTACAATTAAATCACACTTGTTTATTGAATAAAAATAAAAAGGTAAATAGAGTAAGTGCAGTCAAAGCATAGCCAGAGTCCAGTAACCGGATTGAGTAGTCAGCCAGTCCAGAGTTCAATAACCAGATCGGGTAATCAGCCAAGCCAGAAGTCAGGGATCCAAGTGGAGCAACAGCAAGCAGGATAAGGAGCCAGAAGGGATGTCAGCAATCCAGTCTTTAAACAGAACCGCAGGAGATGGTTTCTTGTGATGTGACCAAGGTGAAGGCAGAGATGAAGTGAGCTGGACAGCTTTAGGTAGGTGGATCAGATGAGCAGGATTAGGAACAGCTGGGTAACTGTGGTGAAAGATGTGAGCTGGCAATTAGCCGACAACTGAGCAGCCAGCCCAGAGAAGGAAGGGCTAAGCCAGCCCTGACACTTTATCTGCTGACTTGTTAAACTCTGGAATACACATTTCTATTGTGGTGTAGGATCTGGGCCTGCTGTCCCTCCATCCCTCTTCCCTTCCTTCTCTCTCCTTCCTTCCCTCCCTCTTTCTTTCATTTCTTCCTTCTCCCTCCATCCCTCATTCATCTCAGACTCTAACCACACCCCCATTTGAGCCATGCCCATGTAAGCTGCGCCCAATATTCCATGTAAACCATGCCCATTTTTCGCAGCGGCACGCCACATTTTAAGTTTTTCTATGCCACGCCCACAAATGGATGTACTGCCCCCTAATTATAATAAAACTCTGCCTACAGCCAAAAAAGTCTCCCTATAATTTTATTTACAATGTTGGTAACTATGATATTGGTGTGCAGTGGCCGTGCCAGGAAAAGTCTGATCATTGGAGAAGATCTTACTGAGTTCCTAGCATAGCTAAAGGACTGACTACGCTGTGCTCTCCTGCTTAATGTGGTCAGTTTTTAATAGGAAAGCAGAGGGACTAGCAGGAACACCAGGGATTTCACATAAAGGAAGCCATACAAAGAGAACAGGAGACTTTATCATACAAGTACATGGTACAGCAGACATATCAGGAATATTAAGTTTTGGGGTAACAAACACTTTAAGCTGGCCATAGCTTGATCAAAACTTGCCGGTTCAGCAGGGACCAGCCAAATTTTAGTCCACCTGTGGCCATCCATGTTCATGATAAGTTGACCTTTATATTGACTTCTGTAAAACAGGTAGAAAACTTTTGTCGTTCAGCAGATGCAGCCAATCTATGTATTCACGCAGTGGAGAGTATCACTGTCAAAATACAAAGTCCCAGCAGAGGGGATTCCTCAATCCACTTTATTTGTGTGGATAGAGGAACCTGTTAGTCTGGTCCTCTGGCTTAACGAAAACATCAAAGCATCGAAAGCCAGCTTTTGATGCTAAACTTTTTCTTGATATCACTATACTTGAGATATTGACTTGAATCTCACAGATCCAAGAGATTCTCAACTTGGAATACCTCAATGGAGCCATCACTTGCCTATCCCACATAGCTTGAGTTTTCAAGGTGACGCACGTTCATGTGGCCTTTGATACTGTTGACCACCCCCTCCTCCTGAAAAAAAACTCCTCTTGGCCTTCAAAATTCTGCTCTCTCCTGGTTCTCCTCCTACCTATCACAGCACTACTTCAGTGTTACCTATAAGTCTGTCACTTCCTTTCCACTTCCTCTTTCTGTAGGGGTCCCCTAAGGTTCTGTCCTTGGACCCCTCCTCTTCTCTATTTACACCTCCTCCCTTGGTCACTTAATAAACTTCTATGGCTTCCAGTACCATCTCTATGCTGACGACATACAAATCTATCTCTCTACTCCTCACTCCTTCAGTCTCCACTCGCATGACTAACTTATTGACATATTAACATCGATGTCACACTACTTCGGCAAACTCGATCTTTCTAAAACTGAGCTCATAATATTCCCCCCTGCCTACTCACATGACTAACTTATTCACATATGAACATCGATGTCACACTACTTCGGCAAACTCAATCTTTCTAAAACTGAAAATATTCCCCCCTGCCTGTGCCTCTTCCCCTAACTTCTCCATCCAGATCAATAATACAACCATCAGTCCCTCCCCTCATGCCAGGGTGTTAGGTGTAATCCTGGCACAAATACAGCAAGAGAGCAACGGGTCCTATTAAAGTGTATCCACAAATACGTATTTGATTATATCAGAGCTTAAGCCATGATAGGGTGTTTCTACCATAACCAGACAAGCTAGGCATACAAAAAGATGGCCCAGGGGAAAAAAGCTACAATGGGCAATGAAAAAGTCTGATAAAAAATTCAAAAATGTATTAGATTCAAGGTAGAGAGCTAAAAACATGCACAATATCAAGAACAATTTCATGACACCTTCATCGGTGCAGATTAAATAAATACCACACAGAGGGGAGGAGGGTTTGTGGAAAATGAACAATGGACACCAAGACGCACAGAAAAACATGTAAAGGACAATAAATCAACAAGAAGTCCGGACGCCAAACACCATACACCTAGAGATTGTCAGCGAAAAAAATCTCTGCTTGCAAATACAAGAAAAAAATCAAATTAAGTGTAGACAATCTGTATGTGTATGGCTCCCAGGGGTTGGATGCTGGTGATTATCCAATGCTAACAGAATATATATAAATGGTTGCTGAGTAAGTTGTTGAATAGGGTTCACATTTCCTGATCTAGTGTGATAGCATATATATCCATATGAGCGAATATGGTTCTCACTAGGATCGAGCAGAGAATTCATGAAAGTTGAGACCTCTATCCTCACATGGATAGTCCTTAAATTCTAGACATTCAAATTCACTCAAATTTGTACGAATTTCCCTAAATTTGTACGTTTGGGAGGATATAAAATACGAATTGCCATGCGTCTGAATTTTGTACGAAATACGAACTTTTGTTTACAAATCCCCAGGAGGAATTCAGCATAGCACAGGGATGGTGGGAGCCCCTCATCTAACGAAAATTCGTATTTTGGATAGGAAATTCTTCAACGGAATTTCGTATTTCGGATAAAAACCAAACTTCCATCAGCATCGACTGTCATATTGAGGTATATTTTTGCCTTTAAATTCATTGCAACAAACGTTCGTACAAGTTAACGAACCTAACGACAATTCGTATTTCGTACGAATTGAAATTGAATTTCGGACACAAAAGACGAAGTACGAATTAATTTTAATATGAACCGTAACGGAACAGAACAAAACTAATTTATTGACGGCGCCCATGTCTCCTAAATCGCATTCACCCATGAGTGCAGGTAGATGTAAGTTTCCATAAACCACTGCTTGAAAATGTTAGACTTGTGCACAACAGAAAATTTAGTTTAGTTTCGGTTCGTTGTCATTCGTAAAATACATCATTTCGTTCTGTTATATTCGTTATGTTACATTAATAAGTTTTCGGATAATTCGTTATTATTCATAGAGTGTCGAATTCATTTGTTCGTATTCGTGGAAATTCGCTATTTATGTATGTATAGACATTCGTGATAATGATTCGTAGTTTGGAAAGTCGTTTGTTTATTGAATCTTTTAACACACACAATGACAACGTCTCTTCTCCTTGGCTCAAATACAATACAACACCCTTCTAACTCAGTTCTCAGGAATGCACTTTGCCAGTAATCCAACCTCCGGCACAAAATTAATTAGCCGATTGGACTATAAGATTTACTTTGAGCTGACCTTTTGTTTCATTAGATCTTTAAAGAATTACCGAATCATGTCGAATTCATTCAAATTCATTTGTTATATTTCTTTCGTATTCGTTGTTATTCGTTATTTTTTTATTCGGACATTCGGATGCATCTGAATGTCCAAAAGATGCAAAATTCGGCCGAATTTCGATTCGTTACGAAAGGAATTGCACAAGCCTAGAAAATGTATAACCCTTACAAGAGTAAGGGAAGCTATGCAGTATTCCTATATCCCTATGTTCACTAGCCCACTGAACACAGCAAAGCACTGACCTGTCAAGTGGTGAAAACGCTAGTTGCCAAGTGCATATGTCCGTATATGGAGACCGCAATGAGTTGTGGCCCGAGAGCCAGGCAGACCATGTAACGCATGTCAAAACTGCCCTTTGAGGACAACTAAGTTCAGCTGTTACTAAGTATCACCTGTGGAAGGCATTGGGAGATAGGTGATCGTACATTACCGCATCCTGCCGTGTGGTTATCTGCTGCGATTTCCACCCTATTGCCATTGAGTAGATTCTGCATATCCAGGTCAGTCTGTATCAGTGGCGGCCCATCCATAGGGGGGCACAAGGGCGACCCCCCCCCCCCCCACAGGCAGTCACAAAAAAATAAAAATAAATAAAAAATGGCCCTTCAAAAAAAAAAAATTGTTCCAAAAGTTCCATAAGTGCACTGTGTTCGGGTGCCGTCACAAGATTGCAGATGAGGCACTTAATTTGCGGGCTTTTGTCCCGCCTTGCGGCGCATTCCATCGGACCAAACAGCTTCCGCCTGGCACCCGTAGTATGTATTACTACGGCCGGGTGGTTTGATTGACATTCAGGTTACAATGTCACTTCCGGTTTTCTCTGTGCCAGTGCACCTAAGTGGAGGAAGCATGAGGAGCGGACTCCTCCACCGCTGCTGCTGTCACTGAAGGAGACACAGCAGGAGGAGTGGACATCACAGCAAGGTAAGTGCCGGACCTCCCTCGGAAAAATGGGCGGAGGGGGGTATGATATGGCACAGTGGTGGCAATTGATGGGCACAGTCGCGGCAATTGATGGGCACAGTGGCTGCGTTTGATGGCACAGTGGCTGCGATTGATGAGTTTTTTTCAGAATTTTCCAGTTTTTCAGCCCCCCCCCCCCCCCCCCCCATATTTGAGCACCAGCCGCCACTGGTCTGTATCAAGATGAACTTCTTGGCTGCAGAGGCAGGTTAATCTACTGCAAATGCCGTTTGAATCTGGATGCAGTATGAATCACCTGCCGTTCATAATTCCTGTTAGAGTGGGGCATAGTTTGAATGGTGTCACATGACAATAGTGACGTGCTAGGTATAATTCTGGACTATGACCTGTCCTTTCAGCCCCAAATCCAGTAGTGGTCCAAATGTTGCAAACTTCACCTCTGTAACCAAAATATGCCACCTAACCATTGACACCACTAAGCAACTTATTCACTCCCTTGTTATCTCTCACCTTGACTATTGTAACTCCCTCCTCATTGGCCTACCTCTCCTCCACATGCTATCCCCTCTTTAGTCTATCATGAATGCTGCTGTCAGACTCATCCAGTGTCTGCCACCCCTCCCTGACAATCCCTCCACTGGCTTCTCATTGCCCAACCAATAAAATTCAAAATGCTAACAGTGGCATACAAAGACATTTACAACTATGCCCCAAGTCACATCACCAATCTTGTCTCCAAAAACCACCCAAACCGCCCCCTCTGCTCCTCTGAAGACCTCCTGCCCTCCAGCTCCCATGTCTCCTTTTCCATGCCCGTCTCCAGGACTTCTCAAGAGCCTCTCCCTCTGGAACTCACTACCTCAATCTGTCCAGCTATCTCCTACTCTATATATACAAGTATATGGCGCTAAAAAATAAAACAACAATCTACCGTAATTTTCACAATGAAAACCGATAATAATACAGTGCTCAAAATGTAGACCTAAAAGCATAAAAATATGCTATTAGTAAATTACATATACATATCAGAGATCAAATAAAAAATAAAATGACAATAAGTACTATATGTATATATCAAAGGCTCCTGCGCTATATGGCCAAAAAATGGTGAGAAGGTAAAATTCTGTTCTAATGGGAGCAGCAGACAGACACTCTATGAGTTGACTCTCAATAATGCAGAAAAATGAAACAGGGGGGTTTGTGTTGCGCTTCCTTAGTACCAAATGAACTAACACAATAAATAAAAAAATATATTAATAACTATCAAGGCAAAAAGTGCAATAGTGCTTGCAAACTACAACAGTGCTTAGTGCTTATGGAATTGCATTAAAAGTGCATCTGTGCATTGCATAAAACAACTGATATAAGGTGTCTCTGTGCATCACTCAGGTGTCAAAATCAAGAAAATGTGTGCTAAAATACATACAGTGCATATAACAGGTTAAAAAATGCAATATATAAAGGAATATATATATATATATATATATATTTGTGATATAAACGCAGAAACAATTCTGTGATATAAACGCAGAGAAAATGCAGATTTTTTTTAAAAAATTGATAAAAATTTATAAAAAATTCAAACAAAAAAACCAATAGCAGCAAATCAGTCCCAGTTGAAGTCCGTGTGTGACGTAACGCGTAGGAAACCGGAAGTGACGTTTACATCCGAGCAAGACGCTCATTGATCTGTTACTAGCTGGATGCCTGTTTTCGTTTCTTCTTGTGAGTAGTTATAGTTATTTTTAATAAAACCATTCATTTTAAATTACTACACTATGG
This sequence comes from Lithobates pipiens, assembly GCF_037356315.1. Classification (NCBI taxonomy): domain Eukaryota; kingdom Metazoa; phylum Chordata; class Amphibia; order Anura; family Ranidae; genus Lithobates; species Lithobates pipiens. Next base: position 152,570,123 of record NW_027507789.1, on the reverse strand, counting down.
TGGATGCTTTTTACCTATTGTTTTGAGCATTTTCGCTGGTAACAACCACGAGGAAATCGGCACCATCAGAAGTCCTCTCTGCAGTTCCCCTGACCCTTCCAATTACCCCCTGCAATATAGCTGTTTTTTGCTGCACACCTCGCAGCTGTGAGGTAATTATTTAGTGTAACGAGCACTGGCACGGAATACCACTGGAAGAGAGTTGGCTTGGCACATTGCACTCTAATTTTGATTGTGACATTGTATCCAAATTGCACGATTGGACTATGTATGGGACACTCTATTGAGATTCACTGATTTGCTGCTATTGGTTTTTTTGTTTGAATTTTTTATAAATTTTTAAAATTTTTTCTGCATTTTCTCTGCGTTTATATCACAGAATTGTGTCTGCGTTTATATCACAAATATATATATATATATTCCTTTATATATTGCATTTTTTAACCTGTTATATGCACTGTATGTATTTTAGCACACATTTTCTTGATTTTGACACCTGAGTGATGCACAGAGACACCTTATATCAGTTGTTTTATGCAATGCACAGATGCACTTTTAATGCAATTCCATAAGCACTAAGCACTGTTGTAGTTTGCAAGCACTATTGCACTTTTTGCCTTGATAGTTATTAATATATTTTTTTATTTATTGTGTTAGTTCATTTGGTACTAAGGAAGCGCAACACAAACCCCCCTGTTTCATTTTTCTGCATTATTGAGAGTCAACTCATAGAGTGTCTGTCTGCTGCTCCCATTAGAACAGAATTTTACCTTCTCACCATTTTTTGGCCATATAGCGCAGGAGCCTTTGATATATACATATCAGCGCAACACAAACCCCCCTGTTTCAATAAGTACTATAAGTATAGCCAAAAACCCACATGGGAACTGGGCAAAGGGCAGAGTAGGGGAGGGGGAGGACGGGACGGACAGGAGAGGAGAAAAAATTAAAAATTATTTTTTCTTTAGACAATACACACAGTCCACAAGCATGGCAGCCGTCTGGTGGAAACTGAAACCAGGTTCCCGGTGGCACTGTAGAGGATATAAAAGAGAACAAGAGGCGCCTCTGGGTGTAGACTGTATAAACTTTCTTTAATAAAATCCGTGATAAAAAAAACTCACATTGTAGCAGTTACAATCAGGCGGTGTACTGATCCCATATAACGGAGGGGAAGAGAAGCCTCAGTGTGGTCATTCCAAAGTGCTGTAGGGTCCTGTCAGAATGTTTCCGCTAGTTGTGGCCATGCTAATGTCCATACAAGCCGGCGTCAGCGAGCCGCGTCCATCCGAGGCATGGAACGCAAACAGAATTTCAGGCGAGGGGAGATGATGTCACGAGGGATGCGACGCGTTTCCTGAGCCAGCAGAGCCGTGGATGATGCGACGGCTGTGCTCCTTTGTCAAGCTTGTTCTCTTTTATATCTCCTACTCTATCCACTTTTAGGCAATGGTTGAAAACTCATCTCTTCAGAGAGGTAAATCATCCCTCACAGTTACTACCCTTTGTTTTACCAGCCCCTCCCTATTAGATTGTAAGCCCTCCTAACCCTCTTCTATTGAATTGTGTTGTCACTGTATTGTCTCCCTTTATATTGTAACGCTCTTCCCAAACTGTGGGTGCTATATACAGTAAATCCTGTATAATAATAATAATAATAATGTGAAAATAATTGTGAAAGCATCTTTGACAAAACTCAGTTTCAGGTCTCCAACAATCTATGAATGTCAAAGTTGTAAATTTGGAAGTTTCAACATGTGCAATATATCTTACTTCTAATATCCAGAGCAGGGTCTAATTCCCTTATGTAGTTAGATTACACAGCAGGATCCCTCCATCATTTAACAAGACATGTCCATGTTCCCTCGGCTGGAGATGAGCAGCAGTCAATGATGCTGTTAACGCTTCTCTGCTGCCAGGTAGTTATTATTGACAGCTTGTGGAAAACGGCTTTCGTAGACAAGTTGACAGCTTCAAACTTTGTCCACAGCTGCACCAACATCCTTGTGCAAAGTGCTTTGATTGCAGAATTGAATGTGGTTTGGCTGACAAGGACAACATCAAGTTAATGTGACATTGTACCATCATAAATCCCTCCTCCAGCATGAAAAAGCTTTTTGGCTGCAAATGACCTGACAACGTTCCAGTTGGTTTATTTTCAGAACCGGTGCAAATATACAGTATTTATGCAACCGCAGTGTAAGTTACATATCCTGCACCACTCCACAGTGTGCACTGTAAGCTGTGCTGTACATTACCATAGACAATATGGACCACAGCACTATGAATACTGTGCTATATCTAACATTCTCTGGACCGCCCTATGCTGTACTGTACTGTGTGTCATATAGACTGGACTGACTGTATACTTTGTTGTATTTTATATTTTTACAGTCCACTACACTGCTCAGCATAAATGAGTACACCCCAACAGATTTGTCAGAGAACCTTTCCTTTCAGAATCAACTTTTTCTATGGGACACTATACTACAAAATACTCCTACAAATGCGGGTCATTGATTGCAACCAAGATTTGTTAATTTGCACACACAAAAAAAAGTATTTTTCCTAACAAATTCATTCAAGACCATGTTGCAAAAATGAATACACCACAATGCAAGTCTTAAGAGCAAAGCTAAAATTTAGACAACAAAATTCTAATTAACAAGAATTCAACTACAGGTGAGTCTAATTATTGATTAAACTGGTGTCCAGCAGAGAGTTGATTATAAAAGGGTGTTATTTAACAAAGAAAACCTCTTCCCATTTCATGCTGCCAGCAATGGCACCACATGGAAGAGAAATGTCACAAGGCCCGAGAAAGAAAATCATTTCTTTACATAAGAAAGTTAAAGGCTACAAGAAGATAAGCAAAGCTTTACTTATCAGTCAGAATACTGTAGCAAAAGTGATACAAAAAGTTAACAAAGCTGGAACTGCAACCATCTCAGAGACGTCCAGGCCATCCACAGAAGTTACCATATTGACAGGAGTGTCTTCTGATGAGAAGGGTCGAAGAAAATCCCCATGCAAGTTCACTGCAGTTAGCTAAAGAAATAGAAGGCCAAACTGGGGCGATTGATTCCCGTGACACAATACCGCATACACTGCAGAGGAATTGTATGCACGGGTGTCGCCCACGAAGGAAGCGTCTCCTAAAGCCCAGGCACGAAAAAGCCCACCTAGAATTTGCCAGGGCCCATGCTGAAAAAGAAGACTACTGGGCCTCTTTACTCTTAAGTGATGAGACCAAGATAAATGTTTTTGGAACTGATGGCTTCAAAACTGTATGGCGTCGCAAAGGTGAGGTGTACAAAGAAAAATGCATGGTGCCTACAGTGAAACATGGTGGTGGCAGTGTCCTTCTGTGGGGCTGTCTGAGTGCTGCTGGTGTCGGGGAGCTGCATTTCATTGATGGTATCATGAATTCACAGATGTACTGCTCTATATTTTTTTTTGTTTACAAATTTATTAGGTACAAAATAGTGGTATGAAACATGATATCATATCAAGAGAAATACAGTGTAAAGGTTTTACCATTACTGAAAATAATGCTGACATATACAGTGGATATAAGATTACTTAGAATTGTCTAGCATGCAATCGGGTTGTTATTGAAATATATATACTTCTTTCATTCCTGGGTGAATTTTTATTTTTGCTCTATATTGAAAGAGAAGATGCTACCATTACTCCGTGCCCTTGGTCATTGTGCACTTTTCCAACATGACAATGATCCAAAACACACATCTAAGGCCACTTTTGTATTTCTGAAGAAGAACAAGGTGAAAGTGATTCGGTGGCCAAGTATTTCTCCTGATCTGAACCCAATAGAACACCTATGGGGAATCCTGAAGAGACAAGTTGAGCATCGCTTTCCATCCAACATCCAGGCTCTAAAACGGGTTGTTCTTGAAGAATGTAAAAAGATAGATGTTGCAATATGTCGCCAACTTGTTCACTCCATACCTAGAAGATTGGTGCTGTCCTTACAAATCATGGAGGTCATACAAAATACTAGATAGTAGTTTTTGTTGTAGAGTGTATTCATTTCTGCATCAACTAAGTTGCATAAAACTGAAGATTTTGTAATCTAAGTTATATTATTAACCTTACTTTCAGCTAAACAAATGTTCTATAAAACTCAGTTTTGTCAACATTTTGGAAATAGTTTTTGTGTTCATTGAGATATTGATTAAAATCTTACTTTTCAAAGGGGTGTACTCGTTTATGCTGAGCACTGTGTATATTTAATTACACTCTGTACTATACATTCTACATGCCACACCACTAATCATTGCAATAATGTCTAATTAATAGATCTTATTTAAACCAATATGATTTTTTTTCCAAGTTTTGGACTGCTACCCTGTTCAGTAAATAGACACACTTTTGCAAGTAAACAGTGAAGACAGATGATGACACAGATAGTGATGTATTTATAAGGCAGTGAATGTGACATTCACCAATCAGTTACACCAAGTGACTCATCCTGGTGCATGTGTTTTAAATTACAGTGACTGATTCACCTTTTAGTGAATGTTTGGTAAGCATTCATTGCTTTAATCACTTGCGGACCACCCTATAGTAGAAAGATGGCTACAGCGTGTTCATTCAGTTCTGAGAGTCTGCCTATTGATGTCGCTTCCCCCCCCCCGGGCCCCCCCCGATTGCTTTGATTGCTGTGTCATTTGGACGCAACTGATCACAGATCGAAATGTAGCACCCTGGAGTTTAGTCAGGGAGCTCCTCACAAATTTGCTTGCCAAGAGTAGTTATCTTGGTTGATTTGACCTTCTTGCACTTTTCTCTTCTACCACTAGGTGGATGGGCACTTGGTGGTATTAGATATGAGAAGGACAACCCAAGGTCAGGTTTTGGGCATACGGGTATCTCAGCCCATGGGCAGGGGTTTTCTTGAATCCCTTGGCCTGCTAGGAGAGCCTAAATTTTCGGGTGAGGTCAGGTAATCGATGTTCTGTGCCACCCAGACCACTGTCCAGCCAGAGTTGTCGGGATCTGCGAGCGGGGGGGCTTATTAGAATCTGAAAGCCCCCCTTTAAGAAGGAGGCCCCCAGATCCAATCCCCCCTATGTAAATGGGTATCGGGTACCCCAATCGTACCCCTTCCCATACACCTCAAAAAACAATGAAATAAAAAAAATAAGTTTTTGACAAGTCCTTTATTAAAAAAATAGCTCTTAGCCATCTTGTCCCGCCGTTGTCTCTCCAGCTGCCGTCTCTTCCTGTGTCGTCTTCTCCTGGTGCCGTCTTCTAGCGCTGCCATCTGTCCTGCCACTGTCTTCTCCCGCTGCTGTCTTCCTCCTCTTTGCGGGTTACCCACTATTAAAAAAAAGCAGCTCTTCTTCTGTGGTGGTCTTCCTCCATTATGTTGTCCCCCGCTGTCTGGCATCTCTTTTATAGCCATGGGGATTGGCCATCCAATGACATCACCTGGAGAGCCTACTCCCTGATAACCGGCGGCGAGGAAGAAGATGTCAGCAATAGAATATAGCACAAGAAGACAGCTCTGGGAGAAGACAGCAATGGGAGAGATGGTGGCAAGAGAAAACAAGACCGGGAGAGACGACATTGGGAGAAGATAGCGGCGGGAGAAGACGGCTCAGTGCTATTTTTTTAATAAAGGACTTATCAAAAACCATCTCTTGTTTTGTTTTTTTTTTACATTTCACTGCTTTTTGAGGTGAACCTGATACCCATTCACATGGGGGTGGGCCAGGATCTGGGGCCTACTTCTTAAAGGGGGGCTTCCAGATTCCGATAAGCTCCCCACCCGCAGACCCCGACAACCACCGACCAAGGTTGTTGGGAAGAGGCCCTTGTCCACATCAACATGTGGACAAGGTGCTTTAGGGGGGCAGAGCACCCAAAGCACCTATCCCCCCATGTTGAGGGTATGGTTCGGGGGGGGGGTCGCTCGTCCCCTCCCTTTCCTGACCTGCCGGGCTGCATGCTCGGATAAGCTTTTGGTATGGATTTTGAAGGGGGCCCCAAGGGCCTGGTATAGACCTGGGGGGAGACCTCATGCCATTTTTTTGTTCCTTTTTTCTAAATTAGGAGAGGGTCCACTCCTAATCCACACTAGACCCGAAGGGCCTAGTTGGACCTGGGGGGAACCCTGCTGACAGCTGATGACTCATTGGTTGTCAAGGATGCGGTGGCCGGCATCCTGGTCCCCTGCTTAGAAACCAGCTATATACAGTGGTAAAATAAAAACCGCAAAACACATCAAAAATCGCATCACAAACACAACACATCTGGTGCAATTCCATTGAAGTCTATTACCCGCAAATCGCAGGAAAAAAGTTCCCGACCCTTTCCAAAAACGCACCAGCCGCAAAACGCATAGGTGTGAACTTGTACCATAGAAAACCATGTTAAATGGACTGTAGAGCTTTGCTGCAAACTGCAAAACACACATAGGTGTGAATCTAGGGTAAAGGGGCACAGTGTGATACATTTGAAGTGCGTTTATAGCACGTTTGTAATGTGTTCCCTGAATTTGCAGTGCAGAAAAATGCAGCATGCTCATGAGCATGTAGCGGTCACCCCGGCTTCCAAGGGCCTGACTTTTTGTAAAAATGATGAACAAAGAGAGTTTTATTTCTCTTAACAGGAACGGTGGGGAGAGAGGGTTTAGGAAACAGGGCACACTTAGGCAAATGCAATAGCAATTAAGGCAAACTCCACAGACAAAGATAGAACTAGGCAGACAGCAATACATAAAGAGGGCTTTTAAACTGAAAGCAGCAATCTGTATCTTGTAGCAACTGCTGTCTCCTATGGCAACAACTTCTCACATAGTATCCTACTGTAGATCTTCCAGTTTAGCTCACAGTATCCCACTGTAGATCCTTAAGCTCAGCTCGCCATCACTAGACTTCTTGGATTCTCAGACACCCGCTGGATTCCCCCGAGCTTCACCCACAGCTAACTGCTGTACTTTATATTCACTTATGACTACCTGCTGCATTCCCGGATGAGTCTCCACTGAAGCTTTCCCACTTACTTCACTGTCCCTGGCTAGTGAAGCGTCTGCTCTGGTACTCCTTCATAACCTCATTCCTTCCAAACTTGCCTCCGGAAACAGGAGTGGTCATCCTGTTGTGGCAACTGCTTCTCCTTTACCTCCAGCTCCCTTCGAAGCTGAGCCTCTAAGCCCTTGTACACACGGTCGGAGATCCCGACGGAATGTTTCCTATCGGACCGTTTTGTCGGATATTCCAACTGTGTGTGGTCTCCATCGGACTGTTTCCGTCGGAATATCCGACGGACCAACTTTTCCAACTTGCCGGTAAAATTTTCCAACAAAATTCTCAGATCGGACATACTGCGATCATGTGTAGCCTACTCCGATGGACAAGGTGCCATGCATGCTCACAATCAAATTCGGACACGCTCAGGTAAAACTACTGCTCGTAATTGATATAGCACATTCGTCACGCTGCAATGTTAAAAATTCTTTCATGAAGCGCATTCTCTTGTTCTTTACAATGCTGCAAGAATGAACTGCTTTTGATGCTCATAGTCACACACACTTCTCCCGAATGTATTTCCTGAGTCTTTTTTACTCATTTCAGCACTACAATATTTTAAATCGTCACATCTACACAATTTTTTTATTTTTTTTGGGGGGTATTTTGTGGTTGTTTTTTTCATCAACATCTCCTTTTTTGTCAGTTTGCTCATCTTTGCATTTTTTGGGGTGTGTTTTGTGTGTCAACTTACCACAACACCATTATTATCTTTTTTGTATTTTCTTTTTCTTTTTTAATTTACAGGATGTTGTTTGGTGTTGGTGCCCCTTGTTATTCATTTCACTTTGTATTTTTGAAATGTACCTGCCTGCTCACAAATAAACTGTCCTTTTTGAAGTAAAACACATACGCAAGTATTTCTTCAAACAAAAAAAACCTTTATTTAGGTGTCATTAACAAATAAAGAGGGAGGCAGCGCTGTTGAAACTGGGGAGATTAGCGAAGCCTTTGGCCCCCAGGGCACACATCAACTATTTAAACACAAAAATTGGTGGCCTGAAGAGTAAATGTCTGAGGGAGAGAAGTCTGGTCCTGAAGTCCAAGAAACCCGGAACAGCAGCAGATGACATCTATGTTCCCAGGCTGTGGTACTACAAGAGGCTGCATCTTCTGTCAGACCAGACTGAACCCAGGTTCTCACACTCTGGTCTTCCTTCCACGCTTCCTTCCAGGCTGTGGCTGTGGTGCTGGAGGTGTGGCAGAAGGAGGATGAGGAGGAGGAAGGGGGGGGGGGCATGGCCCAAATCACACAAGTGTGTTGCTTGTGTGATTTGGCCCAACAGACCCTTGTTGAGGGTGCGGAGAATTATCTCCTCGCACAAGATCTTTTGCCCCTCCTCCATTTGCTCGAGTTTACACGCAGCCAAGGCGGCAAAGGCCTCTTGATAGGCAAGGGTGGCTTGGAGGGCTGCTGAAGCCTCCCCGATGAGCCTCAGAGCCGACTCCTCCACATTCCTCCCCTTTCTGGCCCTTTTGCATGGAAGGCGGAGGGGAGGGACCTGGGATTCAGTCAGGCTCCTCCGCCCGCCCACCGCCTGGCTGCCACTTACCCCTACCTCCTCCTGGCTGCCACTTTCCACAGCCACCTCCTGGCTGCTGCATTTCACACCTTCCTCCTGGCTGATGTCTTCCTGTGTATGAAAAAGGGGCATAGTTTTAGTTTTTGGTTCATCAAACACACACAATTTTCACATCAAGACTGTTGCAAATTGTTAACCACTAGAAAAGACTATCATTCTGAGCCCAGCATTTTTCATTCTTGGCCCAAAGGTTTTGGCCACTACTGTCTATTGATATGTGAAACACTTTCTAAAATCAGCAATTAGTGAGCAAAAATCAAGTTAACATCATTCATTTTTACTCCCAAAATATGTACAACAATACTATACCTGACTCAAGCTGGGCTCCTCCAGTTCTTCCTGAGTGGAAGGCCCAGGTTGGGCGTTAGAAGACTCAGGGGGTGTGGAATGTAGCATAGGACGCGTGGAAGGAAGGGTAGAGAGGGATTCTCTGACCTCAGCCTGATCTGACAGAAACTGCATCCTGTCATAATACCACAGCCTGGGGACATAAACATCATCTGCTACAGCTCCAGATTGCATGGACTTCAGCACCTTCTTCCTCTCCTTCAGATATGTACTCCTCAGGCCACTGATTTTCACTTTTAAATAGTTGACGTCTGCCTTGGGGACCACCGGCTTCAGAAACTCAACCAGTTTCTCCAGCGCTGCCTGCCTCTTTAGTTTGTTTTTGTATTGAGGGTGCGTTGATTGCCACAGGCAGGGCAGCTCCCTGTATTGATCGACGAACAGAGGGAAGTAACTGTGATCGTTGAAACCGTCCATAATCTCTGCAAGACACAACACAATACAAACCCTAATGTCAGGTTAAACTCCACTAATTTAGGCCTCAATCTAGAAGCATTATAGGCTAGTGATGTACCAAGTTCAAAATTTTACCTTCGTTTGCACGATCGTCGCGTCAGCTTCTCCCTCTGTTCACAGATCGTATGGACGACACACGTGTGTTGCGTTTTATATACAGTGCGCATGCGTGAAACTCCGCCCGCCCCTGACGTTCTTTCTAGACTATTCCCCGCCCCTTCGCTTTTGGCGCAGTGGGGAGAGCTCATGGCGGAGAGAACGCAGGTGTGCAATCAGAGTTCCACTAACGAGGAGGAGGGCGCGGAAAGCCCGGAGCCTGAAACGTCACGATCCTGGAAGAGAAGATTTAAAGCCCCAAATATGTCTTTTGGAGAGATGTTGGAGATGGTGGACATATTGAAGAGGACCGACTATGATGGGAAGTATGGACCTTACCCAAACCCAAATATCAGAAAGGCCAAGATCATGACTAAAGTTTTGAAGAGTCTTCAGAAATTTTAGGGTACAACGATCCAAGGATCAACTGAGAAAACGCTGGTCAGACCTGAAACTGAGGGAGCACGATCAGTACAGAAGGATCAAGCATGTTCTTCAAAAAAGTAAGTAGTTGTCGTGTGTTCATATGATTATTCTTGCTTGCATACTGCTCCATGTGCTTTGATTTCATGGTTTCAATCGTTCGTAAGAAACATCGTTCTGCAGGTAAGTATTCCAGCTTAACAAAGTGTCCACAATAATGTTCTCACCTTTGAACTTGGCCAAAAAACACAATTGTACTACAATTCCAAGCAATGTTTCATATTCCTATTTCTGCCCTCTGTGTGCTAAGTATTCCTTTTTTACATTCTCATAGGGGAGAGAAGACTCAGGAAGTCTGAGGACACCAGGGACCCCACACCTCCCAAAGAAGGGGAAATTCCAACACCAGAAGCAGAGGAGCAGGAGGAGGAGGAAGGAGAGATCGTTGAAGTTGGACAAATTGTCATCACAACAGGTGAGTGTCGGAGACCACAGCTTCCGGTAAGCTAATCAATGTATGTTGGCATATTTATAATACATGGTGTGTTTTTTTTGCTTTTTTTTTGTAGGTGATGTGGAAGAAGAATCACATTTTACCAGTGAAAGTGCCAAGATCCTGATTGGGGAGATAATGGGGTGCAATCGGGATTTAGAAAATATACAGAAAAACATCAATGATGTTCAAAATAAAATGAAGAACATCATTGATGTTTTGGGGAGAGTCTGAAATACCCCAAACTAGCTAGGGTTTTATTTTTGTGTTTTGAAAAAAAAACGTTTGTATTTTACAAAAAGCCAAATTTGAAAGATGCACACAGTGTGTCAACATGCCCTATCTCCCATCATGGGGGATCAATGTACGTGTTTTGTGGAAAGTGGCTGAGATGAAGGGGTTGCAGCCCCAAAACATGTACATTGATCCCCCATGATGGGAGATAGCACATGTTGACACACTGTGTGCATCTTCCAAATTTGGCTTTTCCAGGGGTGATACCCCATGTGATGAAGGCAATATCAGCCCAGTTTGTACATACTCATGTCTGATATTGTCTTCACTTTTCAAAGTTGAACTTTGTAAGTTCCTGTGTTCTGTATGTTACGCTTTGATACATGCCTGTTTACACAAAAACACCAAGTTACCAAAAAATTACCTTAAATAATGTTTTTGATACACCCAATATGTTGGTTTGTTGTAAAACCCTTTTCTAAACGCACATGTGAATGTGCTTTGATTAAAAAGTTAAATTATCAACAATGTGTGGCTTCCTTTTTCAATGCGCAAAAGCAGTATTTGGAGTAAAATTGTTGGTTTCGGTGACAATGGGTGTTATTTACTAAAGGCAACTCCACTTTGCACTCCAAGTGCAGTTTCAGGTGTACTTTTGCAGTGCAGTTGTAGTGCATAGTGGATGTGCCTTTAGTAAATAACACCCACAGTGATGTGTTAATTTTCACAATCATGCCATTTTCATGACCCCACATATTTCTGCCATGGTTCTGAAAATGAGCAAGATTTTTGTCAGTAATGCACTACATACATTAGTTAACAAAAACAAGGTGTGTGTGTGGCAGACCCACAACATAATAAGATTATCTGAAGAAGAGACTGTCACCTCATCTCGCTCCGAACTTGGGTTTGCACTGTTGGAGAAAAAGGCACAACAACAAAAATCAAAAATGTACCTAGGAGACAGCTAAAACCAAGCCAAGCAGTAAATGAAAACAAAGATTATTGTAGTTTCAAAGAATAATTTATTATAAAAATGCCTCTCAGACATTGTCTGGCATATCAATGGCCCCTCTACCCACAAAGTACTCCATGTATTGGGTTCGGACCTCACGGGCGCTTTGGGGGGGCAAGCCAGGACGAGAAGCTTCAAGGGCTGTGAGGTTCTCATTTTCAAGCAAGTCTGCATCTTGGCCAACTGAAACCACATAGTTTGCAGAATGTCTTTTTAAGAAATTGTGCAGAACACAGCAGGCAAGCACTATGGGATTTATTTTATATTCAGCCATGTGGATTGGCGTTAAAAAAAGGCTGAACCGGCTGGCCAGTATTCCAAAAGTGTTCTCCACCACTCTTCTGGCTCTGGCCAGCCGGAAATTAAAGATCCTCTGGTCCGGGGTGAGGGTCCTCATTGGGATAGGCCGCATCAGATGGTTTGCCAGGGCAAACGCCTCATCCGCGACGAAGACGAACGGGAGTCCTTACTGAGTCTCCTCTGGGGGTGGCAAGCCCAGACTGCCACTCTGGAGACGCCAGTAGAATTCCGTCCATGAGAACACTCCACCATCCGACATCCGGCCATTTTGCCCCACGTCCACATACAAGAAGTCATAGGTCGCTGACACCACCGCCAACATCACAATACTATTAAACCCCTTGTAATTATAATAGTACAACCCCGAGTTGGGGGGTGGGATGATGCGGACGTGTTTCCCATCAATTGCACCTCCACAATTGGGAAAGTCCCAACGACTGGCAAAGTCGGAGGCCACAGTCTGCCATTCATGTGGCGTTGAAGGAAACTGTGGAGTGAAACAAGACAAAAAAATTGTAATTTTGCTAATCAACATTGCAAGCAGATTAGACACCAACATTTTTGGCCAAGATCAGTATAACATTTTGGGAAATGAGTATTTAAAGCCTAAAGTATAAGGTCCCCTTATCAGAGTCATCACCCCCCCCATCTGATGGGCCCTTGCAAAAAAATAAGGGGGGGGGGATGTTTTGGACAGGTAACCCTCTCCACTTGATTGAGAGCTGAATGCCTAAATAATGTGTGATACTTTGGGAAGCCCCTCCTTACTTACACTATTGGCAGCCCACCGGACAGGTAAGAAGTGTCATAATACCAAAAATTTTAAAAAATGGAAGCACATTTTGACATTCTGCTATTACATATCAAGATAATAGGGAAAAATAATAAAATTAGAGCATTTGAAAGTATTGAGGCAGGCCCTTGCACTACATGCTTTGGTGAATTCGTCCATAAATGTGACCATCAAAAAGGTAGGTAGAGTGTGTATTGGGTTTGGTAAAGTCAGCAGATAGAGGATTACTATCAGCTGACCTAGCAGTTGGGGGGAGGGGGGTTCCTAAGGAGTTTGGCATAACCAAAAAAAATAAATAAATAAATGAATTGAAGCACACACATAACATTTGTAGACATTTTGGGGGGTGTTTAGGGGAAAGCAATACTATGGAGCTGACAAAAGACATTGGTAAGTGACTAGACTATAGTTTTATGGGCCAAGAAGAGCATGGTGGGGAAGTTAGTGAGGCAAATATGCATGAGGACAAAGGGGCAAAGCATATGAATTAAAGCATATTGCAATCATGGTAATTAGGGAAGGAGGAAAGAAATGCAATACATTAGCCAACATTAAATACATAGAATGTGATGTTAAAGGATAAAACTTACCTTCATATAGTCCTTCTGCAGGACCTGAATGATGGCAGAACAGGTCTCTGGAATAATGATCCCCAGAGCCTGGGGGGAGATGCCTGTGGAGAACTTGAGGTCCTTCAGACTTCTCCCTGTCACCAAGTAGCGCAACGTGGCGATGAGCCTCTTCTCCGGAGTCATGGCTTGCCGCATGCAGGTATCCTGCCTGGTGATATAAGGGGACAGCAAAGCCAGCAGACGATGAAAAACGGGGTCCGTCATCCGGAGATAATTCCTGAAATCATCAGGATTATTCTCCCGGATCTCATGGAGCAAAGGCATGTGCGAGAACTGGTCATGCTGGCGCAACCAATTCTTGGTCCACAAACACCTCCTCTCCATGTTCATGGACCGGGCTTGTGTCAAAGTAAGAACCTCAACACGAAACCCCTGCACAGCACAAACTCTATGACGAGTACATACACGAAACATGGTTTGAAAACAGTCGGCTGGTCAGAACGGACAACAGAAAGCATCGATAAACAGCAATGCCTGAAAGAACGACCTGAATAGCAGAAGCAAGCAGACAATAAGCAATGCAAATCAAAGCGTACTATACCAAGATATAGTCTACAATGAGAAACAAATGCTTACTGACTACACGCAGTGATAATCAGATACGCAAAGACAAGCAGAAACTGAAGAGCAGTACCGAACTGAAGCACAAATCTGAAAAGCGCGAATCGTCTCTCACCAAACTTCTACTAACACGCGATAAACACGAGATCAGCAGAAGGAGCCCAAAGGGTGCCGGACATGATGCTGAACTTCCTTTTTCTAGTGCCGCCGTACGCGGCTTACGTCACCGCGTTCTTGGCAACCGGAAATTCCGACAACTGAGTCCGATCGTGTGTATGCAACATCAATTCCGGACCTCTTCCAGATTAAATTAGTCGGAATTAATCCGACGGATTTGGTTGCCGGAATGTCCGACCGTGTGTACAGGGGCTAACACATGCAGTTCCGCCCCAAGCTTTGGGCTTAAACTTGTCTGCTCCTCCTGAACTGCTGGATAGGCCTTCAGTACACCTAGCAGCCAGCATGCCTGCTGGATAGGCCTCAGGCTTCAGGCCTAGCAACCAGGAGCTTCTCGACACACACCCACCCAGGCCGCAGCCTTGATGAATAGCCTATCTCAGCATACACAACACTAAAAGAAACTTCTGCTGATTGGCTGAGACAACCTATTTACCCATCACCTGAATTTATGGTAATCCATCATTCCAATGCTAAAGGCAACAGTGCCACCTATTGAAAGAAGAGAGAAAACTCAGACAGAAATCAGTGGATGAACCTACCATTTAGCCAGGCTAATTACCACCTAGCCCAACTAGATTTATTAGCAGCCCTGTTTAGGACCAGGGTGCTACAATCAGAATAAACCGAACTAGAGATTGACATGTGCATATATCACATTATTAATAGCAAAGATCTTGGGTACTGACTAAATGAATAAAACTATCATAGTGGAACTGCAATGATGTGAACTACAGTATGGTGTGAAAGGACACTTGATTACATTGCTTGTAAACTAATCAGTGAATGGGGGAGAGAATCCTGTGATTGATCAGACTCTCCTCCATTCTGCAGGCATGCTAATAGATGCTTAGATGCAATGATTGTTCTGTAGACTATTACATGTTGGGAAGGGCACATAACAAGAACATACAACACGCGTAATTCCTAATCCCAATGGAATAAACGTTCATCTAGGTATATTACATATAGAATATGTGCAGAAACTGGAGAATCTAAAGGGGTTTCTGCTTTCTCACTATTAAAGAACAAACGTAAGTACAGCGTGGTGCAGATAAATTGTCTGTGCAGAATGAAGCAGCCTGCCATGATGTCATGTGTTATATATTCAGATGAGAATGTCAAGTTAGACAGAGAACAGCTTGTCCCATCACACAGGCAGACACAAGGCACAGCTGTCAAACTTGGATTTGGGGATATGGAAAACATGTAATGTTATATCATTTGAATCAGTGTCAAGTTCCAGAGAGAGAGAGAGAGAGAGAGAGAGAGAGAGAGAGAGAGAGAGAGGAAAATAAAAACATAAAAAAGAGGAAGAAGAAAGCATTTTAAGGGATAAGCGAGAACAATCTTAATATAACTTAAAAGATCTGGAAGGGTGCCCACTTCGTCTTCATTTAATTGGCCAGTAAGTAAAAATAGAAACTGAGATTATTATTGTTACTAGCAAGAGTGTACGAAGAATAAACTGGGGAGGGAACGGGTTAGAACTGCTCATGATCCCCTATTACTCACCCAGAGGGCTCTGGATTTAAGGTGAGTATTGCAGTTTATGCTGTTTTTTTATTTTGAGCTGCTTTTGTTGGATGATTTTATTCAGAGTTGGGCAACCAGTAATGTTTGGCGTAAACTTGAATTTTGGAAATAGATGTAAAACTAAAGTAAACCGAACGGACTATTAG
This sequence comes from Lithobates pipiens, assembly GCF_037356315.1. Taxonomy (NCBI): domain Eukaryota; kingdom Metazoa; phylum Chordata; class Amphibia; order Anura; family Ranidae; genus Lithobates; species Lithobates pipiens. The sequence continues at coordinate 152,554,275 of NW_027507789.1, read as the reverse complement.
ATAGCAGTAAAACCTAGCAGGGGTTCTAACACAAAAAAAGTTTTGCTGGGCATGCACTTTAGTAACCTTGTTTGTTTTTGTCACAGCTTACATTTTTATTTTGTAATATCAGCATTGTAAATGTAATACAAACAATGGTAATTTTCCATTAACCAATATAAGCTTGCTTTTTCTCCTCTCATTTCATGTTGAGTGCTGCCTGTCTGCAGGTCATCTCTTGCCACAACTTTCTGGATTTCTTGCGGCCTGTCTGCAGGTCATCTCTTTCCACAATTTCCTGGATTCCCTGCTGCCTGTCTGTAGGTCATCTCTTTCCACAACTTCCTGGATTCCCCGCTGCTTGTCTGTAGGCCATCTCTTTCCAAAACTTCCTGGATTCCCCGCTGCTTGTCTGTAGGTCATCTCTTTCCACAACTTCCTGGATTCCCCGCTGCTTGTCTGCAGGTCATCACTTTCCACAACTTACTAGATTTCTTGCGGCCTGTCTGTAGGTCATCTCTTTCCACAACTTCCTGGATTCCCCGCTGTCTGTCTGCAGGTCATCTCTTTCCACAACTTCCTGGATTCCCCGCTGTCTGTCTGCAGGTCATCTCTTTCCACAACTTCCTGGATTCCCTGCTGCCTGTCTTTAGGTCATCTCTTTCCACAACTTCCTGGATTCCCTGCTGCTTGTCTGTAGGTCATCTCTTTCCACAACTTCCTGGATTCCCTGCTGCCTGTCTGTAGGTCATCTCTTTCCACAACTTCCTGAATTCCCCGCTGCTTGTCTGCAGGTCATCACTTTCCACAACTTCCTGGATTTCTTGCAGCCTGTCTGCAGGTCATCTCTTGCCACAACTTTCTGGATTTCTTGCGGCCTGTCTGCAGGTCATCTCTTTCCACAATTTCCTGGATTCCCTGCTGCCTATCTGTAGGTCATCTCTTTCCACAACTTCCTGGATTCCCCGCTGCTTGTCTGTAGGCCATCTCTTTCCAAAACTTCCTGGATTCCCCGCTGCTTGTCTGTAGGTCATCTCTTTCCACAACTTCCTGGATTCCCCGCTGCTTGTCTGCAGGTCATCACTTTCCACAACTTACTAGATTTCTTGCGGCCTGTCTGTAGGTCATCTCTTTCCACAACTTCCTGGATTCCCCGCTGTCTGTCTGCAGGTCATCTCTTTCCACAACTTCCTGGATTCCCCGCTGTCTGTCTGCAGGTCATCTCTTTCCACAACTTCCTGGATTCCCTGCTGCCTGTCTTTAGGTCATCTCTTTCCACAACTTCCTGGATTCCCTGCTGCTTGTCTGTAGGTCATCTCTTTCCACAACTTCCTGGATTCCCTGCTGCCTGTCTGTAGGTCATCTCTTTCCACAACTTCCTGAATTCCCCGCTGCTTGTCTGCAGGTCATCACTTTCCACAACTTCCTGGATTTCTTGCAGCCTGTCTGTAGGTCATCTCTTTCCACAACTTCCTGGATTCCCTGCTGTCTGTCTGCAGGTCATCTCTTTCCACAACTTCCTGGATTTCCTGCTGCCTGTCTGCAGGTCATCTCTATCTACACCTTCCTGGATTTCCTGCATGCTTTGCATCGTCTTCTCTGCTGTTTACTTTCAGTTTCTAAGGACCACATATCCCATGGTACCTTGCTGCCTGCAATCAATGATTTCTGTACTGACTTCGCCTCCTGAAACTCCTACTCTCAGTATATCTGTAGTTCAGAAGGCAGGTTTTGTGAAATGTGCGACACAGCAGTGCCTACTCACAGGGCATGGTGACTACATATCATAGAGTTGAAGGAAGTAAATGTGTGGGGAGCTCCAGAAAGTAAGTAAGCTTCAGAATCATTCAGATTAATATTAGTAGGCTAGAAATAATTGAAATGCATTGTGGAAATAAATATGTAATTTTACATTTTGACCACAGATACATCTGTATACTAACCTGCTCTCAGAGTGGCCCAAACCGCCACTTCTTGGGTCATCCACTGGCCCACCTGGCCCCTCCTCTCTGTCCAGTGCACTTGTGCATCCTCACTCCCGGGCCCTGCTGCAACAACCGTTGACACAGAAACTCCCTCATCATTGGCTTTGATTGAGAGCAATGGGAGCCAATGAGACATGGAAGAGAGAGGAGAGAAGAACTGAAGATGTGCATAGCACTGGATTGAATGAGGGCTCAGGTAAGTAAAAGGGGGGGGGGGTTCGGGTGCTAAAACCAATGCCTAAATATTTTTTTACTTCAATGCCATGAATGCATTGAGGTAAAAATATCTTGGCTTTAAACCAATTTAAGCACTGTGTATTAGAGATGGCCTTGCGGTTCGCCCGGTGGTCGGTTCACGGCGAATTTTGCGTGTTCATGAATCGCCAAACCGGCGGACTTCTGGCGATGTTCGCCCAGCGGACATATGCGTTTACATTGTGAAAGAACTTTGACCCATGATGACACATCCATCATGGGGTACAGGACAGCCAATTGAGACATTTCAGCACATGAACAATTGGACATTCCCCCTACCTTATAAATAGACCTGATCTGGCGGCCATTTTACATTCTGTCTTATCTCAGTGTAGGGACAGGATGCTGTGTGGAGCAGGGAGAGACTGTAGTGACACAAATCACTAGCTATTAGGTCCACAAAAGTCCTTTTAAGGACTGGTATAGGTGTACAGTATATAGGGTTCTGGTGCACTGCTGTGCTGGTGATTGCTGAGTGCATTGCTGACTGATTCTGCAGCTGTCTTTTGTCAGTGTAGGGACAGGACGCTGTGTGGAGCAGGGACAGTCATTTTAATCACTAGCTATTACTATTAGGTCCACAAAGGTCCTTTTAAGGACTGGTATAGGTGTACAGTATATAGGGTGCTGGTGATTGCTGAGTTCACTGCTGAACGATTCTGCAGCTGTCTTTTGTCAGTGTAGGGACTGAGGGCCAGTCTGCAAATCACTAGCTACTAGGTCCACAAAGGTCCTTTTAAGGACTGGTATAGGTGTACAATATATAGGGTTGTGGTGCACTGCTGCTGACTGCTGTGCTGCTGATTGCTGCCTGATTCTGCAGCTGTCTTTTATCAGTGTAGGGACTGTGGGACAGTCTGCAAATCGCTAGCTACTAGATCCACAAAGGTCCTTTTAAGGACTCGTATAGGTGTACTATTTGGTGTGCAGTATATAGATGTGTAATACACGTATAAAATACTTGCACATATAGAAAGCATAGTATAGTGCATTTGCACTGTGCAGCATTGTTACTGCTGAGTGGTTCTGCAGCGATACTACAAAGTGTGACAAACGCAATAAAAAAAAAAGTATTATAACTGGTGTGATAGACCAGACCCCCAAAAACGACAGATTGAAGCGGGGTGTTATATACCTTCTTCCACATACTTACTGCACTTCTCGAGAGACTTTTGTCACAGGGTCATTTAAAAAATGACAGGCAGAGGAAGAGGCAGGCCCTTCTGCAGGGGTGGTAGGGGTAGGGCAGGAGCAACAGACTTGAGCCAAAGGGGCAAATTTCAGAAGGTGCGTGCAATTACGTCAAAGGACGCACCAGACTTGGTTGAGTGGCTCACTCAGCCTTACTCTTCTGCACCCGCCTCATCCTCTCGATCTGCACCTTCTTTACTCTCTGCTGTGTGCACCCCCAAAGACACTACCACCAACACCACCAACACCATATACCTTCCGCTTGAGTCACAGGAATTATTTTCCGATCCATCACAAGACATTGCTGATGCGCAGCCACTCTTGGCATTGGATCAAGAAGAGGAGGTAGCAACAACTGCCACTCAGCAGTCTGACGACAGTACCCAGATCAGCCCAAGGAGGAGGTTGGTCCCCGGTATTGCTGCCTACTCTGAGATCTCTAATTATAGCGGTGGGGAAGGTGACGTTGATGATGACGTGTCTAGTGATGTCACGTGGGTGCCCACAAGAGAGGAAGAGGAGGGGAGTTCAGAGGGAGATATGGACCAGCAGATAGGGAGGAGAAGCAGGCGGAACTTAGATTGCACAGGAGGGACAAAGCAGACTGCTAATGTATCAGGAGCGAGGCATCAACCATGTACGGTCACATCTGGCGCTCCCAGGACGCCGGCACATGGCTACGCAGTGTGGGCTTTTTTTAACGTGTCCGCTGCTGACAATACTGTTGCCATCTGCAATCTTTGCATTCAACGCATAAGCCGCAGTAAGCCCAACACTCACCTAGGGACGACCGCCTTAAGAAGGCACATGATCTGCCATCACCGAGCCCAGTGGGAGCAACGGAACCCACAAAGCCACACTCCACGCTCTCACCGTCCAGCCTCGTCTTCTACTTCTCCTTCTCCTTTCTCCTCACAATTGTCCTCCACTCCAACTTCCATCACGCCAAGCTCACGTTTTTCTGCAAAAAGGCAGGCTTCCGTGGGCCTAATGTTCAAGCGTAAAAAAATGATGACACCGGATAACCCTCTTGCCCAACGGTTTACAGCTGGCTTGTACGAACTGATAGCCCGCCAACTACTGCCATATAAACTGGTGAACTCAGAGGCCTTTTGAAAATTTGTGGTCATTGGAACACCACAATGGAAGTAAGGAAGGAAGTATTTCTCACAGAAGGGCATCCCAGAGCTATATGGCCATGTTCAGCAGCAAGTGAATTTATCTATGGCACACAGTGTCGGTGCCAAGATACATCTGACCACAGACACGTGGTCTAGCAAACATGGGCAGGGAAGGTATATGACTTTTACTGCCCACTGGGTGAACCTTCTGAAGGCCGTCAAGCATGTAACCCGTGGCACCCGTGTAGATTTGGTTTTACCGCCACGGATTGCATGCAGGCCTGACTCTTCTTCTCCTCCTCCTACTCCATCCTCCTCCTCGGCTGACTCCTCCTTTTCCACTGCTAGCGTCTCTTCCGCTGCACCACCCAAGCTCCCCAGAACTTATTCGACATGCCAGGTGAGATGTTGCCATGCTGTGCTGCGTCTGTTGTACCTGGAAGCCAAGAGCCACACTGGCCCTGCACTCCTTTCAGCTTTGCGTTCACAGGCAGATCAGTGGCTAACACCGCTCAATTTGACAGTTGGTAAAGTGGTGTGTGACAACGGTGCCAATCTGCTTAGCGCATTGAAACAGGGCAAAATTACACACGTGCGATGCATGGCACACGTCTTAAACTTGGTCGTGCAGCGATTCGTTGTCAAATACCCTGGGGTCCAGGACATATTGTGGCAGGCAAGGAAAATCTCGGCCCATTTCAGAAGATCTTACACGGCCATGGCTCGCCTTGCTGACATTCAGCGGCGACACAATCTGCTGGTCAGACGTCTTATTTGCAATTGCCCAACGCGATGGAACTCAACCTTTCTGTATGCTTGATAGGCTGCTCCAGCAGAAACATGCAGTTAACGACTACCTGTACTGGGGAGCTTGGTTTTTTTCACCGCGCCAGTGGCCGCTCATGCGCGACACATGCAGACTTCTGCGGCCATTTGATGAGATCACCAAACTGGTCAGTCGCAGCCATGGCACCATCAGTGACATGGTACCTTATGCCTTCTTTATGGAGCGTGCATTGCGTTGTGTCATTGATCAAGCCGTGGAGGAGCAGGAAGATGAGGAAGTCGCAATGCTGGATGAATTCCCAGGGGGGCTACTCTATCTGAGTCAACAACAGGAGTCTAAAGAGGAGTCAGAGGAGGATGGTGCCGGGGCGGATGAGGAGGGGCAAGAAGAGCCTGCTTTAAACCTTTCTGGGATCCCTGTTGTTGTGCGTGGATGGGGAGAGGAAAACGAGGAGGACAACATTATCCTGGATGATGAGCAACAGCCAGACCACCACACCGATTCCAGTTTAGTGCAAATGGGGGCCTTCATGCTTCAGTGTTTTAACAGGGACCCCCGTATAAAAAGCATAAGGGTCAAGGACCAGTACTGGGTGGTAACGTACTTAGACCCCTGGTACAAACACAAAATGGCAGAAATGTTACCACCGTCATAGAGGGCTGTCAGAATGGAGCACTTACAGACCTTGCTTCGACAACTGCTGCATTCTGCTTTTGCGTGCGCTGGCAGAGGAGGAATTCCCACTCCCAGAGAAAGAGTTTCGGGTACCAATCCAACAGTGCCTGCAAGAAGAGGGTGGTTTGAAGATGTGTTGGTGACTTATGATATGAGGTCATTCTTTCAGCCGACCCATCGACAGGTGTCATCTGGATCCAGCATCAGGGAACGCCTAGACCGTCAGGTGTCCGACTACATCGGGTTAACGGCCAATGTGGACGCTCTGAGGAGTGATGAACCCCTGGACTACTGGGTGGGCAGGCTTGACCTCTGGCCAGAGCTTGCCCAATTTGCAATGGTACTGTTGGCTTTCCCCTCGGCCAGTGTCCTGTCCGAAAGGACGTTCAGCGCAGCAGGGGGGATCGTGACCGATAAGCGCAGTCACCTAGCTCACGACAGTGTTGACTACCTGACATTTATAAAAATGAATGAGACATGGATCTCAGAGGAATTCAACACATGTGACCAGTAGACCATGTATATGCATAACTCTATAAACGATTTATTTAATCAAGCACACAGACCTCTTTTATACCTTTTGGCTCACTTCCTTGTACAAAAAAGCACACCGTACTATATGCCCGTACCCTCCTGTTTGAAGAGGTTGAGCGGTGTCATATTTTTGGGCCCCGCAGCGAGTTGCTGGTATCAGTGCTGCTGTATGTGCTCTTTATCTCGGTGCTGGTGTCAGTGCTCTCTCTCTATCTCGGTGCTGGTGTGGTGTCAGTGCTCTCTATCTCGGTGCTGGTGTGGTCTCAGTGCTCTCTATCTCGGTTCTGGTGTGGTCTCAGTGCTCTCTATCACGGTGCTGGTGTGGTCTCAGTGCTCTCTAACTCGGTGCTGGTCTCAGTGCTCTCTATCACGGTTCGGGTGAATTATCTCCTGCACCATCTTCATAGCCTGGCCTTCATGCGCTCCTGAATTGTCAAAATTTCACAGATAAAAAAAGAATGCTTGTCGTTGTCGATCCCAGATTCACTTAATACTTTTGTTATGTCAGTGTCCATGTAGTGCGAGTTGCTGGTATCAGTGCTGCTGTATGTGCTCTTTATCTCGGTGCTGGTGTCAGTGCTCTCTCTCTATCACGGTGCTGGTGTGGTGTCAGTGCTCTCTATCTCGGGGCTGCTGTCAGTACTCTCTATCATGGTGCTGGTGTCAGTGCTCACCATCACGGTGCTGGTGTGGTCTCAGTGCTCTCTATCACGGTGCTGGTGTAGTCTCAGTGCTCTCCATCACGGTGCTGGTGTGGTGTCAGTGCTCTCTATCACGGTGCTTGTGGCAGTGCTCTCTATCATGGTTCGGGTGATCATCTCCTGCACCATCTTCATAGCCTGGCCTTCATGCGCTCCTGAATTGTCAAAATTTCACAGATAAAAAAAGAATGCTTGTCGTTGTCGATCCCAGATTCACTTAATACTTTTGTTATGTCAGTGTCCATGTATTGGGACTATGTGTGCACATCTAGTAAGTATTTTGCGGCTGAAAATGTGACCTGTAGGTTTTTAAGGTTCGCCTACCATTAAAGTCAATGGGGCCCGCTGCGAACTTTGCGGTTCGCGAACTTTTGGCCGCGTTCGCAGTTCGCGAAACGTCCGTCGGAAGTTCGTCCATCACTACTGTGTATGATAAACTGTCAGAAACCATGAATCAGACAGAGACAAAAGTACAGTTAAATCACACTTGTTTAATAATAATAAAAAAAAAAGGTAAACAGAGTAAACATGGTCAAAACATAGCAATTATTCTTATTTGTATCTTTGGCTTTCTGTGGAGTCTTTGCAGTCACTTCCTGTTTACTTCCATGAACAGACGGTTGCATCTATAGGTGTGCACAGCCTATTGCATTAGGGTGTGCACCCCAAAGCTCAAACACACATGTGTGTATATATACACTGTGTATAAGTTCAGACACACACAATCTTATAAAAAAAAAAATCTAAACAAACATTTTAATGTAGTAAAGCATGGCAGTGTCAGTAGAGCAGAGGACATGTCAGTCATTTTTTAGTTTTATTATTTTTGTTTTTAGTTTTATAGCACCCTCTAGTGTGCTAGAATAGGATTTTTTTGTTAGAGTAGGCAAAATGTTTAGGCTTGGCTGGCAGCCAAGTGTTTTATTTGGGTCAAGGGAGTGACTCCCGGAGGCTGGTATGACTCACAGCAGCATCTCTGATACCTCTCCCTACCTCTAGAAACTTGCAGAGGATTCTAGAAAGATGAGAGTGGAGGTATGGAGGAGCTGCCTGGAGTATTCTGAAGGCCCTGACCAATCCTCAACAGAAGGGTTGGCAGGAGACAGGCCCCCTCAAATAATCAGGGTCAGCCCAGGTGGGGCAGTGGAGTTCTGTTGGAAGCTGGGCATGGAGTGTCAGGCTGTTGGTTGCTCTTGAGGGTAGCCCCCTAGTCTTGGGGGGGGGGTGACATCGGGCCTGGGCTCAGGTGCGGAAGGAGGGACCCTCTTCACGACACAGAGGTGTCCTGAGCAGTAGAGAGACAGCAGGAGAAAACTGCCAGGCAAATCTCAAGGGAGAAATACAGTCAGAAGGGCTGGTGAGTGTTTTACTTGGGAGGGGATTGAGAGGCATACCTGAGATGGGATGGATGCAGAGTCAGTCTGGGAGGACTGTGAAGTCTTAACCAGGAGGGCTAGAGAAAGGTACAGCTGTAGCCAGGTGGGCTGGCAGTGCCTGAAGAAGTGGTGCTGGGATCAGTAGCCATAGGAGGAGGACAGCTGGGCACTAGAATTTTTCTACTCAAACAAAGGGCCCGCGGTCCCTGCCTGTAAAGGGCTTTTGCTATTGATTTGACTAAGCCTTTTATCAGATCATTCAACAAATTACCAGCTGGTCCTGGGAGTTGTAGTTCTGCAACCAAATTATGAAGGAGGCAGAGGAGAAGTGTATATACAGACTGTATATAGTTGTGTCCCTGAAGAGTTCTACTGCTTTCATCAAATGGGCAACCCATAATATCTCTATCCAAGTGTATTCCCCTCAATAAAACATAAAACAAAGCACAAATAAGGTTTACTTTTACTAAATACCCCCCCATGCCAAAATGTTTTTACTAATATAATAATATGTGGGTAAAATAAAAAAGGTATTATACTTACCTTACCAGTACTGTTGACATGTCCATCCTTCAGATGAAACCCGTGGAATCCTAAGCAGCTTAAATCGTTTGAGATGACGCTCCAGCACAGTTCAGGCTCAGGCTCAATAAAGGGCATGCATACCAGGAACTATTGCAATACTGTACCTTCCTTCTGTGTCTTGACTTTGGAACATATTAATATTAAGATCCCTTGTGCAGAAACTCCAGATATTTTATATATAAAACAACCAAACACGTATAAACAAGTCAAATTTATGTACCCTGGTCCCTTGGCCAAATGTCTTATGCCAACCCATTCCATTCCTAATGTCATGGCTCAGCTTAGCATTACAGTAAAACGATCAGATATCACAGCCCCACAAACCAACGGAGAGACTTGGGGCTGCAAAGACTGAAAACGGTAAACAGGGACCATGATACACACAATAGTGTTTTTACACAATGCCACATGCAATACACATACAAGTCATCCTGGCTACTATCTCCATGGCAAATGGGCAGTTGCAAAGACCTTTAATATGTTGATAGTAACATGCATGCCCTTCAGCACTGTAGGCTCAAGCTGCATCGAAAGGGGTTCTTAAAAAAAGGGTACCTGTTTCAAAGAATTGGTGCACCAGGTTCTTCAGCATGCCCAAAAGATAAAACCATCACTTGGGGGCTTCTGCTTCATCTACAATACCTACCCCATATGGGGGGGAGGGAGGGGGCAAGTCAGTGAAAGTACCTTGCCTGATGCTTTAGAGGTCCCTTGGATCCCAACCCTGTTTACTAAGTGGTTGATTCTGCAATAATGAAACATACCACACAATAATAAATACACTATAGTGTCAAAAGTATTGGTACACCTGCTTTTACACGCACATGAACTTCAATGGCATCCCAGTCTTAGTCCGTAGGGTTCAATATTGAGATGGCCTGATATTTGCAGCTATTACAGTTCTCAGTCTTCACTCTAATTCATCCCAAAGGTGTTCTATCGGGTTGAGGTCAGGACTCTGTGCAGGCCAGTTAAGTTCCTCAACCCCAAACTCACTCATCATATCTTTATGGACCTTGCTTTGTGCACTGGTCCAAATCATTTGGTGGAAAGGGATTATGGTGTGGGGTTGTTTTTCAGGGGTTGGGCTTGGCCCCTTAGTTCCAGTCAAGGAAACTCTTAAGGCGTCAACATACCAAGACATTTTGGACAATTTTATGCTCCGAACTTTGTGAGAACAGTTTGGGGGTGACCCCTTCCAGTTCCAACATGACTGAGCACCAGTGCACAAAGCAAGGTCTATAAAGACATGGATAAGCCAATTTGGGGTGGGGGAACTTGACTGGCCTCCACAGAGTCCTGACCTCAACCCATAGAGCACCTTTGGGGTGAATTAGAGTGAAGACTGCAAGCTAGGCCTTCTTGCCAACATCAGTGCCTGACCTCACCAATGCGCTTCTGGAAGAATGGTCAAACATTCCCATAGACACACTCCTAAACCTTGTGGACAGCCTTCCCAGAAGAGTTGAAGCTTTTATAGCTGCAAAGGGTGGGCCAACTCAATATTGAACCCTACGGAATAAGACTGGGATGCCAATAAAGTTCATGTGCATGTAAAGACAGGTGTTCTAATACTTTTGACAATATAGTGTACTTTTGGTTGAGAAGCGAGGGAGATCCCAGCATTATGACAGTTTTAAGCATGAAGATAACGCTAAAGAATCCTCTCCAGAGTTCCAGACTTCCCTTTAAAAATCACGCTGGACTACAGCCCATATCTGAAATGAGCCCAAATATGGGCAGTGACATACCACTAATTGTCAATGGTTGGCATGTTTGGACAATATTGTATTGTGCAAAAGAACAAAAGGGTGAACCGCTCCAGGTGGTGTACTGAAGAAAACGCCCTCCTCAAAGTGGAAGTCAGGTGCAGGCTGCAGTATCAGAAGTCCAATGTCCAATTAGGGGGTCACAAGTCCAAGAAACACAATTTAAAAAGGCCGTACAAACGCCTAGAACAAGATTTAGGGCTGATGTCACAGGCATTTTCTGGGTCACCTGACTTCCTATTTTAGGAGATCACGCTGGACTGACTCAGTAATGGTGGTGGTAGAATGGAAGAGTTCTTTTCCAATGCTTTCTACCCCACTACACCTGGAAGAGGATGGTGAGGCCTTTTTGGAGGCATGGGCTGCTGCCTTTGAGTATGACCTTAAGGTCACTTCCGCATGGGGTAGGGAAGGAGGGAGCGCCCAATATCCAAATAAATGCAAAAAAGTCATATATTTTGTGGTCTTTTATTGGAAGAAGCAAAAATGGTCAAGCCAATGCATTTTGGGGGAAAAGACTCCCCCTTCCTCAGGTCTGCTACTGTTTTTAGGTTGGTGAATGGGGAAAATCCCACATGGTTGTGTCTGTAATACCATAATCAGAACTGATCTGCAGCCGATACTGCCAATACAGCGATCCTAAATCAATTCTGATTCTGATATTACAGACACAATCGTGTGGGATTTTCCCTGTTCACCAACCTGTAGCAGCCCTGAGGAAGGGGGGGGGGGGGGTCTTTTCCCCTGAAACGCATTGGCTTGACCATTTCTTTGCTTCTTCCACAAAATATACCCTTTTTTGCATTCCTTTGGATATTGGGCACTTGAGCCTTCCCTACCCCTTATTTTAACAGCTAGAAGCCTATCAGGATTAAGTAAGGAACTCAGCAAGATGAGGTGCGATAAATTGTCTCCATATACACAGGAAGTGCCTGAAAATAGAGCTGAATGACAGGATCATCAGATATTATTTTTATGAAAACTGCAGATTTTAAAATATTGAAAATGTCTTTTAAAATTAAATAATAAAGTACAGTATATACGATAAATTTGATTTTAGTGACTGGGACTTCATACAGTTTTAATGTTACATTTATATATACAAATGTATACATCAGTCCATAAAGAGAAGCATAGTTATTATATATATAATATGGGCGAGGCCACCTGGGGCACAGGGATATGCAGATCTCACTAATGCTAACTGGCAAGTTCCCATACCATAACTTGTTGATGGGAGGTCCATTTCTGACTACACCAAGTATGTGGACGGGGTCTACTCTCCCTGCACATGGGGTACCTTTTCCAAAGAGCGCACTGGTCCAATGCCCGGGACCAAGTGGAGACTGCATTCATGTGAAGAATCTAACATTAAAGGAGTTCCCTGACTTAGAGATGAACCTTCACTGTGTGCATCAATTAAAGTACTGAGGTCCTTTGAAAAGCAACTGGTCCCATGTCACTACACACTGTAACTTGTACTGTTTGCATTAGAAAAGACGTGCTGAGTCTGCACCCACTCCACCATGCCTGCGTACCTCTGTTACCTCGCTCCCAGTAACACAATGGGGTCCTGCCAAGCACATAACACGGACTTAATGCATGCTCCCACTTAACTCTTTCCTTCCCGTACTGTGTGACCAAGCCATAGATCTCCCTAACGGGGGTTTGGATCCAGTTGTCACTGGATACCGCCTGCTAGGAAGGGAGCCAGAACATCAACCCCCTCGCTACTGGAGGACCTTTCACCTTACCAGGTTCCACGCTTAATGACTGGTTGCTTGTAACTTGTTGCTTTACTTGGTTACCCATAGCAACTTCACTCCTCTTGTCCTTGCCAAATTAACCTTTTCTAGTGGTGTCAATTCATACCCAACATATGCTTTATAGACCCAGGTTCTTTGGAATACACCAGAACCAGCATGCACCCCTTTGGGTAACTTCAGACCAGGCTCATAACAGTTTAAGTAATTTTACTGTATAAATGCAGCATGACAGTGCAAAATGAACTACTTCCTTTCCCTGATCCTAATTAAACAGCATAGTGGTCCAAGCCTTCCACCGTTAAGTGAGAGTTCTTAATGGTACTTTTCATGCCTGTATTGCTGTCCCATTTCGTTTGCGCCACTTTTTTGCGCCCACAGATAAGTCTGAGATGCACCTGTACCCAAGTTCCTCCGGAGCCTGCGGATATTGACTGCCCCCCCTTTTTATAGCACATGTGGGCCAGCCAGAACCGAAAACCCCAGGAATTGAGGAATTGAGCTGAAAGCATTTAACCCTTTCCCCAGCCTAGGGAAACTAAGTGCACACACATTTTAAACCTGCTTATAAACTTAGAACAGGTGAATCACAGATTTCCTATGGCATTGTCTGCTTGAGTTGTGTTAATCTTTACCAGGTTGGGGATCTGACTCCACCATTAACTGGACATGGCATCTCCACAGTGCATCGTCAGCTGTACTTCTGCTCATGAGATACCAGCACTCCCAATTTCCTGCTCACAATGTCTACACCTTAGCACTTGTGCCTTTCCTCCAACCCTGCAGACCCTGTCTCAATGCTGAGGGTTGCTCAGAAGGGAAATATGCAAGAGGCCACCCTTGTCATCTCAGGCTCTGCAGACATGTAACTGTCAATGTGATAATGCTACATCTTTGGATAGACTAGGACATTTCCCTCTACTTCTAGGAAATCTGCTGTATGGTCCTGCTACCTGCCCTAGGGCTGGACCACATAGCACATTTCTTGGCAAAGGAGGCGGAGGAGCAGTAAAGGGAGATGAGCTATGGCTGAGAGTAGTGGGGGGAGATGGACTTTGAAGAGGTGAGGGAATGAGCAGCTGCTGGGAGAATGAGGTGCAATTTAGGGATCTGAAGAGTGGAGGCTGAGGATTCCACATCCACATATTTATATACATTTTTGTTGTTTTTTTCTCTCTTGATTTTTAGGAATATGCTGACTGATTCTTTGGGACAACAGGCTCTTATAGCAGGACTGCTGTAAGCTCTAGTCCGGGCCTTTTTATAGCCTCACCAAGTTCCATCTGCTGTTCTTTTCTCATTGTTTATCCCAGCAGCAAATCGCATTCTCATTCAGGGAATGAAGGAACGTATTGGTTCTATTTTTTTGAAAAACTATCTTGATCAATGTAAATTGGTCTCATCTGTTAGATGGGACTTAGACGACCTTTTTGTATAATACTTGATTAGCAACGTTGATTTAGTCTAACTGATATATATGCCTTCCTATGTATTTCAGAACATTTTCCTTTCCCTATGGTTGCAAACCTGTGCCTGACTTAGGCTCCAGAAGCAACCAAAATCATCCAATTGATTTAAATATTTCATCCTCAGTTCATTCTGTTAAAATGCTTGTAATTCTGTTTATGAAATTTACCCTGACTTGATTTCCACAATATCTTGAAGTACATGTATTATAATTATCTATTTCTCTTGTAGTATCAACTGTATGCAGTACTTTCAAACCTCCTGAGGAAGCCCTTGTGAGCGAAACATGTAGAGTGAAGCCCCATACACACTATCAGATTTTTTTCCTTCAGATTTACTAAAACCATGTTGTACAAGGGCCTGACTGATTACATACAAATTTAAACTCCTAAGGTTTGACCTCATATTATATGGTTTTGGTAAATCTGAAGGAAAAAATCATCAGAAAATCTGATAGTGTGTATCGGGCTTAAGAAATAGCTACATTGGTGTATGAAATATAAGCTTTTTTGAATCTTCAATGTTAATTCTAAAAATAAATTGTTGTTTAATTAATAAAATATATTTTTATGTAATTATTCGTATGTTGTCTTGTAACCTTAAAAGTCCCGTATTTTTCCACTGTTTATATCTATATGTTTTGATTCCCCCTGACTGGTTGCTGCACTGGCTACAGGGAGCATTGAGGTTGAATTATGAGTATGATTATAACATCAGCTGTATTACACGGTGGAAATTAGTGTTGTTCTCTAGCTGTCACTCTAGCCCTGTCCCTCCATCGGACCGGCAACTATAGTGGGCCTCTCTGGGATGTGTCTTATGAATGCACACATATATTTAAGAAGCTGGAGGAGGTAGCACTGCTAGGCTCTGAGAAAGAAGGTATCCCTTCGAAGCGCGTCAACCAGCAGTGGTCCTCATGTTCACTCCTTCACCACCTGGAGACTGTTGTAATCAGACCGATTGCCATTTGCCACCATTCAAAGGCTTTTACATGCTTGTGAGTAGTTTTTAATTTGTTCTTATAATAAACTTATCAAAGGATAATGCACAAGGCTGGTGCTCCCTCTTTTCTTTATTCCTTTTTTGACTGCTAGGATACCCCTATCCTGGAGGGCAGCAAGGCCTAAGACATTATCCATCTTGAACTATAGATCACCCGATCAACACACTTGTGCGCAAGAGTATTTGTTTGCTGCTTGGCAAGTCACAGCATGCCCTGAGAGGTGAGTTGCTTCTGGGATAATTACTGCTGCTTGGAGGGGTTGATATGCAACTAAGTAACATAATATGGCAATGCCTGAGAGTTGTTGGGTGAAACACTGTCTGTTGTCTGGACCAAAATTTGTGCTGAGAGGCAACGGAATTCAAAAGAGTGCCTACAACATTCTTTTTGAATTTCACTTGTGAGCAAGGGACAAGGTTTTGTGGCGGGCAGTAAACACACAGAGTCCAACATAGGCAATATATTGTAGAAAGGTCCAACACAGTCCAACTAGGTCTGGTGGGTAAGCACGGCCACCCGGAGCCACTTACAAATTGTAACAGTGGACTGTAGACTTGAACGATACCAACAGCGTCTGCAATGAGGAGCAGAATGCGGCCTGGCTGGTCCACACCCAAAGGGGAGGCTTCCTGAATCGAGGTAGAAGTAGCCCTTGCCCTATCCCTATTAACAGGTTATTAAATCACGTGTGCAAGAATACACTTTACTTTTATGGAAAAATATATTACATGCCTTTTATCATAGAAGAGAACAACAAACAAGTGCATATAACACAATAAAGATGGTACTAACTCTGATTGCCTCATATTATAGAATACATGAACTATACACTATAATACTACAGCGCCATCTGCTGCATAGATAGGTATAATGCAAACACTATTGTCAGTTTATTAGCAACCATGCTGTTGTTCTTTCCAACAATCCCTACTTTTCTGAAAGCTGTCCTTGTCCCTGCCAGATGGGAAACCTGTCCCTACACTAGCCACTTGCATAAACCACACCAAACCTAGGAGCCAGAGTTTTAAATAGATTCTGCCTGAACCAATATGTTTGCCCCAGTCATGTGGGGCTCCAGCATCCAATCAGAAAACTGTTTCCTTTTGACCGCTGGAAGTCATAAAGCAATCAAGTTCCTCACAACTTCCGTCCCTTTTTGTATTGCCGCTTTGGTTGAGTGCCACCAATAGTGGGGAATACAGACTGCAACTGCCTACACTCTGTGTTAAACGTCTTAGGCCCCATTCACACCTGGGAGTTTTGTAGCTCCTTTGCCTAAGCATGTCAATACTCAACAAGAGGAATCCTATTGTTTTCAATAGCTGTTCTTCACATCTGAGCATTCTGCCCCTGGTAGTAACTTGACACTTGTTGCTCAAAAAAAGTACATTCATTTTTCAGGCAGATTAAAAGGTAAGTTCACCTTTACAGCAAACTCTGTAAGGTGAACTTACACAGTTTTGGAGCAATATAATTTGCCAGCGCCGTCACATGGGTGGCATCGACCAGCAGTTGCATAGCCCGTTCTGTCAGCTATGGAGCAGGCACGAGACTGGAGAGAGGATTTCTAAGCCCCGGGCTCATGGCGCGGATATACCGGGGCATAGAACTGGCAATTACGGCGGTACAGGTCAGCGGGACCGTGTGGGCAAGGAGGGGGACCTGTGTAAGTTCCCCTTACAGATTTTAATGTAAAGGTAAACTTGCACTTTAATGGCATTTTTGGTCCTATCACTTTATATCACAGCAGCTAAATGCATAACACAAGTGTTGGCAAGTGTTTGTAGTGTATTTTTGCACCAAAACAACCAGTATCCTTCCCCTAGCAAATGCATTACCAAAAACAAAATTGAGGATAGTGGGCTGTCCCTGTTTGATGCAGAGGGATCACCCCAACCTTTATGATTCCAAAGACAACCACTAAAAAAATCTGTGCAAGGCGAACCAAGGTATGGGAAGATATTGCCAAGCTAATATTGAGAAAAGGAGATTAATGTGGTCGGAATTTCCAACAACAAATTTTTTCGATGAAATTGTTGTTGGAAATTCCGACCGTGTGTAGGCTTCATCGGACATTTTTTGTCGGAATTTCCGACAAACAAAATTTGAGAGCTGGTTCTCAAATTATCTGACAACAAAATCCATTGACGTAAATTCCGATCGTGTGTACACAATTCCGATGCACAAAATACCACGCATGCTCGGAATCAAGCAGAATCAAGCAGAGCTGCACTGGGTATTGAACTTCATTTTTCTCGGCTCGTCGTACGTGTTGTAGGTCACCGCGTTCTTGATATTCGGCATATCCGACAACATTTGTGTGACCTTGTGTATGCAAGACAAGTTTAAGCCAACATCCGTTGGAAATAAATCCAGGATTTTGTTGTTGGAATGTCCAATCGTCTGTATGTGGCATTACGGGGGAAATTATCACCATGTACAAATACATAAGTGGTCCATATAGTGAATTTGGAGTTATTCACTTTAAGGTCATCACAGAAGACAAAGGTGCACTCTTCACGTCAGGAGGTAAAAATATTTCATCTCCAAATACGGAAAGGTTTCTTCACAGTGAGAGCTGTGAAAATGTGGAATAGACTCCCTCCAGAGGTGGTTCTGGCCAGCTCTGTAGATTGCTTTAAAAAAGGCCTGGATTATTTCCTAAATGTACATAATATAACTGGGCACTGACATTTATAGGTATCCAGGGAAAATCTGATTGCCTCTCAGGGGATCAGGAAGGAATTCTTTCCCCTGCTGTAGCAAATTGGATCATGCTTTGCTGGAGTTTTTCACCTTCCTCTTGATCAACTGTGAATATAGGATTTTGTATATGTGGTTGTATTTCTTTTTTTTTTTTTAACTAGCTTGACTAGTGTAGCCCAGATATGACTCACTCTGTTGTAACCAACCCTTTTACTCCGAGTCCTACCCCTTAAACCCTTACCATTAAGAGACCACACCATTCTTTTTGGAGTAAAATGGCCACAACAGCCTTTATTAAAACCAAAAACAAATAAAACTCCAAATTTTAATTTTAATATCCTAAACATTTTCCACAACATGTGGAAACCACATATGATAAACAACATATGATAAACAACATGTTTTACCCCAATTTTTTGTTGGTCAGTGACGGAGCTACTTTTTTCAAGTATACATATCTGTATACACACCAGGGGGCACTGCGGGACCTTTACCACCACCTTACCGGCCTCCAGCTGTGCCGCTCGGAGACAACCACTTTGTCCCGCAGTGCAACAAAACATTAACATCAAAATTTGATGTACACACCGGAGGGGCCATCTCCCGATGAGCCCCCCACCTACTTAACCACCTCTTTTTATGCTACCGTCACTGACCAACAATAAATACCGCCACAGCCGGAAGGGGTGAAACCTCACCCATGATGGCACCTCCACACCCGCAGGGCCGCCCTAATACCCTCCTGCAGCCCCAAAGACCAAAGGTCGATACCCACGTCAGTGAGGTGGACCCCATCCTTCCGTAAATAGAGACCCACATTAATCTCCAATTCCTTATGGCGAATCACCAACCCCCCATCCCGGGCCAGAAAGAGCCCGACTACTTTATTTACCCGAATTCGCGCCTTATTCAGCCTATACACCGACCGAGCCATGCGCCAAGCAGTCCGCGCCACCATGTCTGACCAGAGTATCAATGTATCTGGGAAGGCCGCGTGCAAGTACACTAGATCAGACTTGATGTCAGCTATCAGGTCCCTGACAGTCCGCACTCCCAAGTCATTGCCCCCTGCATGGATCACCAATACATCCGGTGGCCTGTCCATCCTCGCATAACGCTCCACTTCCGGGACCACCCCGCCCCACAACATACCCGGCTTGCCCAGCCACCGTAGCACCGCCTCCCTCCTAGAGATACCCAACTGTCTCCCACCTGGTCGTGCATCCCCCCTCCGGGCACCCCAACACACATAGGAATGCCCCAGGATCCAGATGAGGCGTGGAGGCCCTCCATCTGAAAAGACAAAACATAACCCAACTGTCAGCGAACCAATAACATCCCCGTATCCCAAACAGCACCAACACACACAAACCCCCGGTACCTGTACACAGTGTTCAACCTTCCCTCCCTTTTTTTTTTTTTTTTTTTTTTATTCACAGACCAACTGAGGCCGAATGTAAGAGCGGAATCGCTTCGATTCCCATCTACCCAACCTGCGCACCGCCGCCTCATCCAACCCGCACCTGGCAGCCTCAGTGGCCGCCCCAATGCGGAAGGAGTGTGAGGCGTATGCGGAACTGTCCATGCCCATCCTCCCCAAACATTTGCGCAGCACTGCCACGAACTGGAACTTCGACAGGTGCGACCCGTCCTCATGTACCAAGAAAGGCCCCTCTCCTGCGGGCCTCACCCGTGCAAACTCCCCCACCGTCCGCACAGGGCATACCGCACACCCCGGGATAGTGTACAAACCCAACTGCACTCCCACTCCTCTTTGATCAGTTTTCGACCTCCGCAGCCGCACCGACACCTTATCCTCAAACACCTCGACATCCTGGTTACCCAATCCGCCCACCACCCGCCGGGAAGGGCTCACCAATTCGCCAATGCGAAATGCCCCAAAAAAGGCCAACGAAAAAGCGGCCAAAAACAAAACAACCTCATAACTCGAGGAACACACTGACTCCAGTTGCTCCCTCAACATCAACAAATTCGCAAACGTAATAGGCCGCCTCCCATCCTGCCCCCTGTGCCCCTTCCTGTACCCCTTCAGGGCTTGCCGCACCCAAAAGCCCTTAGTCAAATCCGACATACCCCGCAGCTTAAACCAAAACGCTATGCCCGCCATCTTCTTGTCAATCGCCGAAGCGGACTTCCCCGTCTCCATATTCCTGGACACAAAGTACAAAACCAGCAGCCGAAAATCGGTCCCGCCCCCCCACAACCCTCTGACTCCAAAATGAACTCCGACCACTCCTGCCATACCTTCTGGTACGCCGACCACGTGGACATACTCACTGATCGTTGTATCCACCGTGCGACGATTCCAACGCCAATTCCCAGATCCAATCCGGGCACGGCACTCCCTCCATGTCCGCCTCCGGCGCCAGGGCCCTGAACTTGTCCCACTGGAAGCGAGACAAAGAATCAGCTAGGGTGTTATCCACTCCCGGAATATGTACAGCATAGATAAAAACATTCAATCGCAAGCAGCGCAACACCAACTGTCGCATCAAACGTATGACAGGCAGCGAAGACGCCGACATGCTATTGATAACCTGCACTACACCCATGTTGTCGCAATTCAAACGCAGGTTCCGGCATGCCTGCCCCCACAATTCCAAAGCCAGCACCACCGGAAACAGTTCCAACAGCACCAAATTCCCTAAGAAACCTGCCTCCACCCACGATTGAGGCCACGGTGCCGCACTCCAACTTCCTTGAAAAAACGCTCCGTATCCCGTAGATCCCGCGGCGTCAGTAACCAATTCCACGTCGAAGTTGCTCATCAGGCCCGACATCCACACTGACCTGCCGTTGTACTCGGAAAGGAACAAACACCAAATCCGGAGGTCCTCCCTATGCTCCCTACTCAGCCGAATAAAGTGCGTAGGCGCCCTTACACCCGCCGTAGCGGCCGACAGCCGCCGACAGAAAACCCTCCCCATGGGAATGATACGGCAAGCAAAGTTCAACTTGCCCAGCAGAGACTGCAAAGCACGTAACTGAACCTTCTTACAACCATGAACCGCCCTAATCTCCGCCTGCAAATCCCTGAGCTTCCCGTCTGGCAACCTGCACTCCATAGCCACGGAGTCGATCACAATGCCCAGGAAACTCAGCTCCGTCCGCGGGCCCTCCGTTTTGTTGGCAGCCAACGGCACACCAAACTTCGCCGCAATGTGTTGCAACGTGGACAACAAAATCGCACACACATTGGACGACGGAGGGCCCACGCAGAGAAAATCATCCAAGTAATGGATGACGGAATCCAAGCCAGCCACGTCCCGCACAACCCACTCCAAAAAGGAACTAAATGCTTCAAACACAGCACAAGAAACCGAACAGCCCATTGGCAAACACCTATCTACGTAAAAGCATCCCTGCCAACAACAACCCAGCAAACGAAAACTATCGGGGTGCACCGGCAACAGCCGAAACGCCGATTCCACGTCGGCCTTAGCCATCAGCGCCCCCTGGCCATAACGGCGAACCCATCGTACCTCCGCGTCGAACGAGGTGTAAGAAACCGTGCAGGCCTCGGGGTCGATGAAATCGTTCACTGAACCCCCTTTCGGGAACGACAAGTGGTGTATCATTCGAAACTTGTTTGGCTCCTTCTTGGGAACCACCCCCAGCGGGGACACCACTAAATCGTCGAAAGGAACCTGAGCGAATGGCCCAGCCATCCTCCCCAATGCCACCTCCTTCGCCAACTTCTCAGAGACCACCGTCGGGTGTTGCATAGCCGACTTCAAATTACTCGCCATCGGGGGAATCACAGTCAATGTACACGGAATCCTAAAACCGTCCTGAAATCCAGCGTTGATCAACCTCGCCGCCGCTCTATCCGGGTATCTATTTAGAAAAGGCAGCATCCTTTCCCACATCACCGGGGTCGTCCCTCTTGTACGCAGGCTCACCGGCACGCTTTCCTTTCTTGAAGCACTTAGCGAGGGCATGTGCCCCCCCGCATCCCGAACATTCGTGCTTAAATCTGCAGCCACCGCCGAACTTGCAAGAGCCCTCGTTGAACTGCCAGCACACTCCCCACTTTCTTCCGGCCGGCGATCCCGAGGAGTTGTTACCCCCGGCCCCCCCTTGAAACGACTGAGGCGGGGTCCTAGCCGATGCCATTAGCCGCATCCAGAGGCTAATATCCTTATGATCCCAGCGCAAGGCCGGGCGTACCGCCCTGCGCTGCCGAAACTGCTCGTCATAGCGCAGCCATGCGGAGCCCCCGTAAACACGATACGCCTCCCCGATGGCGTCCATGTAACAAAATAACGCCGAACAGTGTTCGGGGTTCTTCTCGCCGACTACACTAGCAAAGGCTTGGAGCCAATTGGCAAACGTCCTCGGAATCAGGCGGTAACGCCGTTTTTCTTCGTCCTCCTTTTTCGTATCGTCCGGTTTCACCCTGTCCAGATTAAACTTCTCAAGAGGCAGCAAGGAGAAAATCTCCACATACTCCCCTTTCCAAATCTTGTCCCGGACATCCTGCTTTAAGTGGGCTCCTAACGGTCCCTCGAAGCACACATACACCTCGCTGTGCGCCGCATCCGCGATCCGCATGATGTCGGCTCTCCCAGCGGTCTCCGTGGTCCCTGACACTGCCGCACTCACCTTCTCCGCTGCCTGCACCGCTGCCGGGACCGGCTGTGACTCCGCGCTGGAGGGCCCCTGCACACCGCCGGCGGCCGGCACCACGCCCACCGAGGATCCGCCCGGGGGGGCCTCAGTCGGCGCGGCCCCCTGACCACCCTCGAACTGGCCCACCAAAGCCCGGAGACCCTCCAGCAACGCCAGTAACGGACCCCCGGCACCCGGGACCGCAGCCCCACTTCCCACCCGCGGTTGGACAGGACCCGCCAACAGCGTAGCGGGAGGCACCGCCCCCCCCCGCACAGCAGCCCCACCCAATAAACCCCGCAACACATTGGCAAAATCAACATTTTCATGGGACTTACCGGGCTGACTGGGCGCCGCTCCAACAGCCGCTGCGCCGACCTCCCCCGCCGCTTGCTCCTCCACGTCATCCGACAATTCGCCCTCAGACCGACTCCCAGCATCTTGACTCTCGAGGAGCGGCAGCCCCTCTGGGGAGGTGCTCCTGGACGCCGGGCGCCTCCGCGCCTCGGCCCGATCTTCCGCCGGCGCCGAGCCGGCCAAGTGACGGCGCTGACCTCCCTCCGAGCACGCAGGTGGGCCGGTCCTGGCACCACTCCTGCCACGAAAGTCCTGTCCCCGTGCACACGGTGGCGTCCGCCCACCCACTGTGCCGTCCAGCGAACCACAAGCATGATCCGCAGAGGCTGTAGCTGACGCTTCACTGGTGACCCCCCCCCCCCCCGCGGCTCGTGCGAAGCCGCCGGGGTGCCCGGCGCGGCCCGCCCCCGGTGGCCGCCGGCTTCTTCCTCTTCTGTGCGCTGCGTGACATCCCACCACGGACTCCCTTCGGCTCGTGCAGAGCTGCAGGGGTGACTGGTCCCGCTACCACCGAACCCGGCCCCCTCCCCTTCCCAGCAGAGTCCCGTGCAAACCTCCCACCCTTCCCCCTCAGCTCGTGCAGAGCTGCCGGGGGCGACACCAAAGAAGAGTCCCGGTCCCCCCGCCCCACCCACAAGTCCCCATCCCCAGCAAGGCTCCTGGCTGTGTGGCTGCTCCTTCCCCCTGGCTCGTGCAGAGCCACTGGGGACGATAAGGTCGGGGATCCTCTCCTCCTCACCCCCGGGGAAGCGGCGCCATGTCGGCCCGTGGCCCCGCCCCCCGTCAAGGGGCCGCGGCGTGCAGGCCGTCCAGGCCCCGCCGGGAAAGCTGGCTGGCTCCTCTTTGCCGGCGGCACCGAGTGATCCCCCCTCGGACTCCTGGCCCCCCGGGAAGGCCCCGCTATAGCCCCGGGAGAGTACCTTGATGGCGGCCTCGAGATCCTGCCACGTGTTGCCGCGCCGTCCTCTCCAGCCCGTCCGCCATCGTCCTGCCGTCCGTCCGCTTCCGCCAGCACCGCCGCGACCTGCCGCTGTAACCAGTCGGGCCCCCGGGATGCCGCCGCCGCTCTGAGCTGCTCCAGCAACGCCGCCGCGTCCGCCATCTTCCCGCTGGAAAAACGAGGAGCAGTGAAAAAACTGCCTCCTCGCGCGTTCTCCCTTCCGACTGCCCGTTCGTAGCTCCGCCCCCTTTTTATATGGCCGCTCCCCTTCGTTTCTCCGCCTACCTGCTCTAAACCCCACCTCTTAGTGTGTCACTTGACACACTGTCATGCCCGGCCCTCCTCTACATTCCTCCCAGCTCCATTTTCGCTCCGGTCCTCTCTGGACTTTTATCTTTTTTCAACCTAACTATGAAACTATGTAATATGCTTGGATTGGGAACCATACTCTTCCTTGCAGCAATAGAGCAAAGGTAATCTTCTGTCTTTCTATTGCACAAATTTGTTAGGTATGTGATTGGAAAATGACACTAGGTGACATACTTGACATGTTCTGTTGTTATGAACCTTCCTAGAAGTTTTCTGCAGCATTGCAGCATCATGTGTTTGCAGACATATGAGCTATGTGTAATGTAGGGTATGAAGCATTTGTGGTTAGGATTCAGCATTCCAAAGATTGTCATTATGCAAACCTTGCTATATAGACCTGTTAAAAGTTTCTTGTGAATGGTAGTGCTTAGAGCTGCATGAGTAATCATTAGGATCCTTATTTCTATTTTTTCCCTGTTGCGATTTTGACAAAGTATTTTCCGATTCTTTCTATGCAGAGAATTCTCTCTACTCTTCTAAAGTCAACAGCCGTCAAAAGAAAGGAAAAATAAAGGCGGGCAGTCTGCCAAGAATCACAACATTCTTTAGCAGTGGAACTTAAGTATAAACATTGCAACAACCTGTCCTTTAGATCAAATGAATACACTTTGGTGTGTAAATGTGGGAAGTTTAACCACTTAAACACTAAACCTTTTTCTGACATTTATTGGTTTCAAGTTAAAATAATTTTCCTGACAGACTCCATGGCAGCCAACGCGTGGGTTTAGTCCCGCCTCCATTACCCTGTAGGACGATACTCCCATAAATCTTTGCTCCCTGCCAGAGGCCGTGTTCAGTAACTATTCTACTCCAGCCATTTGGGAGGGAACTCCTGCTGCCATGGAGTCCATCAGGAAAGGAAAATTACGGTAAGTATTTTGACATAAATTTTCAGTTTTCCTGACAGACTCCATGGCAGCCAATGTGTGGGAAATAACTTGCCAAAACACATCCGGGTGGGCAAAATGCTGAATAAACAAAGATTTATTTGACACCGTCAACTGACAAAACTTTAACACCAGAGGATAGAGCCGCCGGCTCAACACAATAATGAGACATAAAGGTGTGTATTGAAGACTACGACGCCGCCCTGAATATCACGTCAGGAGCCACATGGCGAGAGGCCGCCCACGAGGTAGAAAGACTTCTGGTCGAATGCGCCGTCACCGCCTGAGGAGGAGCCAAACCCTTTTCTCTGTACGCCCATTGGATTGCTTGAACTATCCATGCCGCAATTGACCTGACTGATGCTCTAGTGCCCTTGTTCTTCCCACAGAACAGAACGAACAGGAAATCCGACTGCCGGAAAGGAGCTGTAGCCTCCAAATATAGCTTTAATGAGCGACCAACATCAAGTGGATGAACTTCCGAGGAATCCGAGGATCTGAATGTGGGTAGGGAGATTTCCTGATTTTCATGAAAAACCGAGGTGACCTTGGGGTTTGACCCTGTCCGGAAAAAATGTTAGAAAGGGTTCTTTGACTCCTAGAACCTGAATCTCTGAAACCCGTTTTGCTGAGGTGACCGCCACCAGGAATGCAGTTTTCAAGGTGAGTTCTCTGATGGAAAGAGCCTTACTGAAATGAGAAAAAAAGTCCAGAACTAGTGGCAGATCCCATTTAGGGAATCTGGGTTTTCTCTGTGGTCTCAATCTTACTGCGCCTTTGAAGAACTGTTGGATAAGGGCATGCTTGGCCCAAGAAATCCCTGTAAATGCGGAGATAGCCGAGACTTGAACCCGAAGGGAACTAACTGACAAGGGTAAGTCCAAGCCTAATTGCAGGAAACCCAAAAGGTCTTGAACTGCAGGTGAAACGTAGGCACTAGTTCTGGAAGACATATAGGATACAAATTTGGCCCAGATCCGTTCAAATACTTTATTAGTACTTCGTCTCCTTGCACGTAAGAGAGTAGAAATGGCCTCCTTAGGACACCCTAGTGCTTCCAGCCTTCCCCTCTCAAGAACCAGGCCCTCAACTGAAGGTGAGCCGGACATGGGTGGAGAATCGAGCCTTTTGGAGAGCAGGTCCCGTCTGGATGGGAGAGGAACTGGGTCCCGAAAACTGAGGAGGGATAGGAGAGGAAACCAAGGCCTGTTGGGCCAATGCGGAATTATTGCCAACACTTCTACTTCTTCCCACCTGAGTCTCTTCAGAAACTGAAAAATAATCGGAATTGGAGGGAAGGCGTATGCCTTGCGGAACCACCACTGTTCTGTTAGGGCATCTATCCCGTAGGCCTGCGGGTCCTTGAACCTCGAGTAGAACCTCGTTACCTTCCTGTTGAAACGGGAGGCGAAGAGATCCACTTCTGGAGAAATCCCCAGGGATAGAACCCACTGAAACACATCTTCGTGAAGGGCCCACTCGTTGTTGTCCAAGTGGACTCGTGAGAGAAAATCCGCTTGGACGTTGAGAACTCCAGGCACATAGGCTGCTGTTAAGTTGGCCAGATTCTTCTGGGCCCAACGCATTATTGGATCCACTTCTAGCAGCAGAGACCAACTTCTGGTGCCCCCTTGCTTCCTTACGTAGGCGACCGCAGTCGTATTGTCCAGCCTGAGGACTACGGATGTTCCCACTATCAGATGCGGAAATGCCAACAACGCTAGGAAGGCTGCCCGTAGTTCTAGCACATTTGACACTACTCCCCGAGAGGGAAAGTCCCAAATGCCCTGAGCCACTTCCGACAGACAATGCGCCCCCCCAGCCCCTGTTGCTGGCATCTGACGTCACTGTGATCCATTTGATTGGAAGAAGGGAGTGACAATTCAACAGGTTCTCCCGACGAAGCCACCAGAGGAGGGAACCTCTCATGGTCTGAGTAATATCGATGGACTGGACCTTCTCTCCCGACCATTGGCGAAGGAAACCCATTTGAAAGGGGCGCATCCTCCACTGTGCCCACTTCACCATCGGTATGGTGGACACCATGGTGCCTATGATCTTTAGGCAATGAAGAGCACTGAGACGAGACGAAGAGAGGGCCAGGCGGATCCTGTCCCGTACTACTGCAACCTTCTCCTCGGGCAGAGAGATGGTACCTTTTGCCGTATCGAAAAGAGCACCGAGGAACACGAGAGACTGTGTAGGAACTAACTGGCTTTTCTCTAAATTCAGGAGCCACCCGAATTCCTTGAGGGTTGCTATAACTTGATCCCTGTGTTTCAAGAGACAATCTCTGTCCTGAGCCAGAAGAAACAAATCATCCAGATAATGATGAATCCGGATTTTCCTGATTCTCAACAATGCTACAACTGCTAGCAGGACCTTCGAGAATGTGCGAGGGGAGGTTGACAGACCGAAGGGAAGGCAGGTAAACTGTAAATGAAGCTGGCCAATGGAGAAACGAAGAAACTGTTTAAACTCTGTTGCCACCGGGACATGGAAATAGGCGTCTTTAAAATCTATTGAGACAAGCCAGTCCCCTGGCTGCACTGACTGTTGGATCGTGGACAGAGTTTCCATTTTGAATTTCTCCTTTCTTATGAAGCGATTTAGACGCGTCAAGCCTATTATCGGTCTCCACGTACCGTTCTTCTTCTGGACCAGGAAAAGAGGGGAATACATTCCCATGCCGCGTTGGTTGTCTGGAACAGGAATAGCGGTGCCTTGAACCAACAAAGATTTTATGTAGGCTAAAAGAATTTGTCTTTTTTCTTCTGACTTTGGAATGGATGTGGGGACACACTTGAGTTTGGGGACACTGCTGAACGACCAAGTGTGCCCGAAGGAGACCGTCTTGATGGTCCAAAAATCCTGGATCGAGGCCGCCCAGACGTGCCGAAAATGGAACAAACGAGCTCCCACCCGGACCGTCTGGACGGGCCCGATCTGAAAAGGACTTAGTAGGCTCCTTTTCCCCCATCGAACTGCCCTTTGCAGACTTTTTGAGAGATGTCTGTCTTGACCTCCAAGATCTGGAGAATTCCCAACCAGGCCTGTAACTGCGTGCCTCCCTGGCACGGTCTTGACCCTGCTTTCTTGGGAGCGATCTCCTTTGACTCTGCAGGCGCCTATCCTGGGGGAGAAACTCCAACTTACCCCCGGTGGCCCGAGTTATAGCACTATCCAGGTTATTGCCGAAAAGGGAAGAACCATCAAAGGGAATACGGCACCAAACCTGCTTAGAAGCGGGATCGGCTAGCCAAGGAGGGAGCCACAGGGCACGCTTGGCAATTACAGAAGAGAGCATAACTAGAGCCACCAGTCGGATAATATCAATCGAGGCCTCCCCCAAGAAAGCCGAAGCCAGCCTTAGTTCTTGAATGGGAGAACCCTTGGCAAGATCTTCTGAGACGTTTCTGAGTGTCTCATCAACACTATCAGACCAAACTTCCATCGCTCTAGACAGAGCCACTAAGGCCAGAGCTGGTTTACAGGCCATGCCAGCCGTAAGATAGATCCTCTTCAGGTCAGAATCAATTCTCCTGTCCAGAGCATCCTTAAAAGAGACTGTGTCCTCAAGAGGAAGGGTCACATGTCTGACCAGTCTCATTACTGCCGCATCCACCAGAGGGGAAGCCTCCAAATATTTAACTTCTTCCTCCTTGAAAGGGTAAAGTCTCTGGATCTTAGATAGAAGAGAATTATTTTTCTCTACCTTGCTCCACTCATCCGAGATTACTTCTCCCAACTCTGAGAGGAAAGGTAAGCTAATATGCTCCTTCTTTAGTTGTTTAAAAAACTTCCTTTGCTTCGCCGGAGCCACTACCGGCTCTTCCCAGTTCAGCGTTTCCTTAATGGCTTTGACCAAAGGAGGAAGCAAGGAAAAATCAAAACCCGACCAGACTCTTCTTCCTCAGATTCACTATCTGAGAGGACAGCAGACGGATGGCTAGGCAGAGAAGAATCCCATGTGTCCTGGGCCTGTGCATCCCTCCCCGGAGACCTTGGAGACTCTATGGGAGACAAATGGGGAGCTTCAAATTTCTTTAGACTGTCCTTGGCCAACTTTTCAACCATAGACTTCAGCTGATGTTCAGAGTCACTCCTTTCCCCTGTCGCTTTGACATAACAGGCATCACAAAAAAGCTGTAGAAGGGCAGGAAGGTTCCCGGCTACGGAGACTAGTTCTCGCAGGAGAATCATGACGTCTGGATCTGGAAGAGGAATGCCGGCGGTGGGATTTAGACAAATCACTTCCTCGGTGAGAACTCCAGCGTTGAGTAGACCTAGAAGGGCTGAAAAAGGGAGAAACCAACAGTGTTAGCGGAACATCCCCTAATGTTCCACTGTCCCCCCCGGCAGGTAACCCAAAAAAAAGGTACCTGTTACGAGAGGGCTGGCCACTAGCAGGCGGCGAGGCATCCAAGGGATCCATGAGGGCTGGAATAAAACAGCCCCAATTAAACACAGAGAACAGCTAGGATAAGCAAAGATAAACTGACCTTTCCCCATAGACACATACCTATTGCTGAAGAAATCAGGGCTCAGGAATGGCACTACAGGCTTTACAAGCATCCCAGAGGCTCTGACAGCTGTTCTCTGTTTTGAAAACTGCCGCCTTAATGACGTCATCAATTACGCCAAAAAACGCTAGTGCGCATGCGCGAAGCCCGCAAAGCACATGCGCGAACCAAGCCTCGTCCTCGCGCCGGTCTCGCGCATGCGCAGAACGACCAAGCGGCGAACGAGGAAGTAGCTGGGCGGCTGGAACGCAAGGAAACCAGCCGCCCAGCTTGCCAGATACACAGCAGAAACGATGTATGGGGGAAAAAAGAGACACAGAAACAGTGCCTCTTCCATATGCCCCTTTTCCATACTCCGCTAGTAGCTAGAGCTTATTGGAAATATGCGACTCCAAGTCGCTCGGCCGGTCCGCATCGCAGAAAAAAATGCAAGTCTTCAGGGTAAAAAAGACACATGCTAGGTCCTATGGAGGAGGACAAAAAAAGAACACGGCCTCTGGCAGGGAGCAAAGATTTATGGGAGTATCGTCCTATAGTGTAATGGAGGCGGGACTAAACCCACACGTTGGCTGCCATGGAGTCCATCAGGAAAGGAAAATTACGGTAAGTATTTTGACATAAATTTTCAGTTTTTTGTGCTATTTCTGCAATTTTTGCTGCGATTACTTAGAACCCCCAAACATTATATATTTAGTAGACACCCTAGAGAATAAAATGGTGGTTGTTGCAATATTTTATGTCACACTGTATTTGTGCAGCAATCCTTCAAATGCAATTTTTTGAGAAAAAAATACACTTTAATGAATAAAAAAAACAAAAAAAAACTAACCAGTAAAGTTATCCCAATTTTTTTTTGTATAATGTGAAAGGTTTTATGCCACGAGAATCATGATCTTTTTATTCTAAGCAAAAGAATTGTGATTCTCATTTTGGCCAGAATCGCACAGTTCTAGTAGTGCTAGTTATAACTAATTCTATAGATAATTACTGTAATATAGAACTTATGGGAACATAAACAAACAACCACAATTATCAATGTATAATATGTTTTATTAGGCAAAAGAAGAAGAGGGTAGAACTTAAAAAATTAGAGTTTATAGTTAGTTTATATGGTTGAAAAAAAAAAAAGAGACAGGTCCATCCAGTTCAACCTATGTGTGTGCATGTGTGTTTTTCAAATCTATTCTCGTTTTTTTAAGTTATTATTACCACTAATTACTAGCTATTATTACCACTTCTTGGGGGCGAAAGTGCCACATTTTACCTGCTCTAACAGTAAAGAACTCTTTCCACACTCCTGGCTCTTGCTGGAGCTCCAATAGGAAACTGATTCCCAGGGGGGCACCCGTGCCGGCTAGCTCCCGAGTCCTGCTGCTGCGTTCTGACAGATAGAAGGACTCAGCCCTGCCCCCTGCTCCCTCATCACTGGAGTTGATTGACAGGAGTGATAGACAATGGCTCCTGCTGCTATTAATCTGCCCAATGAGGAGGGAGACAGCAGCAAACCCTTGGATCA
The DNA here is from genome assembly GCF_037356315.1 of Lithobates pipiens. Lineage (NCBI taxonomy): Eukaryota > Metazoa > Chordata > Amphibia > Anura > Ranidae > Lithobates > Lithobates pipiens. Next base: position 152,523,151 of record NW_027507789.1, on the reverse strand, counting down.
TATCAGGCTCAGGTAAGAATAAGTGGGGCTGGGCCAATCCCGCAGAGAAGGTTTTTTACTAGGGTTGCACTGATACCATTTTTTTTATCGGTGAGTATGAGTACCGATACTTTCGGTCAAGTATTCGCTGATACCGAGTATAGATACTTTGCAGTCCAACGCAAAATAAATTGGTGCAAATCGCACTGCAAAGAATCACATGTGATTTGAACACGAATGCGGTACCATTCCTGTCCGAATCACATGCAGTTTCCCCCACTGCTCCTATGTGTGTATAGAAGGGAAAAGCGCCATCTAGTGGGAAGTTTTAAAAAATGTTAGAATTCACAGTACATATCTGGCCACGTGCAAAATAATCTACATAGGAGTCCCAGTCCACCAATGATAGCAAATCAGGACCGCAGGAGGTGCTCACAGGGCTGAGAGAGAAGTTCCAGAACCCCATGGGTATAGGGCGGTAGTGATGCCAGCTTGGGCAGACCGCCTTTACATCTCCTCCAGCTCTATGAGCACCTCCAGCAGCCCTGATTTGCTATCATCCACGGACCGAGACCTAAAGGAGGCCAAAAGGAAACTCCACAACTCTTTGCACTCTGGTGAGGCAAAAATTGAATAACGTACTCTGTAAATTCAGTGAGTGACTTGAATAGGGCCTTAGCAGGTGCTCACCCAGCTTGTTGTTACCAGCAGTGAACAGTTCTTAGGCAGGTCAAGTCCATTCTCAAGTGGCATCTGTCCAAACTAAGAATGGCTCACTTACAACTGCACATTGATGTAACGAATCAGCTACCACAAACAAAACAAAAATACTTCCTATAATAAAGTACTTGCTGCCTCTCAATACTTGCGTGAGAAATTTCATTGCTCCTAGAAAAGATAGGGATGGACCTTTGACCATTCTTCCATTGTTGGTATTTTCATGATGATATCTTTCAACACATCTCATAGGACTGAGCAGATGTCATGGACAATTTAGCTTGCTTGGTTTTCTAACCATAAATGCGAAGTGCAGACTGACAAAAGACTGATCGGTTGCCATGAACCTAAAAGTAAGGGAGATATAATTTTGTTGTGTTTTTTAGTAACAACCATCAAATGCCGAGTACATACATTCATGAGTGATAGACATTCTGTGATCATCTACACTAAATTACCAAAAGTATTGTGACGCCTGCCTTTACACGCACATGAACTTTAATGGCATCCTAGTCTTAGTCCGTAGGGTTCAATATTGAGTTGGGCTTCGAGATACGGCCGCCCGCCATGGTTTTGGTGGGCGTGTCGTTGGACCTTGCCGCCCCGAGGGACAATCTACCTAGTGATGCGTCGAATGGACTTTCGACGTACGTGACACTACCTAGTGATGCGTCGAATGAACTTTCGATGCGTCGAATTGACTTTCGACGTATATATTTCCATGGCAACGGCGGGCTTGCGTGCCACGCCGTGTGCACTACGACGTTGATCTCAGACACGTGTATCGGATCCTTAGACGCTATGTACGTTGCCATAACGACGGCGGGCTTGGCTTTCGCCTTTCGCGCCGTTATGTCTTATAACGTCCCTTCATTGATTCCATTGGATGTTTCTGAGTCATGTGTCTATCCTCTAGACTCGCCCACTTTGTAATCATTGGCTGTATTTAGTCTGGGCTCAGTCCTGGAAATGTCAGGACGTGAGCCCGGCGTGTGTACATGTCACATTTATTGTAAGTTTCAGTTTGATTTTTCTTGAATTACTTATTATAGGCACTGAGGTCATTAACTTATATATGCATGTTTGGATCAGTTTATACTGTTTCGAATGCGAGTACCTATACATATATTTTTTGTCACTTAGGGCTTGTTTGCTTTAGATATCAAAGCTGTTGGTTTATGACATGGTTCTCTGGATGGCGGATTGTCTGATATAGAGGAACAAAACTTGGGCTCTCCTCATTCATATGGTTAATATTTAAGACCAGGTACATATATATACTTATACTTACAATTTTTTTTTTTTATACACTACAATTTTTGGTAGATTTAGCATCCGCTAATCTCTCCTTGGATAATTACTATTTTCTTTTTTGTCCCTTTCCTTTTGTGTATGATTGTGGTATATTGCAATACTTATTTGCAATGTATCAAATACATTAATTATTTTTTTTTCTTCTTATTGAAGCATTTAACTTATTCCACAGGGCCATACTATATGATGCCCTAGGGGTCATTTTGAGCGACGGTTGCTGATCCTATTGGTGCATCATCTAATCCCCAGTAGTTGGATAGAGAGCTTTTTTGCTTACCATCTCATATCCCCTATATTGTCCGGTGCATTGCTCCAGTTATTATAGTGGCGAGTTATGCTCGCTCTCTTCCTCCCCCCCCCCCCTTTGTTTTTTGTTTTTCTTTTTCGCAATTTATCATTTTCCATTATTTAGTTGTCTATTTTTCATTGAGATAGATACTTAATTCTGCATTATTTTGTTTTTAGATTTCCTGTTTTCTGTTCAATGCAATATATTTATACCCCTGATGAAGAGAGTGCATTTATGATCTCGAAACGCGTTGGATTTGTTGCCCTCTATCCACTGTAAGGTCTTGCCACACAGTTGGACTGAGAAAATTCACAGTGTAACAGGATATGTACTCTGTATATTTGTTATTTCGTGTTTGTAAATATATGTAATGTGTATAGTATCTTATATTGTCAATTTTAATTATTATTATTAAATTACGTATTATTATTTTGATAAAATGTTGTTTACTCTATATGGCCACCTACCCACGTTAAAGTCCTCTCCCTAGAGGAGTATATTCTGTTTCATATTGTTTTGTCCATTAGGATGGGGTTTTGGTAGGCCTCTTTTTGATCTGTGATTTATAGCACCTTGTTCAATTTGTTGTAACCTTTGCAGCTATAACAGCTTCAACTCTTCTGGAAAGGCTTTCCACAATGTTTAGGAATATTCGACTATTCTTCCAAAAGTGCATGTGTGAGATCAGATACTGATGATGGACGAGAAGGCCTGGCTTGCAGTCTCCACTATAAATTATCCCAAAGGTGTTCTATTGAGGTCAGGACTGTGCAGGCCAGTCAAATTCTTCCACCCCAAACATATCTCATCCATGTCTTTATGGACCTTGCTTTGTGCACTGGTCCAAATCATTTGGTGGAGGGGGGATTATGGTGTGGGGTTGTTTTTCAGGGGTTGGGCTTGGCCCCTTAGTTCCAGTGAAGGGAAAACTTAAGGTGTCATGCTCCCAACTTTGTGGGAACAGTTTGGGGATGGCCCCTTCCTGTTGCAACATGGCTGCACACAAGTGCACAAAGCAAGGTCCATAAAGACATGGATGAGCAAGTTTGGGGTGGAGGAACTTGACTGGCCTGCCCAGAGTCCTGGCCTCAACCCGATAGAACACCTTTGGGATGAATTAGAGTAGAGACTGCAAGCCAGGCTTTCTCATCCAAATCAGTGCCCGACATTACAAATGCACTTCTGGAAGAATGGTCAAACATTCCCATAGACACCCTCCTAAACCTTGTGGACATCCTTCCCAGATAGCTGCAAAGGGTGGGCCAACTCAATACTGAACCCTACGGACTAAGACTGGGATGCCATTAAAGTTCAAGTGCGTGTAAAGGCAGGCGCCCCAATACTTTTGGAAATATAGTGTATATTTTTACAATCATCGGCTAATGTAGGCTAATGTTTAAGGGCATAACTTGTATTTACAGCATGGCAAGCAGCTGGGAACCTGCTGAAGAGGACTTCATTGACCATGACCAATGCAGGATACACAAATTACTAAGTGCAGCTCCTTATGTGTCACCCCTTCAACCATTGGGGAAGAGGTAGCACTGACGCAACAGATGGATCCTGTTAGCCTCAGACCAATAAGAAAGGCAACAGGAAGGATGCCAACAGCACATGAGTTCCTCAAGCTGGTGGACATAATGTTTAACATGGTGAACAGAATGCACAGCAAGTCTCCTGGAGAACTTTTCTTCACCCAGAGCCAGAAAACTCCTAGAAGAATACTAAATTGCAATGCAGTCCAGGATCATGGATTGCATTGGCACTCTTATTCCTCCTCTATCTACCTCACTCCCATGCACAGCTCCAACACCACCACTTCCCGGAATATTTGAACAGTGTCACACCTCTCATCTGCAAACATCATCTTTTCACATACCATAATATTGTAGCGGATAACATTTGGGACCAAATGTCACATGCTTTGTAAATTTAGTTTTTTGCCTCAGGACCTTACAATACTGAGGGTTAATTGTGTAGGTAGGCTTTAACACCAGTCTGGCCAGACCATGATTGATGTTCTGCCTGGTCATGTGAGTGGTGAGGTGCACATGACAGGCGAGAACCAGGCCTGGTTGGATGTTTGGGTATGGCCCTCTCAAAGCCAATCAGCGGGAGTGCCGGGGCCCGCTGGGGAGTCTGGGAGGGGGTACTTAAGCAGGTGTGGGTCACGTGTTCGGGGGTTCCAGAGTTGTTCGAGAGATACGTGTGGTCTGTTCTGGTTCCTGGACCAGGGTAGCCCTGTGAGGGGTCCCAGTCACAGGGTTTTTGACATCCGGCAGCATTTTCCTGTCAGTGGCCCCTGATAGACCTGATTGGTCTGGGGTTTGGATCCGTCTGTTCCAGAATCTCGGAACCTGCTGGTCCCAGTCGATGTAACTGAGGGAGGATTCAGAGTGTCCAGGTGTGCTCTCAGCTTGGAAGGGCACCACGGCTCATGCAAGTGACCTGGGGGAGAACTCTTCGGAGGAGGGCCGGCAAGTGGCATCCTGAGAAGTGCCTGGTTACTTAGTTGGGAAGGACATTGACGAGTCCACACTTTTCCAGTACCTCAAAGGAAGCGGGAAACGTTCCAGGTACGGTTGGAAAAAGATTCCTGTTTATCTTCGGTTGATTGTTCAAGTTTGAGTCAACGTGCTGACTGCCGTGACCTCTGGCTAGAGGTCTGTTCAGCCTTTAAGTACCCAGCTGTGAGTGGCTACTCTCTGGGTGGAAATAGAGACTTTGTTAAACCTGCAGTTCAAGGTGCCTGAGTTCTTCACCCGTGCCCTCTGTTCCCAAAGAGACTGTGTTTTGTGAAAGTTCTACTGCAAAATAAAACCTTTTGAAATGACTTTATCTGTGTCAGTGTACAAGTCGTTGGGTATCAACCCTGGGAACCCCTAGACGCGGAGAAGTAGGCCAGGAGAAGGTAACTGGTAAGCCCATTAAGTCAAGGCCACCCTGCAACAGGTTATGGCCACTACAATATCATCATTCTTAACCACTTCAATACAGGGCATTTATACAGCTTCCTTACCAGACCAATTTTTAGCTTTCAGCGCTCTCACACTTTGAATGCCAGTTACTCAGTCATGCAACACTGTAACCAAACAAAATTTTTATAATTTTTCTCATACAAATAGAGCTTTCTTTTGGTGGTATTTAATCATCACAGGGTTTTTTATTTTTTGCGGCATAAGTGAAAAAAGAGCGAAAATTTTGAAAAAAAAACACTTTTTTTTAGTTTCTATGATAAAATTTTGCAAATAAGTAATTTTTGGTTCATAAATTTGGGCCAAAATGTATACGGCTACATCTCTTTGGTAAAAATAAACCAAATTAGTGGATATTATTTAGTCTTTTTGAAAGTTATAGAGTCTACAAGCTATGGTGCAAATCATTGAAAATTGATCACATCTGATCACACCTGATGCACTGACGGCCTATCTCATTTCTTGAGGCTCTGAAATGTCAGGAAAGTACAAATACCCCCCAAATGACCCCTTTTTGAAAAGTAGACAGTCCAAGGTATTTAGTAAAGGCATGGTGAGTTTTTTTAAGTTGTAATTTTTTCCCACAATTCTTGGGAAAAATAATGTTTTTTTTGTTTTGTTTTTTTACAAAATTGTCATAATAACAAGTTATTTCTCATACACAGCATATGCATACTTCCAATTACACCCCAAAATACATTTTGCAACTCTTCCCGAGTATGTCGATACCACGTGTGCGGGACTTTTACACAGGCTGGCCACACAGAGAAGTCCAAAATACAGGGAGCACAGTAAGGGGTTCTAGGAGCATAAATGACACCTCTAATTTCCTAATGACCTATTACATTTGTGAAGGCCCTGGAGCACCAGGACAGTAGAATTACCCACAAAATGACCCCATTTTAGAAAGCAAACACCCCAACGTATATTCTATGAGGCATAATGAGTCTTTTGAACAGTTAATTTTTTCCCACAAGTCTTCGGAAAACGTGGAAAGAAAATGAAAACATATTTTTTTTTTACATAAAGTGGTCAGTTTATAAGATATTTCTAACTCAAAGCATGTACATAGCAAAAATTACACCCCAAAATACATTCTGCTACTCATCCTGAGTATGGCAATATCACATGTGTGTGACTTTTACACAGCGTGTCCACATACAAAGGCCCAACATGCAGGGAGCGCCGTCAGGTGTTCTAGGAGCATAAATGACACCTCTAATTTCCTAACGACCTATTACATTTGTGAAGGCCCTGGAGCACCAGGACAATGGAATTGCCCACAAAATGACCCCATTTTGCAAAACAAACACCCCAAAGTATATTCTATGAAGCATTATGAGTCTTTTGAGCAGTTAATTTTTTTACACAAGTCTTCAGAAAACGTGGAAAGAAAATTAAAATCTTTTTTTTTTTTACACAAAGTTGTCCATTTATAAGATATTTCTAACACATAGCATGTATATAGCAAAAATTACACCCCAAAACACATTCTGCTACTCCTCCTGAGTATTGCGATACCACATGTGTGACATTTTTACACAGTCTGGCCCTATACAGAGGTCCAACGTGGAAGTGGTACCTTCAGGCGTTCTAGGAGCATAAATTACACATCTCATTTTGTTCCTACCTATCACACTTTTGAAGGTCCTGGAGCACCAGAACAATGGAATTACCCATAAAATGACCCCATTTTGGAAAGCAAAGACCCCAATGTGTATTCTATGAGGCATGGGCTGCAAATAGGTACTCGTATACTCTGACGGGCTGGTGACAAGTACTCTGTTACTCCGACGTACTGGTGACAGGTACTCGGGTACTCCGACAGACTGGTGACAGGTACTCGGGTACTCCCACGGGCTGGTGACAGGTACTCGGGTACTCCAATGGGCTGGTGACAGGTACTCGGGTACTCCGACGGGCTGGTGACAGGCATTCGGGTACTCAGATGAACTGTGACAGGTACTTGGGTACTCAGATGAACTGTGACAGGTACTCAGGTACTCAGATGGGCTGTGACAGGTACTCAGGTACTCGGGTACTCAGATGGACTGTGATAGGTACTCAGATGGACTGTGACAGGTACTCAGGTACTCAGATGGGCTGTGACAGGTACTCGGGTACTCAGATGGGCTGTGACAGGTACTCGGGTACTCAAATGGGCTGTGACAGGTACTCAGGTACTCGGGTACTCAGATGGACTGTGATAGGTACTCAGATGGACTGTGACAGGTACTTAGGTACTCAGATGGCCTGTGACAGGTGCTCGGGTACTCAGATGGGATGTGACAGGTACTCAGGTACTCAGATGGGCTGTGACAGGTACTCAGGTATTCAGGTACTCAGATGGGCTGACAGGTACTCGGGTACTCAGATGGGCTGTGACAGGTACTCGGGTACTCAGATGGGCTGTGACAGGTACTCGGGTACTCAGGTACTCAGATGGGCTGACAGGTACTCGGGTACTCAGATGGGCTGACAGGTACTGGGGTACTCAGATGGGCTGTGATGGGTGATGACAAGTACTTTGATGGGTGGTGACAGGTACTTTGATGGGTGGTGACAGGTCCTCTTTGGGGGGGTAATCAGTGTGTGTTGGTGTACACTGAGCAGTAACGAGATGTTACCGCAATCTCCTCCTCACTCATGATCAGTGTGTGAGAAGGAGAACCCGGTAACATCTCGTTACCGCGGTTTGTTTACATTCTGTGACCGGCTGTGATTGGACACAGCCGGTCACGTGGTAAAGAGCCAATTTCATTGGCTCTTTACTGCGATCGGGGTTGGGCTGTGTCAGGGTGACAAGCCGCATCCCCGATCGGCGCTCTGCACACGCCCTAGGCGCGTGCACGAGCGCTGTAATGGCATAGTACATGTGACCGGCTGTGATTGGACACGGCCGGTCACATGTATCAGGAGGGTCGATGGAGAGCAAAATCTCACAGATCGGGGATGGGCTGTGTCCGAGGGACACAGCTCATCCACGATCGCTGAGCTGCGGGCCCCCGGGGGCCCACAGGAGCGGCGCAATACCGAGGCCATCATATGACGTCCACCCAGGATGGGAGATCCCATCTGTGGCCGTCATTTGACTATGGCCTGGTATTGAAGTGGTTAAGCCTCATACACACAATCGGACTTTGTACAAACTTTCCTGTGGACTTTTGTTGAAAAGGCGTTGGCCGTTAGTATTGCATACACACGATCTGACTTTTTAGGCAACAAACACTAACGTAGTGACGTTTCAACGTACTGATGACACTTCAAAAGAAGACGTTCGATTACTCCAGCGCTGTCTTTGGTCAACTTCTGTATTGTTGTCTGATCTTTTGCATTGGTTCTGAGCATGCGTGTTTTTCCTTTCCAGCAAACATACCACTGCCTTGTCCTCCTAAGGAAAGTCAACCTCCCATCTCGTACCACCAGATATAATGCTACATTCCTGTTTTGGCTATATTGGTGTAGAAGAACTCATTTCTCTCTGAGCCACTAAAACCTTTGCACCTGTCAACCTTTTTTTAGGCCTAATTTAATATAGTACACTGCTCCACCCGTTTATGAGGGTGCTTTCTCCAGGCTGCATCTTGCAGCTCTTTCATAATATATGCTCAAATTGGATAAGAACTCATGTAATGTTTAATTTGCTATTATTTGTGCTGTTCACTATTTTTCCAGGGGGGTCATGTACCTGTTGGGGGACCCATAATCTTTGACTTTTTATCATAAGAAAGTACATTATTGATACAGGTCAGTCTATTTACATAATAAATTACAGCATATTATAAAGAAAATTCAAGTATTTTATACACTCACCGGCGACTTTATTAGGTACACCTGTTCAATTGATTGGTAGCACAAATTGCTAATCAGACAATCACATGGCAGCAACTCGATGCATTTAGGCATCTAGACATGGTGAAGACCACTTTCTGAAGTTCAAACTGAGCATCAGAATGGTAATTTAAGTGGCTTTGAACATGGCATGGTTGCTGGTGCCAGATAGGCTGGTCTTTCAAAAACTGCCATGAGATTTTCACGCACAGCCATCTCTAGGGCTTACAGAGAATGGTCTAAAAATGAAAAAATATCGAGTGAGTGGCAGTTATGTGGACGAAAATGCCTTGTTGATGTCATTCCTCTTCTAGTTGATGACAACTAAGCTCTTCACAGCGCCTTGAGGCGATTCAGTTCGCGTTGTGCGCTATACAAATATTTCATTCATTCATTCATTTATACAACTAAGGTATGCAGAATACCATCTCTGAATGCACAACACATCCAACCTTGAGGATACAATTCGCACAGGCTCACCAAAATTGGACAATAGAAGATTGGAAGAACATTGCCTGGTCTGATAAGTATCGATTTCAGCTGCGACATTCAGATAGTAGGGTCAGAATTTGGCATAAACAACACGAAAGCATGGATCCATTGTGGGTGTATACAAGGAAATGCAAAATAAAAAATAAGAAATAAAATTCTACTATAGTTATGAGTCTGCTGCAGTCAGAAACAAACCCCTCTGCTTGTGAGTGGGCTATGATGAAAAGTTGTGTGGATGTGTGTGAACTGCGCCAACTATTAGAAAATAAATATGTTTACCACCACTTATGTTTATGATCATATGCCTAAATACTACTGTAGCACTTACCCCCGAAGGAGCCGCTGATAATTAATTGGGCCTGCACTCTGCTATTTACACCCCCAATGATTTGGCTCAACCTGCTTGACACAGCTGTATAACAGTGTTGGTGTGAAACCAAATGATAAAAGACAATTGAATAGTCACAGATTATATGCACTTTACCTGTATTATCACCTGAGCATACACTGCTACACCTGTTTGGAGAATGAACAAGTCTCACAATAGATTGTATTAAACCAAAAGAGAAGTTTACTAGAACAGGTTCAAACATCAAACACAAGAACCGTTATTGGTATACAATACTGAAGCAAATAGTTGTGAATGGCTATCACATGAGAGCTACCTGTATCACTCCTGCAGACGTATCTCCAAGTGGGACTAATGCTCAGGCAACAACCTCAGCACTGGGCACCTTCCCACTTCCAGTACACTGTGAAAACACCAAGATCTGTAATGTGCTACACAGTATTTGAACAGAATGATAAGACAGTATAATTACTCAATATTTCCCCTACAGTCTCTAATAGGTAATAGCAACACTGTAAGCCCTTACAGTAAGGAATATAGTCTCCTATCTTCTTTTCTTCAGCTAGCTATTTATACTGCAGTACTTATAATCCGCAGGATTTATGACCAGTAAAGCAGTGTAGGATAATAGAAAGCAATAACTTAGATTGTGCAAAGTATTTGTGAATGCCTTCCAGTGGCGGTGCATACATAGAGCGCTGCCCCCCCCTCCGGCACCGCTCTATCACCAATAGATAGATTCATGCATTGCATGAATCTATCTATTGTCGCCACTGCCGCCCCCTATTCAGGTGTCCGGCCCCTGGTTGTGTGCCGGGCATCTGAATTACAGTGGCGGGGTTTCTTTGAAAGTGCCTGATTAGAGCTGTCGGCTCTGATAGGCGTCCTGATTAGAGCCGTGTGCTCTAATAGGCTTCCAAAAGGGTAAACAGCGGGCTCCCTATTGTGTGTTTGCTGTTTACACAGTGTTGTGTTAGAGAAGAGAATACAACGCTTCCCTAACACTGACTCACCTCTCAGCCAATCAGGTTGCCGGGTCTGTGTTACTGTCACCTGATTGCCTAACAGGCATCCAATCATTGCAGAAGACGTGAGGAGAAGCGCAGGAAAAGACAGACGGATTTGGAGGACACCGCTCGCCGCCTGCTGCCATCACCCGCTGCACAGTAGAGACAAGGTAAGTGACAGAACACAAGGGGCACAGTGGCAGCACACACGGGGCACAGTGGCAGTACTTGGGGCACAGTGGCAGCACTTGGGGCACAGTGGCAGCACATGGGCACAGTAGCAGCATTTGGGGCACAGTGGCAGCGTTTGATGGGCAAAGTGGCTGTGTTTGATGGGCAAAGTGAGGCTTTTTTTTTCTTGCGCCCCCCCCTCAAAAACACCAGCCGCCACTGACTCCTTCCCTGGGAATGTACTTCCAGTGGCAGTGCTTGGTAATGAAATCAGGCTTGAGGCCAATGTACGTGTAACGCTATTGAACTGAGCTGTTTCATGGGACTACTGGTCCCAGCAACACTATAAAGTTAGTCTAATTATGTACGGTGCAGTATTAGACTTCTGGGCAACAGCCCTCTCACCACACCAGGTCCAGACAGATGGATGCCTCCGCTCCTTGGGTTCCCAGTCTTGCCACAGTCAGCTCCGTCATGCTGCACTGCTCCGCACAATGACCGGGACCTCCGCCTGGCTCCGTGAGATGTCTCTGTGTCCTCCCCAATCCGACCACACAGCTGCTCCAGCAGGCTGTAGTATAGACTGTATCCGGTGACTTCAAATGTTGCTCCGCACTGAGCAGGCCACAGTGCTCTTCGGACACATACCCACAGAACCCTGTGGGCAGGCTCCGTGTCTCAGCAAGAAGAGAAAGAAGATGGCCGCATGGGGCTTTCTATTACCTACTCAGCATGCAGTTCAGCCACTCAGTGTTCATGGGTAAGTGAGTGGGTATTCTGGGTAGGTGAGTCCTTTTGCAAGAAAAACGATTAAGTCACTTCCTGTTAGGCTTTCCATATGCTCTTGAAATGAGAAAATAAACAAGGTCCCTTTTCCATTTATACCACTAGAGGGAGCCAAATACCAATTTATAATATTGTCCATAGTTTAGCATTACATAGCATTAAAAGGCAAAAATACCAGCGCTACACTTCTAGTGATACAACATCCTCATCTGTGTATAATTTAATCCAACTAAAGCTCAAAAATTTACTGTACCCACAGTCACTGTGGTCTGTGCCTTGCAAACCAAAAATGGTATGAATATGCGTGCTTGTACACTAATCCGACCAATACATTTTTTTTTTTTATAAAAAGTAAAAAAAAATATAATATAAATGAAAAATGAGTGTGCTGGTGGGCCTAAAATTCAAAGCATACATCAAATGACAAAATTCAAACAAACGATTTCAAATATGCATAGTAACTACTATAAAGATGAGAAAATGTGGAAATTATTAATAGATTTGTTCAATAAAAAAAAGTCATGTGTTAAACAGTTGCTATAAAAAATAAATTCCAAGTGAATAGCCTCAGTAAGTGCTCAACCAACTCCTGCCACTTTATTCCTTAATCGTGCAGCTAAATTCCACCATTATGTGATTCCACCACCACCTTGTAGATTGGCCACTCACCAGAAACAGGTGATTAATCGCCTTTGGTTCATTGGTTGGATAACCACTCCCCACAATGGATCGGTCTGCTCCCTCTTCAGCAAATGTATACAAGATTTAAGTATCTCCTGTATAGCCAGTCCTCATGGAAAATAAATAGCCACCACGGTATAGTGTATCTAAACTCATTTAGTGACTGTGGGTACACTAAATTGTTGAGCTTTAGTTGGATTAAATTATACACAGGTGAGGATATTGTATCACTAGTAGTATTTAGGCATATGATCATAAACATAAGTGGTGGTAAATATATTTATTTATTTTCTTAAAAATTGTCATAGTTCACACACACCCCTTAGTACCAATTGAGCATCGTTTAAACAGCACGGCCTATCTGAGTATTGTTGCTGACCAAGTCCATCCCTTTATGACTACAGTGTACCCATCTTCTGATGGCTCCTTCCAGCAGGGTAATGAACCACGTCAAGCTCAAATCATCTCACCACTGGTTTCTTGAACATGACAATGAGGTCACTGCACTCCAATGCCCTCCACAGTCACCAGATCTCATCCAATAGAGCACCTTTGGGATGTGGTGAAACGGGAGATTCTCATCATGGATGTGCAGCCGACAAATCTGCAGCAACTGCATAATGCTATTATATCAATATGGACCAAAATCTCTGAGGAATATTTCCAACACCTTGTTGAATCTATGCCACACAGAATTAAGGCAGTTCTGAAGGCAAAAGGGGGTCCAACCTGGTAGTAGCAAGGTGTATCTAATAAAGTGGCCAGTGAGTGTATGTGTATATTTTGCTAGTGGTCTGAAGGGGAACGTAGCAATGCCGTGTACACACGGTCGGATTTTCCGATGGAAAATGTTCGATGGGAGCTTTTTGTTGGAAATTCCAACCATGTGAAGACTCCATCGAACATTTTCCGTTGGAATTTCCGACACACGAAATCTGAGACCCGGATCTCAAATTTCAGACAACAAAATCTGTTGTCGGAAATTCTGATCGTGTGTACACAATTCCGACGCACAAAGTTCCACGCATGCTCGGAATCAAGCAGAAGAGCCGCACTGGATATGGAGCTTCGATTTTATTGCCTTGTCATACGTCACTGGGTTCTTGATGTTTGGAATTTGCAGCAACATTGTGTGACTGTGTATGCAAGACAAGCTTGAGCCAACATTCGTCAGGAAAAAATCCTATGTATTTTGTTGTTGGAATGTCCAATCGTGTGTACACGGCAATAGGGTGTAGAACAGTGGTCTCCAAACTGTGGCCCTTTGCTTGCCTTTATTTGGTACTTGGGGCACCGTTCCTCTCATTGATACAAGACACTATTCCTCCCACTAACATCAAATATGGGGCACTACTCTTCCTACTGACACCAATGATGGGGCACTTCTTCCTACGGACACCGCAGATAGGGTACTATTTCTTTTCACTGACACCAATAATGGGGCACTATCCCTTCTACTGATACCACTGAGAGGGTTCTATTGCTCCCGCTGACACCAACATCTTGCCCCCTAAAGTCTGAAGGACAGTGAACTGACCTTTTGTTTAGAAAGTTTGGAGACCCGTGGTGTAGAATGTCAGAATGTTAAAAACACATACAAAAGATCAGAGAAAAATTAACTCACCGCTATGTGATTATATTAGTGTTTCCACAGGTGGAATACTATTTATAAAAATACATTTCCTGTTGCTCCAAATGGCTAAAGACTAAATGAAGCAACCAGTAAAGACTGTAGGAAAAGAAAACGTGGACTTAGTCAACAAGAACTAAAATAGACAATTTTATCTTGCACTTGCGTCATTCGATAAGATATTGCCACTGTTACCTGCACATGCAAGGTGACAATGTCTATCATTAACCACTTAAGCCCTGGACCATTTTGCTAGCCAAAGACCAGAGCACTTTTTGCGATTCGGCACTGCGTCGCTTTAACTGACAATTGCGCGGTCTTGCGACATTGCACCCAAACAAAATTGACGTCCTTCCTTCCCACAAATAGAGATTTCTTTTGGTGGTATTTGATCACCTCTGCAATTTCAAAATTTTCTATTTTCCAATTTCAGTGCGATTTTGGGACCGTGAATGGTTTATACAGCGATCAGTGTGATTAAAATTGCATTGATTACTGTGTAAATGTGACTGGCAGTGAAGGGGTTAACACTAGGTGGCGCTGTAGGGGTTAAGTGTGTCCTAGGGATGTGTTCTAACTGTAGGGGGGATCGGCTAGCTGTGACACATCACTGATCACTGCTCCCGATCACAGGAAGCTGTGATCAGTGACACTGTCACTAGGCAGAACGAAGAAATGCTTGTTTACATTAGCACCTCCCCGTTCTTCCTCTCCATGAGACGATCGCGGGTATCCCCACGGACATCGAGTTTGCGGGACCCACGATCCGACTCACGGAGCTCCCAGGCTGCACGCACGTGATGGCACATTTGCGCAGCCGTGCCATTCTGCCGACGTACATCGGCGTGCGCCGGTCAGGAACTGGTTAATCACTTTTGTGAGGATGAGCAGCTGAACTCTTTTCACATTTTCACTGACATCTGTGGGTATTGGAAGAATTTCTCCTCATATGCATGAAGGTTGTTGTACGTGACCCAGAAGTGCCCTCTCTGTTAGCAATCAGCAGATTCATCCAGTACCACCTTCTCTTATTTCTCTCATCTTCTTCTTCCATTAATAACAATGTGGCTGTTGCTGTAGCTGCTGCCAATAAACATGGCATAATGGATATTGCTCAATAGCCCTAATACCCTGTACACACGGTCTGACTTTCCGATGGAAAAGGTCCGATGGGATTATGTTGTCGGAAAATCCGAACGTGTGTGGACTTTTTCCGTCGGAAATCCAGACGGAAAAAGTTTGAAAGCTGGACAACAAAATCCGGACAACAAAATCCAATCTGACTTTTTCCGATCGTTTGTAGAGAATTCCAACGGACAAATTGCCACGCATGCTCAGATTAAATGATGAGACCAAAGCTATTCGCTACTAGCCTCTACGTAGTCACGTCGTATGCAATGAACGTCACCTCATTTCGAACGATCGGATTTTCCAACAACTTTGTCCGGCCGTGTGTACACAACACAAGTTTCGGACAAAATCCGTCGGGAAAAATCCGATGGATTTTGTGGTCTGAATGTCCAACCGTGTGTACAGGGCATTAGAGTACAAGACAACACAATACCACACCAAACCAGAAAAAACAGGAATCAGATACAAGGACGACAATTGCTGTTACAGATGATACTGCTTTCCATAGGCTAATACAAAAATGCATAAACTTCAATATGCATGCAAAACACATGAAAAACGAGCTTCAAAACTGCCTGAATACACTCACGTTCAAGTATAAATGAAGCCCTCGTTTTTTGTTTTTAACCTCAGACATGAAATATGAACAAAGCATATCCCTCTATAGTGTATACGTGTCTCAATTAAGAGCACTATGGTGGAGATGTACGAAAACTGGTGCACACAGAATCTGGGGCAACTATCAGTGGCGTAACTAGAACCTTCAGGGCCCCAATGCAAGAAACCATGAAGGGCCCCCCTGAACCCCAGCCAGGGCCCTTCCCTCCGAGTCCGGCGGTGGAACTCCAGTGCGTGGTCACATCTATGACCTTTGTGAGCCCCGTAGTTCCACCACTGGTATCAGTAGTTTTTTTTATTATTTTCTTTTTAATTGGGGGACTGTCCCTGTCTGGCTGGGGAGAACAGACATCAGACTGAGTGGCAATGCATGGAGCAGGAGAGGGGTACTCTGAGGAGCCGGCTGAGGACACAGGTCATGCAGGGAATGCACAACTAAAGAGCAGCCAGTGCGATAGTCGAGCATGGAGCTCTGCTAGTCACCCTCGACCTCCAGCCACCCGTGTGCATGGTGCACTGGTACCCCTAGCTGCCTATGCTGCTGCCGGCCATATGTAGAGGGGGCTGCATGGGCCCTCTGCATCACAGGGCCCGGTTGCGGTCGCAACTGCTGCACCCCCTATAGTTACGCCCCTGGCAACTATGCATAGTAACCAATCAGCTTCCAGGTTCTATTGTCAAAGCTTAAATAACCACTTAAAGAGGAAGTAAACCGTGAGGGGTTTTACTTCCTCTTAATTCCTCTGCAAAGTAAAAGCATAATGGGCTAGTATGCATCGCATACCTGCAAACGAAGCCCTCCATGTCCCTGCTGGTGGAAGCATCCGTCTTCACCCCTCTTCCTTCTGGACCACGGACTCTGTGACTGTCCGGAGTCGCGGCAGGTCACTCCCGCGCATGTGCGTAGGAACCGACGGTCATGGCATGGGCCCTATAGATCGTGCCCTTCCTGAAGTGCGCATGCGCTGATGACATCGGCGCAAGCGTATATGGTAAATATCTCCTAAACCCTGCAGGTTTAAGAGGTATTTCCAGTACCTACAGGTAAGCTTTATTATAGGCTTATATGTAGGTAAAAGTGGTCTGTAAGGGTTTACAACCTATTTAAGGTCTGCCCTATACCAGTTTCACCGCTATAGAGTAGCACCTCTGCTCCAGGTCATGTATATATATATCACGTACTGTATATAGATCCAGTTAGAAGGAGGAATGGGGGGGATATGTACTAGTAGGAGGGTTTGGGTGATTTGAGCCAGAAGGGGGGATTGGGATGAATGTTTGTCCTAAAGGGGTGGGAGATTTGTGCTAAGATGGGGGGTTGGGGGGATTTTGGTAGGGAAGAAGAATTTGTGCTGTGAAGGTTAATTGGGAAGGGGCTGTGAATTAGTGAATCAGCCCTGTCCACCTGTCCACCTTTAGGAGTTCCCTGAAAACGCATTTATTCAGGGAAGCATATCCCACACCCACCTAACTGTCCCAGAGCCACCCCCATCAAATCATTCTCTGCAGCTATTACCTTTTGTGCCACCAACCCCTCCCTTTAGAATGTAAGCTCTACGAGCAGGGCCCTCCTGTGTACCTTTTGTATTGTACTGTAATTGTGTTGTTCCACCCCCCCCCCCCCCCATTGTAAATGCTGCGTAAACTGTTGGTGCTATATAAATCGTGTATAATAATAATATAATAATTGGGGGAATCTGTGCTTGAAGGGGGGATTTGGGAAGAAGATTTGTGCTAGGAGGGAGAATGTGAGAGGAAAAAGGACGTATGCTGGGCGGGTGATATTTTGGGATGAGGGAGATTTCTGATAGGAGGGGAAATTGGGGTGGGATTTGAGCTGGGAGGTGGGATTGGGGAGCAAAGATTTGTGCTGGGAGGGGAAATATTTTCATTTCTGCTTGGGGAGAATGTTGGCTTGCATACAGAATTTATGCTTTAGTGCCCGTTCACACAGGGGCGACACGACTTGCAGCGCGACTAACAGGGACTTCAGCAGCGACTTGCAAAACGACTACTGTATAGAAGTCAATGCAAGTCGCCTGAAGTCGCCCCAAAAATAGTACAAGAACCTTTTTCTAAGTCGGAGCGACTTGAGTTGCTCCTATTAGAACGGTTCCATAGTACAGAACGGAGCGCGACTTGTCAGGCGACTAAGTCACCTGACAAGTCGCTGTAGTGTGAACGGGCACTAAGGGGTGAATGTGCTGATTAGTGCAGTTTGTTTTGTTTTTTGTTTTTGAGGGGGAGGGATTTATGCTGAGACAGGAGGCTGAAAGCAACAGCCACATTTTTAAATAAATATGGATTCACCCTGTGCAGGCCACAGCACCCATGTGAATGAGCCCCAAGACCTAATTTACACATAGAGAGCTTTGAAATGTGTTAGTTATGTTGTGTTTGTGTCCGCTAATAATGATTTTCGTGTATTTTTAGTGATAATATCATTTTGATATTTTGGCGTGGGGGGCCCTGTCAGGTAGGCTGTACGTGGCCCTGGGATTTCTAGTGGCAGCCCTGTTCACAGACCTAATGAAAATATGATTTTATAAATAGCACACCGGCAATTAAAGAAGTTAAAAAAAAAAGATCCTGTTCCTTTTAAAACATGTTAAACACTGCAGCATAGTGCTTGTGCTGTGTAATTTGTGCCTTTCTATGCTGTAAAATACCTGGTTGATCCTGCCTGTTCCTGTGTCCCCCTATGTGAAATGACCATGGTAATCATGACTGTTGATTCGTGATACCATGGTGAGTTTACGTGCTTCCGTCATCTTGCTGTGTTAGAGTCTTTCGTCTCTCCCCCTCCCTCCCTGCTTGTCAGTTCCTAGTGTGTGAGCGATCTCCAAACTCGTTCCTTTTCTATTGCCACTATTTCGTGTTGCAGTAAAGTCATTTACCATTACTGCCAGCCTCTCTGTTATAACAAGGTATAATACACATTGTCAATGTTTTTTTTTTAAATAATGTTGCTAACTACCTTATTTTAGAGTGCCGCTGTACGATCACGTGACCTCCTGCTGCTCCCCTCCCCTGATCTAAGAACTACAGCGAGAGGGATTGAGAGGACAGCACAGCAGTCACGTGACCTCCAGGATGACATCAGAGAGGAAACTCAGCCCCTCCTGCTGTAGTCCTTAGATCGGAGGAGGAGAGGGGCGGTAGGTCACGTAACCGTACAGTGGCGCTCTGAAATAAAGTATTTAGCAGCATCATTTTTATTTATTTTTTAATTGATGCTGTGTATTATACCTTGTTATAACAGAGGGGCTGGCAGTATTGGTACTCATTGACTTTACAAATGCTTTAAGGCCGGTGCAAAATGTACTGCCAGGAATCTTCTTATTCCTGCTGTGGCTCTGAGCGGCTTTGTGCCGGCACTGCCTCAGTTCACTATAATGACAGCTCACGAGCGGCTGCAGCTATTCATGGCTCTCTGAACAGCCAGTGATTGCTGCTGACCGCACACAAAGCTGGACAGCATTTCCCCAGTAACACACAACATAGGTAGCACATATGTTTGTAAACATAAATTCCGTCACACATGTTGTAGTGAGAGTAATAATAATAGGGCCATTATTCATTATTAACTCTAAACTGATAGCCTATAAAGGCTTTTACATGTGCTGTCTATAGACAATTTTAGGTACCATACATTGTTCCGATTTCATTGGCACACACAATTTTAGAGCGTGACATATTCGGTATCTATTTACTCATTGCAACCTCATCTTCTATATATTCTATCTAAAATGGGTATTATATTGAGTTTGTTTGCACTAAAATTCATTTTAGTGCTGTGACGGACTGCCTGGCACCCAGCCCGGGTGCTTCTGCCAAGATACAGCTTCATCCTCTCTGGAACCAGGAACCAGGCATTATAGCTGAGCATTGCACCCAAGAACTTTGGCCTCTGTATGTGGCCAGGCTGTGTAAAAGTCTCACACATGTGGTATCGCCATACTCAGGAGGTGTAGCAGAATGTATTTTGGTGTGTAATTTTTGCTATGTACATGCTGTGTGTTAGAAATATCATATAAATTGACATTTTTGTTTAAAAAAAAAAAAAAAAAATGTCATTTTCTTTCCACGTTTTCGGAAGACTTGTGGAAAATAATGAACCGTTCAAAAGACTCATTATGCCTCATAGAATATACTTTGGGGTGTGTGCTTTCCAAAATAGAGTCATTTAGTGGGTAATTCAATTGTCCTGGTGCTCCAGGGTCTTCAAAAGTTTTATAGGTTGTTAGGAAATTTTATGTGTAATTTATGTTCCTAGAACGCCTGATAGTGCTCCCTGCATGCTGGACCTCTCTATGTGGCCAGGCTGTGAAAAAGTCTCACACATGTGGTATATATAATAAAATAAATAACTATAAATAATTATAACAAATAATAATATAATAATAATAAAAATTATTCAATAATGCAATCAAATCAAAAACACTGAAATGTGCTGAGTTGCAGAATTGTCACTGTCATTACTTTTAGTGTTTGATGACGAATTTCCCCACAAATTACTATCGCTCAATTCTGCAAGTGATTCTAATTTATTATTACTGTTTTCTAGCTGGTCTATAACCACTTTTGATGTAAACGGACATTTTTTGGTTGCTATGGACAATCTCGTTTCCTGGCATAAACAACAGTATTTATAATATAAACCTGCATGCAAGACACTGGACAAACCACTAGGGACAAAGGGGATGTGTAAATATTTGATACAGTACTGTAATCTGTATATTGTATCTATACTGTGTTTTTTACTTTTTGAATTTGGCACCGAACTCCGTCCCCGTGCATCGCAACGCTTGCAGGGAACGGAGCTCGGCACTGCGACAGATGGAGCGAGACACAGCGGGGAGACATCGCTTCCAAAGCAAAACCACTCCATGGGTCTCCCAGACACACACCTCCCAAGAATAAACCCCCCTCAAAAGCCAGGGCCCATAGTCAGTAGGCAAGAGGCTACCCTGCAGTCCCCTCCAAAAGCCCCTTTCCCAGTTAATATTGTGAGACCCGTAGGAGAGTATAGACAGAGGGGCTGCATGACTAGGGGGAGGAACATGGTCATTTATCGATCAGCTAAGTCAGTGCTGGGGGAAAAAAGGGAGCTCTTACCTGATTGGTGGTCTATGTCAGAAGGGGCTGGGTCCAGAGGAGGGAGTCAGGTGGGCGGGGATTTAGACGCAGCATTGCGTTGATTAGGACGAGACAGCTTCCCACCCTCCCGCCCTGTGAAGAGTTGGTGCACTGGACGGGTTGGGTGAGGCGTAGAGGGGCGATGGGGTTGAGTGCTTTTGTATTGTTGATGTGTCTTGTTTTATACAAAAAAAGAAATAATATATAAAAAAAAAATGGTAGAAACGTGTTTGATTTGGGTATAATTTTATAGAATAATGTATATTGTCCATTTGTCACAGCAGTTGGCTGTTCAAGGGGTCTTTTGGGGGTCAGTGAGGATTTACATTGTCACAGGATTAGTGGGGCCCATCTAAGGTATGGCACTTACACTTGGTTAGCGGTGGTTCTCCCAGGAGCTTGGTCCCCCGGGGGAAGGTAATATGGAAGTATGGCTGATGTCAGAGAGTCCTCGAGCCGGTTGGGGCACAGCTGAGGGCATAGAGCATTACAGTTATAAATTGTGCCTTAAAAGACACCCAAAGACCTCTTGTTGTTACGGGTATGTTTTACATGTTTTAAGTTATTTTATTCTTTGGTTAATAAAATTTGGCTGCTGTGGCCATATAAAACCCATGCCACACAGTCTGTGTCTGTGTCTTTAATTTAATGGTAAGGATCGAGGTTGACGAATCCTATAGTCATGTATTTGATAGACAGTTCTGCAAATATCACACAACATAAAAATGCCATTTTGAGATGCTAGTCGTCATCAGACCAGTGCATTCTGTTGTGATTTAATTAACTCCAACTGCTCAAGCCTTGAAGAATCAGGAGGCCTTTTCTACCGAAAACGCTTTGGCTGTATCTGATGCTCTTAAAAATGTAATGTGAGATGAACTTTTGTACCAGGTGCTTCTTCATACACATTCTACTATTTGGATACTTTATAATTGATGACAGTATGCTATACAGACATTTTTCTTTACTTTTTTTTTGATTATACACAAGAGTGAAGTTTGCTCTTCCCATGGTACTTCTATCTTGTACTCAATATAGTTACCTATATCAGGGGAGTGCTTAGTGCCTAGTGTCTCTATCAGAGAAGTAGCAGCCTAGGATCAGAACAGGGTCCACCCATACTTGACTTCAATCATGGATTTGCTTTTTTTTAAAGTACCATCTGAATCATTTACTTCTATTGTCCCAGCACTATCACGCACACAAACATCAGGCATGTTTATGATTAGCCCAGTAAAGATTTGGTAATCCTGGTTAAATATTGGTAGGTAAGTAGTCTTGGCTTTACCTACTGTTCAAGATTAATAAAACTTTACTGCACTTTACTGTACTTGTCTCTTTCATCCTTTACACTCTATTGTTTGCGTGTTAAATTATACGTCTGATAAAACATTGCTCGTTCTTATTTGTCTTCAATTTTGTGGCTGTGCTTAGCATTTTTCCTTATGTTGGTTTGGTTGATTAGATTCATTTTGCATTTATAGTATCTGAGGTTAGACCAACCCTATGTACATTGTGCTTCTTTGCAACATAAATTTGTAGCTGTACTGCGGGAGTAATCTCACAGGAGAAATACCAGTGTGTGTGTGTGTGCTGGAAGTGGGATCTCACAGGAAAAATACCAGTGTGTGTGCTGGAGGTGGGATCTCACGGGAGAAATAACAATGTGTGTGCTGGAGGTGGGATCTCACAGGAGAAATACCAGTGTGTGTGCTGGAGATGGGATCTCAAGGGAGAAATAACAATGTGTGTGCTGGAGGTGGGATCTCACGGGAGAAATAACAATGTGCGTGCTGGAGGTGGGATCTCAGGGGAGAAATACCAGTGTGTGTGCTGGAGGTGGGATCTCACAGGAGAAATACCAGTGTGTGTGCTGGAGATGGGATCTCAAGGGAGAAATAACAATGTGTGTGCTGGAGGTGGGATCTCACGGGAGAAATAACAATGTGCGTGCTGGAGGTGGGATCTCAGGGGAGAAATACCAGTGTGTGTGCTGGAGGTGGGATCTCAGGGGAGAAATATCAGTGTGTGTGCTGGAGGTGGGATCTCAGGGGAGAAATACCAGTGTGTGTGCTGGAGGTGGGATCTCAGTGGAGAAATACCAGTGTGTGTTCTGGAGGTGGGATCTCTCTGGAGAAATATCAGTGTGTGTGCAGGAGGTGGGATCTCACAGGAGAAATACCAGTGTGTGTGTTGGAGGTGGGATCTCACAGAAGAAATACAAGTGTGTGTGTTGGAGGTGGGATCTCACAGAAGAAATACAAGTGTGTGTGTTGGAGGTGGGATCTCACAGAAGAAATACAAGTGTGTGTGTTGGAGGTGGGATCTCTCTGGAGAAATGCCAGTGTGTGTGCTGGAGGTGGGATCTTACAGGATAAATACCAGTGTGTGTGCTGGAGGTGGGATCTCATAGGAGAAATACCAGTGGGTGTGCTGGAGGTGAGATCTCACAGGAGAAATACCAGTGTGTGTGTGTGCAGGAGGTGGAATCTTACAGACAGGGGTGGACTGACAATTCATGGGGCCCCCGGGCAATAGGAGATTATGGGGCCCCCAGGCAATCAGACATTATGGGGCCACACAGTATACAGAAACACACACACACACATAGTATACAATCACACAGTATACACAGACATGTTTCTATTGGCTGAGAAGGTACTGGAGAGGTGGGGCAGCTATAATCTCAGGATAAAAAACATATTGTGGGCGTCTGGTGCAAGAGAAATTTCATTTTTGTCAAGATACTCCCAAAAGGAAATCGCGTCTAAAGGGATTCAGACACTGCCACTTTCCTTATTAGAGCCCTACAAGTCCAGCAGCTAATTGATAAGCATAAAGTCACTTCCATTCACATGCAGTTTGCACATGGATACAGACAAACAAAAAGCTATTTCTTCAGAATAACAAAAGGGTAGGAATCAGCAACATAGTTTGTTAAAAAGCCTTCCAATATAAATAGATCACCCAGAGTGGAATGTTTTTCTCAACAAAACATTTACTTTGTAGATATGAATACAAAAACAAAAAAAAAAATGGCTGCAATAGTTTTCTTTTTTAAGGCTTTTTTCTTTTATGTTCACCTGCCAATCTGGCAAGTAACACACTTCCTGTCTTAAGCCCCATACCCACTATCAGATTTTCTGCTGAGTTTTTCCTTCAGATTTACAAAACCATATAATATGAGGACAAGCCTTAGGATTTTCAATGTGTATGCAATCAGGCAGGCCCTTCTACTACATGGTTTTGGTAAATCTGAAGGAAAAACTCAGCAGATAATCTGATAGTGTGTATGGGGCTTTAGGGTGTCTCCATGAAGGAGCAACTGAGACATCTTTGGACAGCAGAAGTGGGAGAGGGTAGTGTTATATACATTAGCAGATTTAGATGAACTTAAAGTATAACTAATGGAAACTATTGGAATGTTTGTTAGGTTTTTATTACTGTCTGTGCCCCCCGTTAAGGAGATACATTCTCTCTATTTGTCCTATTTACCATTATCATTGAAAGTAAAAGAGAATCCCAATTTTTAGTTGTCCCCAGAAAAGTAATAGAGGGGGAATCTTCCAATGGGCACACTAGTTCTGGTGACTTGTGGGTCCCAAAAAAATTTCCTTAATTTGCACTGATTTCCTCTAACTTCCTGTTTGGCTATGTGACAGGAAGTGAAGGGAAATCTTCACAATGGGACACAGATGGTGAAAAAAAATCTGACGGGGGTTACAACCCTTCCTTGCTCTATCCAAAATGAAAGCTGAACACCAACTAACACTTTATGAGCATTTAAGAGTTATGCCACGTACACACGACCAGACTTTCCAGCAAACTAGGTCCGACAGCCTTCCCGACCAACTTTCGGCGGAGTGCCGATGGACTTTCCGAACTAACGGACTTGACCACACACGAACGGACTAAGTCAGTTCGAAAGTCCGTTTGTTTTAAACGTGATGACGTAAACGGGACTAAACAAGGAAGTTCAATAGCTAGTAGCCAATAGCTGCCCTTGTGTCATATTCGGTCCATCGGACCAGCACACAGGCGAACGGTTTTCACGATTTTTAGTCCGTCGGAATTGGGTCCGTCGGATAGATTTGAAACCTGTTCTATTTCTAGGTCTGTCTGATTTTTATTTATTTTTTTAAACGATCGGACTAGCCCGCACACGATCGGATTGTCAGACGGACTGATCCCTTCGGACCTAGTCTGACGGAAAGTCCAGTCGTGTGTACGTGGCATTATTCTTTTGGGATAAAGGTTTTAGATAAATGAATAAAAGATGACCAATTAAACCATCAATGTTAGGGGCCATATATTGGCCATATATACAATATTAATGAATGTATCGACAAAAATGAGCTATATGCTCCAAAGGGAAAAGGATCTCTAGGAAAACCCTTGACCTGGAGAAGTGGCATGCTATATCAGAATCAGCCTCTAGAAGCAAACTACAAGGTGTTATTACGGTGGTATATGGTGCCGGTCAGACTAGCCACCTTCATACATGGAGCTTCCCCCAAGTGTTTTAGAGGATGTGGTCAGGATGGAACCACTTATCATATATGGTGGACATGCTCTAAGGTTAAAATATTCTGGATCAAGGTTTACAACTTTATATATACCCTTACCTAGATAAACTTGAACAAAACTTCTAAACAAGCACTTCTGGGTGACAGGGTGATGGAAGCCTCTAATTCCCAAAGGCGGCTACTCACATTCATTTTTATATCAGCGAAAATAACAATTGCCAGGAATTGGAGATCCGCCGCCCTACCATTTGGTCAGCTAAAAAGTAAAATGTCGTGGCTAATGTTGAATGAAAGGTTGACAGCGCTGGTCCAGGACAAAATTAGGTTGTTCGACAAAGTCTGGGATCCGTGGCTAGATTATCTGGCCAATGATCCCAGAACACTTGCCACATAGGTACTGACATACACTACGGACATCAGGAGCAGGACCGCAGCTCCTTCATATCCCCCCTTCCCCAACCCCCCCCCCCCCCGACCCTATATCACCCCCCTAACTCTTCTGTTACTTCTAAAGTTCTCATGCTTAAGTAAAGTACTTCAATAATGCAGTGTTAAAGGTTACACAGGCTCAAATATGGAGGACTGAGAATGGTCCGGCCTTGGCGTTCTGCCCGCATAGGGGGGAGGCTCGCCCCCCTATTAGCAAGATGGGGTGGGCTCTTCCCTGCGGGAGGGGCGCCGGGCAAGCGGCAAACGTAAAGAGGCTAAGGTGCCCCTATCTTGGGAGTCATATACACTGATTATTTTGTTACAATAACTAGATGACACACCTCCCAAAGATTCATTAAAGTACATAGTTAAGGCAGGTGTATTATGTTAAGAGGCCAAAATATGATTCCCCTATGGCTTTATATGCTGTACAAAATGTATAGAGATTATATTGTTCTGTACTGAAAATCTTTAATAAACATCATTGAAACATAAACCATCAGCGTTAAATGGTTTGTTTCAATCTTACAACTTCCACTTCTGGAGAGCTAGATTATTTAAAGAAAGTTGAAAAATAACTTATGCCGCGTACACACGATCGGAATTCCGGCCAGAAAATGACTGATAAGAACTTTTCATCGGAAAATGCGACCGTGTGTATGCTCCATCGGAATTTAGCTGTCCGAATTTCTGCCAGCCAAAAATTGATAGCATGTTCTCAATTTTCCCGATGGAAAAACTTTCTATCGGTAATTCCGATCATGTGTATGCAATTCCAACACGCCAAAAATCACGCATGCTCAGATTCAACTACGAGACAGAAGCTATTGGCTACTGGCTATTGAACTTCCTTTTTCTAGTCCCGTCGTACGTGTTGTACGTCACCACGCTATAAACGATCGGAATTTGATGTGATCGTGTGTAGGCAAGACAGCTTGAGCCGAATTCCGTCGGACTTCCGTTGGGAAAACCATAAGAGCTTTTTCCGACGAGAATTCCGATCGTGTGTACGCGGCATTAACGTGAGGATTACCAGGTGAAAATGCAAGGAAAAGCCTTAAAAAAAAACAACTAATGCCACCACATCTAAAAATAGTGAAATATTATAACTTTATGTTTTTAGGAATAATGCCATGTTAAAAAGGCAGAGGGTGGATTTATTTAAAGCAGCTTGTGCACTGCAGTGAGCGTTCATATTCTGCTTCAGCAAAAATGTATCTTTCACCCGTAAATCATTCCACGCACTCACCCCTTAATCTCTACAATGTGTACTACAGTAGGTATGATATAACCAAAGTCCTTTATCAGCACTCTCTGATGATACCTTCCTGTAAGTGATGGGCAGCATGTTGTGCATTTTCTTCTGGGAATTGCAGCACTGATCCTGATGGGAATGATGGATAGCAATCCCCACATCTTAGTGCAATGAGCATGTTCCTATAAGCAGTGACAACTGGGCATAATTCCATATCAGTCCCATGTGTCACTGAGTGGTCACTGTGTGGGTGTGAGGTAAAGGGAGGGGGTGAGGATGACTCCTCTTGCAGATATAGATTGTTGGAATGAAAATAGGATCTCCGAAAACTATATAAAGGCAGAGTAGCATGTGAACAGGACTCAAAGCAAACAGAGCAATCACAGTCACTGCAATCTGTTAAAAAATACTTAGTCCAAGATGAAGCCAGAAACATATGAAACCCATACCTCTCTGACTGATCTAAGCTGCGAGGTGAAAGAGGACAACAGAGCTCGTAGGGAGCACTATTCTGCAGAATGGTTGGATACATCAATTTACAGCAGACCAGAAGAGAGGTGAGATACAACTTGCAATGCTTAAGGGAGACAACCAAATGGCATATTATTCCTTCAAATTGCTTTCTACAAACTGTTTTGCTATTTTTACCAAATGCACTAGTTTAACTGTTCTTCATCTGTGCTTTTTAATGTTAATTTATAGCATCCACGATAGTGGTTTGACTCTGCTGCTTTGACAACATAGTAACTCTGGATTGTTTGGTTGGGTTAGATCAGCGATTCTCAACCAGGGTTCCTCCAGATGATGCCAGGGGTTCCTTCAGCTGTGGTTGATTGACATATCATTAGATGGTACCTATATATCGTTTTGGGGTCAACTCCACTTGGCAGAGCCAGTTGCATGATCTTTTTAGCTGTCTGTAAAGATGGTATTCTGACCACGCTTGTGAGGGGGGAATTCTTACCAATGATCTCCAATGTACGGGGCAATAATTTGGTATTAGCAAGGGTTCCCCTAGACCTAAAAATAATTTCAAGGGTTCTTCTGGGATGAAAACGTTGAGAGAGGCTGTGTTCGATAATAGCAGTGTGTTGTATTCTATGCTTAGCTGATAAGCAAGACTTAAAAATATAAATATGTAGAACAATGAAAAATAATAACTGCCCTAGTAAATGTGTGTTCGGTAATTTAGAAGTGGATAAGTAGATAGATAGATAGATGGATAGATAGAGTGAGTCTCAAATGCATGTCATAGTGTATTTTGGTGTACAGTTTGAAGTTATATTTTGGCACAAATGTTAGAAATTCGCTATGAAGAGTAATATTCAGGGCCGTCTTTAGGGCAGGGCAAAAGGGGCAGCTGCCCTGGGCCTTGTCATTGTTGTGGGGCCCAAAGCAGCTGCCTCATACTTGCTAACTATCCCAGTTTAAATTCCCTTGTCCTTTGAGTGTACAAATGACTCACCTGCAGACCCTGTGTTACATGTAAATAACTAGCATTCATATGCAAATAGCTGTGGCCCGTGGCATTGATATGTAAATAAAGGCGGAATTCATATGTATATCATGCCATCCTGCAGTGAGGAGATGATGTACTATATTCTCTAGCAACCAATCAGTGAGCAGTATTCCTGTATAGTAATCTCTAGCAACCAATCAACAAGCAGCAATCATTTGCTGTAACCTCTAGCAACTAATCAGTGAGCCGTAATATGTGCTGTAACCTCTAGCAATCAGTCAGTAAGCAGTAATCATATGCTGTAACCGGTGGCAACCAATTGCAATTGCTGCCTGATCTGATACAGTAAAGTGATTTAAATCTAGCTGCTATTTATTGTATCAGAGCAGATGGAGAGTGAAATTGCAGGGGGGGGGGGGGGGGGAGAAATGTTTTGCCCAGGGTCCAATTAATATTAAAGATGGCTCTGGTAATATTGAACTCATTGATAGTTCTGCCAGGAGGGAAACAAAAAAATAATAGCTTCCTTGTAGACATATGCTCATCAGCAATTTAGAAAAGGATAGATAGATAGATAGATAGATAGATAGATAGATAGATAGATAGATAGATAGATAGATAGATAGATAGATAGATAGATAGATAGATAGATAGATAGATAGATAGATAGAGTGAGTCTCAAATGTATGTCATAGAAACCTGTATTTTGGTGTACGGCTTAAAGTTATGTTTTGGCACAAATGATGGCATTTCGCTATGAAGGGTAATGTTAAACTCATTGATAGTTCTGCCAGGAGGCAAACAAAAATAATAACTTCCCTAGTAGACATATGCTCAGCAGTAAATTAGAAGAGGATATGTAGATAGATAGTGTGAAATCAATGTCAAGCCAACTTGTATTTTGGTGTTAGGCTTAAAGTTACGTTGTGGAACAAATGTTGGCATTTTGCTAGGATGAGTCATATTAAATCCATTAATAGTTCTGCCAGGAGGCAAGGTCATGAAGACAGAAGAAAGGTCAAAGCCATAAAAAGTACACAGATTAAATAACAAATAGAGGATGTAGACTTCTAATGACATAGGTAGTTATTTACGAAAGGCAAATCCACTTTGAACTACAAGTGCAAAGTACACTTAAAATTACACTGAAAGTGCACTTGGAAGTGCAGTCGCTGTAGATCCGAGGGGGACATGCAAGGAAAATAAAAAACAGCATTTTAGCTTGCACATGACTGGATAATAAAATCAGCAGAGCTTCCCCTCGTTTCAGATCTACCCCTCAGATTTACAGTGACTGCCCTTACAAGTGCACTTTCAGTGCAATTTCAAGTGCACTTTGCACTTGTAGTTTGCAACTGTAGTGCAAAGTGGATTTGTCTTTTCGTAAATAACCTCCATAATCTTTTAAACCAATGGTTGGTATGTCAATAATTGATAAGGATGTTAAATAATAGGATGAATAATTGATGACGTATTTATAAGAATCTTTGAAGGACTATTAAATATGAAAGGCAAAAAGGGCTACTAGTAGCTTTTACATTTAACATGAAAGATCCTGTGTGTGTAAAGGATGATATACTTAGCACTCTATTTGAAATTACTGAAATTCTTATAATTCTTTATGTTATTCCCTATAAAAGGCTAAAAAGGCTCACCAGAATGTGTCTTTAATGCAATGAGTTTGAGCCTTGGACATGAAGCTGTATGTAAAAATAGCAAAGAAATTAAAATAGCAAATAAATTAAAATAGAGAGATCCCATGTGTGTGTAAAGGCTGAGATACTTAGCACTGTATTTCAATTTACTGAGAAACCAAATTCTGATCATTTTTTGTTATTTACTGTAGAAGGCTAAAAAAAAAAAAGGCTCACCAGAATTTTCCTGGATCCAGGAGCATGAAGCTGTATGTAAAAATAGCAAAGGAATTAAAATAGAAACCTTTGTGCATATACAAAGGATTAATATTAGTTCCTGTTATATAAACTGTTGTTGAGTTGCGAATTATCTTTTCCGTCCCCCTCCCTGTGAGTGCTACAATAATGGAAAAAGGAGATACCCTTGAACTGACTATCTACAATATAACAGCTTTCCTTCCTTGGAGGGTACTGTACTATCTGACCCAGAAGCATAGCTAACTTGCTCCAAAAATAAAATTATCATAAGCCGATCCATTTTTTTTTTTTAAATCATGGTACTTAGGTGCATGCTCTCCATGCATCAACCAGGGTTCCTTCACTGGAACAGGGTCAAGCTGATATTCTTGGCTCCATGCTATTGTTTTCCATAAGGTAGGCCAGTAGTTAAACTATAACAATTATAAAATTCTGATGTAATTGTCAGCCTTATGGACAAATTTCACTGGCAATTTCATAAACATTTTTTTGCAATTGTAATACTGTGGTCTCTGCCTTCCCTGTGCCCTGGGCAGCTGCCCATGCTTCTTCTCACCAGTTACTCGTCTTAATTAACTAGACTGGATCTTAAAAGTGGGGAAAGGGTTGATGTTGGTTATATGTTTGCACAACTATTTCTGATAGCAAGGTTTGTTTTTATGTTCTGCTTTACAGATGCAGTGCCCGTGATGCTGATGTCCAGAGAAGGGAAAGCTTCAGACAACAGGGTCAGACACAATTCCTGGTCCAGCGTTCTCCAGCCCAGATCATGAAAATGGGTCGCCTAGGTCACCACTATACCCAATACAAGTTGCCATACCAGCAAATGCTGCCCTTGCCCATCTTCAAGCTAGCCGATCTCACCACTAAGATTGACCGTATGGCAACACCACCTCAGCTACGCAGCATGATTGACTTTGAGAGGGCCCTCTCAAACCCTGGCACTGATGGCCTATGTCAAGACAAGACCCCAGTCTCACAAATCACCAAAGAGCTCCCTCCAGTGATGCAACCGGCACGCATGGAGTTTGTCAAGCCTGGGCTGGCCAATTCCTTCTCCAGGTCTGTGTCTCAGGAGGCACAGAGAGGCTAATGAGCAATGATGGAATGAGACAGCACTGTGTACCAGCTCATCTACTGTATATTTTTGTCTTAGAAAGGCCAGTTTAGAATGCAGTGTGTCTGCATATTGTTTGCACTAGTTTTTCACTTACTGAAGTGGTGTCCAATAGCAATCCATCAATCAGCAAATCCATTTAGGAAGTTAAAACTACGTGTTGAATCCACAACCACGCCATAATTTTCTCTGGCTTAATTTAGACCCACATTAAAAAGCTTTCTAAGCAAAATAGACTTAATTCCAAAGTCATGACAGATATTAAGTTGGATTTCATGGGTTGGAGCTGGATAGATTTTTCAGTCGTTGAAAGTTTTGAAATGTGTTTTTCTTGCCGTGAATGAAAGATTAGTGAGCATCTTGAAAAATCCAGGTTTCCAAGATGTGTCTGGTAAGAGGCAATTGTGATAAATCGGGCAAAACGCCCCTATTTGGATGCAATCGGTTTACCATGGACTCTGGTAAAAGTCACTGTATGTAAAGGCAAGTGTAGGTTTGAAACAGCCTAAAGGGGGCACTTGAAAAGGATCCAATCCATGATTCCCTGGTGGCATGTATTAGTCTGTACTTTAATCTCTTCGCTGACAGAGCTGCTACATATTGCTGTCTCTTACTGCTCTTGTATGTCAGTAAAGAAGCTATATTTATAAGGACAGTACTGTAGGTGAGAAGGTAACAAATGGAAAGTCATGATGACTTGGAGATGTCGCCCTTGGGTGGTAGGGCTGAAATGATTCAGTGACCAACTATGACAGATCTTGGAGATGCAATCTACTACCTACAGATCGCTCTGGCCTTCTAGAAGTTAAATGTGTTCCAAATAACACATAGTTTGTTGCTTTGGATAACATATACTTTGCACAGTTTTATATGTAGTTTTATATGTAGATTTTAAAAATTGTATTTTTTTAGATGTAATAAAATGAATACATATGTATAATTATGTGTATGTCCATTCTTATCATAAAGACATACATTGTGCAAACTGCAATGGATCTCTATTTTTGTGGTTCAAAGGTGAAATCTGATTAATGCACATCATTGATGGTCCTTGCCCTGCCATTCTTAAAGCTGAACTCCAGACAAACGTTCACTGAAATATTTTCCTCAATAGCCACAAAGGATACAAGGTCCAGACATCTGTTGCGTGTATACAACACCCTCCAGTGTGTGGTTTGCATAGATATCTGGCAGCAAGAGCTGTTTGTAAGAGACATGGAGCTTCATATCAGGTAATTGGCCTACTTAAACAATGTTACATAGTTAGTAAGGTTGAATAAAGACACCAGTCCATCCAGTTCAACCTAAGTGAGTGTCTACAATTGTCCCTATCCCTGTACATTGCACACTCACATCGGTCCTTACACTCAAGGAGCCCACAATCCAAGGTCCCCATTCATATACTAGGGTGAATTTTTGGACAGAAGCCGATTAATCTACCAGCATGTCTTTGGAGTGTGGGAGGAAACCAGAGTACCCGGAGGAAACCCACGCAGGCACAGGGAGAACATGCAAACTCCAGGCAGGTAGTGTTGTGGTTGGGATTCGAACCAGCAACCCTTTTAACTGCTAGGTGAGAGTGCTACCCACTACACCACTGTGTCACCCGCCTGCAGTCATGTTGGGGCCTTCCTTCTTCTAAAGACACCAATGTAATTGGCTACAGAAAAATGGCAACTGATAAAACACAGGATGCCAACTCACCGGGGCCAAAACTAAACCATTAATGTAAGATGGCTTCATCCATAGGAGAGTTCCCTCAGACACATTTTGCCCCCCTTTGGGCTTAATCGTTGAGAAAACATAATTAGGCATGCTTCCCCTGACCAAAGACTTAATGGGGCATGCTTCAGCAGTGGGAGACATTTTTCTACCCAATGACCACCAGTGTAAGGGGCAGCGCTGAAAGCTGAAAAATGGCATTGTCATGTTACAACCAAAGACATAAATGTATTTTATTGGGATTTTATGTGTTTTTTTTTTGGGGATGTCTCTACCAGCTTTGCACATCTAGAGAGTGCCATTCTTCTTTGCAAAATAACTCAAGCTCTGTTAAATTGGATGGAGAGCGCCTGTGAACAGCAATTTTCAAGTCTTCCCACAGATTCTCAATTGGATTTAGGTCTGGACTTTGGGGCATTCTTACACATGAATAGGCTTTGATCTAAACCATTCCATTGTAGCTCTGGCTGTACGTTTTATTGTTGTTGTCTTGTTGAAAGGTAACCCTCTGCCCCAGTCGCAAGTCTTTTGCCAACTCTAATAGGTTTTATTCTAAGATTGCCCTGTATTTGGCTCCATCCATCTTCCCATCAACTCTGACCAGCTTCCCTGTCCCTGCTGAAGAAAAGTATCCCCACAACATGATGCTGCCACCACCATGTTTCACAGTGGGGATGGTGTGTTCAGGGTGATGTACAGTGTTATTTTTCCGCCACACATAGCGTTTTGCTTTTAGGCCAAAAAGTTAAATTTTGGTCTCATCTGACCAGAGCACCTTCTTCCACATGTTTGCTGTGTCCCCCACATGGCTTCTCGCAAACTGCAAACAGGACTTCTTATGGCTTTTTTTCAACAATAGCTTTCTTCTTGCCACTCTTCCATAAAGGTCAGATTGGTGGAGTGCACGACTAATAGTTGTCCTGTGCACAGATTCTCCCACCTGAGCTGTGGATCTCTGCAGCGTTACCATGGGCCTCTTGGCTGCTTCTCTGATTAATGCTCTCCTTGGCTGGCCTGTCAGTTTAGGTGGATGGCCATGTCTTGGTAGGTTTACAGTTGTGCCATACTCTTTCCATTTTTGGATGATGGATTGAACAGTGCTCTGTGAGATGTTCAAAGCTTGGGATATTTTTTTATAACCTAACCCTGCTTTAAAATTCTTCACAACACAATCTCTGATCTATCTAGTGTGTTCCTTGGCATTCATGTTGCTGTTTGTTCACTAAGGTTCTCTAACAAACCTCTGAGAGCTTCACAGAACAGCTGCATTTATACTGAGATTAAATTACACACAGGTGGACTCTATTTACTAATTAGGTGACTTCTGAAGGCAATTGGTTCCACTAGATTTTAGTTAGGGGTATCAGAGTAAAGGCGGCTGAATACAAATACACAGCACACATTTCACATATATATTTGTAAAAAAAAACAAATGAAAACCATTTATAATTTTCCTTCCACTTCACAATTTTGTGCCTCTTTGGGTTGGTCTATCACATACAATCCCAACTAAATACATTTATGTTTTTGGTTGTAACATGACAAAATGTGGAAAATTTCAAGGGGTGAATACTTTTTCAAGGCACTGTATACATTATGCTGTACTCTACATATTCTTAACCCCTATACTCTATATGCCATATTAAATGTTACATACTGCTTACCACTGCACTTTACACTATGATGCACTTTACATACTCTTGACCCAGCATTCTATATGTGATGTTGTACATTACATATTCAGCCTGCACTTTTGTGGACAACTATTACCAGTAAATGGGGCATACTGTACAGTTGGACAACATATGCAAGTTGACACTCGAGGAAGAAAGCCATGTACAAAGTCAACAACAGCCAATAATTACTTGGAAAAGGACTTTACATTTTTGCATGATAAGTCACAAATCGGATCTCAGGAAGCTTGATGTCTTAGCATTGCCTCGTAGCACCAAAGTAGACATTCCAGTTTAAGACTCTTTTCTAAATCCGACTTTGAAATGCTTGGGGGCACCCGGCTGCCTAACATGAAAACACAGGGTTATGAACTTTGGCAGATTGTAACTAGAGATACAGAAACACACACACACATGCACGCACACAAACATCCAATCACACACAAATGCAAATACTAGGGTGACCACATGTCCCGGATTGCCCAGGACAGTCCCGCATTTTGTAGGTCTGTCCCAGATACCAGGTTATTTCATTCCAGGACAATACAGTGTCCCGGAATAAAACTGACACAAAAATCCCCCCTTCCGGGCAAATCTGATGGCCCCAAAAACGACCGCCACATTGCCGCTTTACTCACGGACAGTACTTGTCCGGGCGGGGAATGTCTGGAGAGGTGCAATCCCCACCCCCTGCTTGTGATTGGAGAAATTATAAATCCCACCTCTTGTGTCTAGTCACTGAGCCAGCATTGGAACGCCAGGACAATTACTGTCAGTGAGTAAAGTGGCATTGCGGCAACCTTTTTTGGGGGCATAAACAGTGCTTTTTGGTAGAGAATGCACCCAGCCCCCCGGCTGTGCTGTGATTAGTTACAGCACAAGCTGATTTTTGGGAAGGTGGGGGTGTCCCTGAATGGCAGTTTGGAAATGTGGTCACCCTGGCACATACACCATGCTTCCCAACTTTTATACCTGACAATGAGGGACACTTTGTGAAAAGGATGTACGCAGTGTGCTTCTGATTGGCCAGAGCTGGCACACAACCACACTGACCAATCAGGACCAGGATCAATTCTGACATCCCACAACCCCCCCCCCCCCCCCCCCCCTTGTTATGAAGGAGAGGGGGAGGTGTTATGTAGGCCTAACACAGAGTTATGACTCCCCAGCACACTCCCTGTCCTAGAGTGACAACACTGCTAGTACGGTTGTCACAGTAGTACTGGAAGTGCATTAATGGCAGGACTACGAGGTAGAAATAAAGTTAAATCTAAGGACCAGTAAGCTGCAAAACTATCAATTCCTGTTCTTGGATTTAGATATGTTTAAGGAATGCAAATATCACTCTCTCTGTGCTGATACATAAAGGACTTATCTAGTCATGCAGTGCCGCCTACCGCTCCGCTTGCTGTGCCTGGGACCTGTCTTTATTCCTCTAGGCTCCACAGGTAGCACAGCGAAGAGTGATTTACACGGTGCATTCATGGTTAAATACTGGACACTCCCACACTGACTGATGGGAGGTATGACATACACAGACACACACATACACATGTAAACACACATACACTCACTCACATACATACATTCACTCATATACATATGTAACGTATGGGCGCAGGTGTGCCCAG
The DNA here is from genome assembly GCF_037356315.1 of Lithobates pipiens. Taxonomy (NCBI): domain Eukaryota; kingdom Metazoa; phylum Chordata; class Amphibia; order Anura; family Ranidae; genus Lithobates; species Lithobates pipiens. Next base: position 152,486,338 of record NW_027507789.1, on the reverse strand, counting down.
GGTAGTTCCTCAAATTGGCCAATAGGTCTCACTATAGTTAGAGTCTGGAGCCTTTGCAGTGGCAGTAGGCAGTGTAGTTGCCAAGGAGGAACCCAGAGTAGTGAGTGGGGTGTTACCATAGAGGGTACAAGCCCTACCCCTGCCAGTACAGAGTATCATGGGAAAGAAGGCTCTAAATAGTCTGGAGGTAGTCCACCTGTTGGCTAATAGTCATAGGAAGCATTGCACGGACCAGGCCTAGGCACATATGTAATCTCTGAGGCTCTATTTCTGTTGATTTTGATTTAGGGGTGAAGCAGGGATGTAGAGGTATAGGACTTTTGCCACTACTTGCATTTCCTTTGCATAGGATCCTTGACTCTGGCAAATCCCCTAAAAAGGTAGCGGCTCCTCAACGCGGCTTTCTGCTTGTTATTGCTCTTTTTGTTGTTTGCAAGTTAAAAGGAATGTGCCTGTAGGCAGGCTTCTCCTACCCATACAGTACACACGACCTGCACATGCAGCTGAACAACCGTGTCTAAAGACAGAGCTTCAGGCAATTGATTGGTTCCTACGCCAAGCTCACACCTTGTTCACGTGCACAGATGCAGGCCATAGGCCATTCTCTGTCATATCCTTCTGGTCATCAGTCCATTAACTCCTTAACACCTGGATCACCTCTCATAGAGGCCAATGTTGTCCATGGTCCAGGTTAGAGCTCTGGGAATCCATGCAAACACTCGGGGGCCCATGTTACACAGGGGGCTAGTTCACCTAACATGTTCTACCTGAGGGGGGAATCTTCTCTCACCTCTAGGAGGGTGATTCCAGTCCCTTAAGCACCACCAGCTCCTGAGCCAACCAGGCACTTCACAATTTAACTCCTTTACACTCTTCTATTAAAGTTAACCCATGACACTCTATAGACACAGTCCTTCCCCGACTGAGACAACAATGAGGCAATGATTTGCTGGAAAATTTACTGAATTTCTTCAGAAATTACCAACTTACAGCCATCCACAATTCGATAAATTCGTTGGTGTACATTGATCAGCCATAACTTTATAATCACTGATGGTTAGGTTAATAACATTGCTTATCTCCTTACAATGGCATCTGAAAGTTGAGGGGATATATTAGGCAGCAAGTAAACATTTTGACACTGAAGTTGATGTGTTGAAAGAAGAGGAATGGGCATTACAGTTTGTTGTGTATGGGGCTGTGTAGCCGCAGACCAGTCAGGGTGTCCATGCTTACCCGTGATGGTGTCCACAGCCAAAAGCACCTACAATGGGCATGTGAGCATCAGAACTATACCACGGAGCAAAGGAAGAAGGTGGCCTGGTCTGATGAATCACATTTCCTTTTACATCATGTGGATGACCGGGTGCTTGTGTGTCGCTTACCTGGGAAGACATAGCACCAGGATGAACTATGAGAAGAAAGCAAGCTGGTGGAGGCAGTGTGATGCTTTGGGCAGTCTTCTGCTGGGAAACCTTGGGTCCTGCCATTCATGTGCATGTTATTGACACGTACCACCTACCTAAAACATTGTTGCTGTTTCCATGCAGGAGTATACTCCTGCATGGAAACAGTTTTTCCTGATGGCAGTGGTCTCTTTCAGCAGGATATCATACCCTGCCACACTGCAAAAATGGTTTGGGGACACAGCAACAAGTTTGAGGTGTTGAGATACCCTTCAAATTATCCAGCTCTGAATCCAGTTGAGCATCTGTGGGATGTATTAGAAAAACAAGTCTGATTCATGGAGGCCTCACCTCATATATTACAGGACTTAAAAGATCTGCTACTAACGGCTTGGTGCCAGATACCACAGCATACCTTCCGAGGTCTAGTGATGTCCATGCATTGATTGATCAGGGTGGTTTTGCCAACAAAAGTGGCTCTTTTGGGGGCAAAAGAAAGACCCACTCAATATTAGGCGGGTGTTCATAAAGTTATGGCTGATAGATGTATATAATCACACATAAAATTCCACAACATGTGGCATTAATAGTGCAAACAAGTTGCTCCACCTTTGGGGTTCTGCATAACCATTCCATATGTAGCACTACCCCCTTATGAGTTGCTGGTGTCCCGAGTCCCCACTCCTGCACAGTCGGTCACACAGCATTTCCTTCATACCCTCCAGTCAGGCCTTGGCTTGTTTTTGATGCTTTATTAGGGGTTGATAACTTGGATGGGGTAGGGTATTATGGAATGCCGAACTTGAAAAATGTCCAGAACTATGCACAAAAGGACACATGCACCCTATTTACAAAAAGTCCACTTTTCCTTCCTCCTGCACAAACTTGGCTTCTCAGCAAAGCACACACTGCTTTAACCTCCCTGGCGGTATGATTATGTCAGGAATTATGTACCAAAAGCGGCACAATTTTTTGCATGGAAATTTGGTGTTATGTATTATAGGCCTGCAATTCTTAGTAATTACTTACTTAAAACTGACCAAACAAGACTCTAGTAGACATCCCAGATGTGATAAAGTTTGAAACACAAAATCATGAATTATAATCTAATAAATAATATAATTTTATTCAATAATGTTATGCGAAATAATGAAATTTGTCAAACAAAGAAAATTCTATAAGCATCCTGAGTGTGATAAATTTTGAAACAAGGTACAGCACACAGTCCAACATCACAATCCGGACAATAGAACCGGCTTTCTTTTCGGACTTTCTTTCCATTGCTATCTCTCTTTGAACAGCAAACCATGCACATCCTGGTAGGTGCTGCCTTTTTTGCGGTTGGCGGTATGTAGTCCATAAAGTGACGACCTGTTCTGACCGCAACGTCAACAGCACATCGTCCAGGTGTGTTCACAGCTACTGATGGTGTCTGGTGTTTGACAAAAATCTGCTCAGCCACCTTGCAGATAAAATCAGCATGAACAAGAGGCTTTTCACTCTTTTCTCTGTATAGAATATATGAATTCCAAAGGCATTGTTCCAGAAGATGCCGGAAAATCTTTTTATAATGTAGCGGGGTCTCTTTAAGAACTATAAAACTACTGTTCCCAGAACCCTGCTGGTTCCCAGGATGCTTTGAGTTATGCCCCAGAGACTTATGGGGGAGGAAATATAAGGAGGGGGAGAGGCCTAGTTCGCTCTCTTTGGACACCCCCTCTCTCCTAGCAAGAGGAGGTCTGTGCTGAACTGCTGAAAGCACAAGGCCTGAAGCCTGGGCCTTGTGCTCTTTTCCAAAGAGCTCTCTGCCAGCTTAGTTGCACCTGAGAGACATTTTCTCATCTTTGCTGCAGTACACCAGAAGGATTGAAGACTGGGAGGTCGGTGGATTCCTGTTCCTAGACGAAAAGGCAGAGAAACCGGACTTGGACTTGTCCGAGTGGTGAGAGCTGTTTAAAGACAGATGCTTTATCTTTATTATACGTTTGGATTACAAAGTTGTTCTTCAAGTGCACCACCGAAAGATTGCTAGCGAATATTGTTTTACTGGACTTCCATTTAGATCAGTCAGGCCTGACTGCATAGGTAGACAGTGCTGGGTGTTTACCCATGTGGGGAAGTAGCTGAAAAAGGGCAGCGCTAGAGTTGCATAGCAATACTTTATTATGCTGATTACTCTGTTTATCTTTATCACTGGTTACTGCAGGGACCTGTTTATGTGTTGCAATCCAAATGTTTGATTCATGTTATTCCTTTTATAAAAACAATAAGTAAAGTCAGTTATATACTTTCAAGGATTGTCTATGAGCTTGAGTTATCCACCAACGCACACACACATATTTAGAGTATAAGTGATTTAATGTGTATTGCTAGATACTAACTGTGCCAAAGTGGGTAGTGCAGATTGCCGGGGGGTTGGCGGAGCTGTGCTCAGGACCCAAACCAAACTTGCGGCCCTCTTAAGTGAGGGTATCGCTATAATAATATTTTTTTTGCTGTTTGCGCATAGCCGGATAAAATGTCATTGCCTGATCGGCTCTGTCGAACCCCTCCCATAGTGCACTTATAGTCTATCACGACTTGTGGCTTCAGCACATCTTTCCCACGTTTGTTGTGGACCATGGTAGTGGAGGTATTGTGCACAGTGCTCATGAGACACACGTCCTTCTTGTCTTGATATCGCATTGCCATCATCTTACCCTTCTGCCAGGCAACCATTTCTCAGTTTTTTTATTTTTTCTTGGCAAACATAGATGGCATGTCACGTCGGTTAGGCCTAATGGTACCATAGGCATCAGTCTTGTTTTGTAGCAAAAACTCAAACAGTTCCGGAGACATGTAGAAATTGTCCATGGTCACACAACATCCCTGGTTCAGCAATGGCTCCAGCAGTGTAAGGACTGATGATGTGGCCATACCATTGCCGCTGTACCTGGGATTGAACTTCGTGCCTTTAACGGTGTAAATGACCGAATTCCAGATGTACCCAGTGGATGACTCGCAGAGCATGTAGGATTTGATGCCAAACCGTGCTCTTTTGGATGCAATAAACTGTATCCAGCTTAGGCGTCCCTTGTAGGCCATCAAACTTTCATCCATGCTGACGTCCCTTTCTGGCACGTAGGTCCGTTGGAAATTGGTCACGATAATTTGGCATACCTCCCAGTTTTTGTTTCGTTTGGTTGCAGGATGCGTGGCCTCATCAAACTCTTCATTGTTCGTGAAGTGGAAATACTTCATGATGAGGAAAAACCGGTATTCGGACATAACGGGGCCAAAAAACGGAGTGGCCAGTAATTTATTGGTGGTCCAGTACCATTTCTGGAGCGGTTTTCCCACCACTCCCTGAAGAATAATGAGTCCCAGAAACTGCCAGATGTCCTCCTTGGTCACTGGTTCCCACTTTCTGCCTCGGGAAAACCTGGCATGCAGTGTAGCGGATTGCTGTTCTTGGTAGCAATTTGTCTCTGTGACAATTTTTTCAATTACCTTCTCAGTGGGGAATAATTGCAGGTATGCCAGAGGGTTGTCACGCTCGACATCTACCTTCATCCCAGGTGATCCAGTGAAGGGGTATCTTGGCGGCGCTACCTAGTCCGTATCAAGGTCAATAGGGCACCAAGTGCGCACATCGCTGAGGTCAGGTGCAGGATCATCACCACTGTCACTTGCCAGATCCGTGTCAGTGTCAGACGATAAATCTCCCCACGACTCACTATCGTTCAGTTCTGCGAGCAACTCTGTGTCGCTGTCGCTGTCACTCAGCTGGTCCAAAGGCGATTTTGTAGCGAAGTGGCGCTTTTTTGATGCCATGTTAGATATATTTTATTAGAGGCAAGGGGCACTGTACAGTTATCAGTCAGATAAAAAGATGATACAGTGTAATCCTCTCAGATTACAGTATATCACCTCTTTTTATGTGTTTGTGTTATTTTAACTTTTTGAAATTCCAGTTCCGCTGCTGCTCGCAGGGAACAGAACCAGGAAGTGAGATGCGTCGGCGATCACAGGGGAGGACAGCGAAGGACAATGAAGAACATCGCTGGAGCGCCAGGAGAAGGTAAGATCTCCGCTGGCAGCTCTGCAATGTTACCCCGAGCGTAACTCGGGGTTACCGCTCCTGGCAGAAAAAATCAACTCCGAGTCACGCTCGGGTATACCGCCAGGGAGGTTAACGGTTTTGTGTTAGCTCAGGAAAGGCCTATTGCAGGCCAGAACTCTCAGCCCTTTGACAAAGTAGTGTAGAGAGCAAACAGCATGACATTTCTCCCTCTGCTTCCCTGTGGCCACTGATCCCAGCTCCACTTGCTTGCAGAAATTGCTAGCCCACCTGGCTGCCACCAGCCATGCCTGGCTGATCTTCCTCCCTGTCCTCCTGACTGACTTTCTGCAACAGTCCTGCATGACTGGCACACTTTCATAGAGATTCCCCAGGGCAATGATGAAGACTAAGCCCACTGCTGTCTTCAGAGAACACTGTTGTAGCTGACAGTCTCTTCCCTGTTGTTTTTTACTGCTCAGTGTCGATCACTACTCACTGTCTGTCTTTGCGCTGTACCCCTGCCTCTCCTCCAACTGCCACCTGTGGTTCTCCTCCAACTGCCTCCTGTGGTGGGACCCTTCTAGGCCAGCTATCCCAACCCAAGGTATTACCCCTCCTGACCAACGACAGCCTCTCCTCAGCATTCCATCTCCATCTTCCACCTGACTCCCCTTGCAGGCATGGCTATGTCTATTTATGTGGTTGTCCCAGTGCCCTGCCAGCCCATAGCTGGGGATTTGCTGGGGCTCCATAAATATTCATGGCAGCTCCTCCTAACCCCCACCCTCTAGTTCTAGAAGGTTCTACAACCTTCCAGACAACAGCAGGAGGAATCAGAAAGCTGCCAGGAGGAGTAATCCAGCCCTGGCCTTTAATAACCCCGACCCAATTCATTGACTCAGGTTATTCCTGGCCTGAAAATGTTTTTTTCTCTACACTCACTCTAGTAGCACACACAAGAGTGTGCTTCACATAATTTACAGGAGGGTTGCTGTGGTGCTACTTACAGTTCAGGGTACACTGCTTATTGTTACTTAGGCAGTAGACCTTCAATGGTCCCACATGGCTTCCCCCAAGGTGCAGGGGGCGCCATCCTGCAGTGAGGAAAACACTTCAACGCCTCACACTTTTGACATTCCTAAAGAGACCTTGAGGTAACTCCTTCCATTCCCCAAAAATAGGCAGATGGCGGGGTCAACCCAAAGGGAGTGACCAATAGAGAAGGGCCCAAAAATGAAAGGGGAATTCCAAATGAACCCCTTCCTACATGCAGTCACCTCTAGGATGATAATAGAAAAGATACTTTCCAGTGTATTCAGGTCATACAGTGAGTCCAGCAGCTAACGGCCACAAGGGGGGTGTAGGCGTAGGGACGGCATGACATGTGCTGGACTGCACAGTCGCCATTTTAATTAGAGGGGTTAGGGGTGGGCGGAGCCACGGCGTCTATTACATTCTAGCTAGGGAATTGCTGGCAGTCGGAGAGCGGAGCAGGAAGCGATCGGACGCACCCTCCCGCTCTGTGTTTCCCTGATACCCAAGATGGCGGTGGCGGGAGCGGACTTTGTAGCGCAATTGCGCTTGGCTTTGTACAACCAGGGCGCCGAATGGCTTCATCAGCTGATCGCGGCCATAGCGGTGGACGGAGGTGCGGCGGCCGGCGGGGGAGCGGAGCAGACACCTCGGGCGCGGCGTTCCAGGCCGCCCGAGCGGTACAGCCCAGATGTCGGTCCGGGGGGCCCTCAGAGAGCTTCTTCAGGGATGGATCGGAGGGGGATCGGAGCGGTGGCTAACCCCCAGCTGCAGGACACCCCAGCCTCCACCCCATCGGGGTTTAGGAGCGGCAGGTACGCCACGAGGGGGGGGGGGCGAGGAGAAGGGGACAGGACACTACACTGGAGGAGACAGGCATGTCGCAGGGTTCCCCCCCCCCAGCCCGGCGCCGATGTATGGGGCAGAGCACAGGCCCCGGAAGGACCCAGGACGCGGGTACGTCCAGACAGCGGGGACAGGAGGTCCAGCGGGTGGGGGGCCGTGCGTGAGGTGCGCCCCCCAGTCCCAGACCGGCCAGAGGACAGCTGAAGGGTGGCCAGGGGGGACTGGGCCCCGCTCAGGGACCGTCGCCTCTGGCTCAGCGCCAGGGTGTGGGGCGGCCATCGGACGCAGGAGGGAGTGTGGAGGGCGGTCGGCCCGGACGGTGTGGTCAGGCTGTGCAGCAGGTGGGGGTCCAGGCGACAGGAACAGCCCCCAGTCCTCGACAGACCAGCAGTGGGCAGAGGAGTGGCCAGGGGGCTAGCGTGGTTGGAATAGAGATGCAGGAGGAAGGGAGCCGGATGGACCGGAGGCGAAGGAGCCTATCGCCAAGGCGGGAGGGCGGGGCTGGCGGGCGGAGGAGCTTCCAGAGCGCCCCAGACCCCTGGCAGAAGGAGCAGGCTCGTCCGGGATTTGCAATCCACGCCGGCAGCAGGAGGTCGTGAACGGGAGGTCCAAAGGTGATTTGTCAGATTCGGATGGGGCAGAAGATAGTGGTCGGTCGTCTGCGTTGGGTCGGAAGGAGGCGGCTGTGAGGCCCGGTCCTGGGCAGCCCGGTGAGTGTGACTCTTCTGTTTCTATTACATCTTTGTTGCATGACTTGCTTGCGCGGGGTAGTTCACAGGGTGGAGACGGGGCTGGGGGGGCAGTTGTGGACCTTCCGGCATCTATGGACAAGGACACGCGGGTGGGGCAGGACGGTCTGGGGGGCCTGCTGCTGGGGCTCAAGGAGCTGGTTCCGAAATTTGAAAATAAGGGGGCGGGTGGTCCGGCGCAGGCGTGGCTTCCGGCGACGGAGCCGGCCGCTGGAGAGTTTGTAGGGGTAACCGGGATGCAGGCGCCCGTGGGCGCTCCGGAGAAGGCGGCACCCGCTGAGAAGTCGACGGCTCGACTGTGGACGGGGATGCGGCTAAGGTGTCGGAGAAGAGCGCGGATGCTGTGCGGCTGGCAGATGCGGCTAAGAGCGAGGTCTACGTATGCTTTGAGGGCCCTCTAGGAGCACATCTGAAGCCAGAGGTGAAGGAGAAGATTTGGAAAGTGAGTACATTGAACTCTTAACCCTGCTGCCACTGGAGAAGTTCAACCTGGATAGGTTGAAGCCCGAGGAGAGGAAGAAGGAGGACGAGGAGAAGGTATCGGTTGATCCCTTGTACCTTTGCCAATTGGCTGCAGGTGTTTGCCATTTTGGCGAGCGTCGCAGGGAAAATGCTCCGGAACATTGTTCCACACCATTCGTATACTTGGAGGCCATCAGCGAGGCGCATAGGACTTATGGAGGAACGGCATGGCTTCGGTATGACGAGCAATTCAGGCAACGGATGGCAGTCCGACCATTGCTTCGCTTGGACCATAAGGACATTAGCCTGTGGAGGAAGTTGATGACGGCGGCGCGGGCACCTAACCAGTTTTTTCAGCTGAGGGTCGGAGGTTCAGGGCAACCGACCGAAAAATGTTGAGGTTTTTGCTGGCAATTTAATGAGTGCCGTTTTAAACACACGTGTTCGGCCTGCGGGGGATCCCACTCCCTGGCAAAATGTTTCAGGAAAGGAAAGGGACGTCCCGGAGATCTTGCGAACAAGAGGGACGACTCCGGTGCGGGTGGAAAGGATGCTACCTTTCCTTCATAGATACCCCGACCGGGGGGAGGGCGCCTGTTGGAAGAGGGGTTTACATCCGACTTCAGGATCCCTTGTTCGCTTACATCCATCCCGCCCTTGGCTAACAATTTGAAGTCTGTGTTGCTGCATTCGGCTGTTCTCACCGAAAAATTGGGGAAAGAAGTTGCATTGGGACGCATGGCCAGCCCTTTTCCGGAGGCGCCCCTTCCAGATATGGTGGTTTCTCCACCGGGGGGGTTGCCGAAGAAGGAGCCCAATAAGTTCAGGTTGATTCACCACCTGTCGTTCCCCAAAGGGGCTTCCGTCAATGATGCCATCGCCCTAGAGGAGTGTGTGGTGACGTATACTTCGTTTGCGTTTCGTGGGTTCGGCGTTATGGCCGGGGGACTTTGATGGCAAAATCAGACATCGAATCGGCTTTTCGGCTTCTTCCAGTGCACCCAGACAGCTTTTGACTGTTGGGTTGTATGTGGGAGGGGGGATTTTACGTGGATCGTTGCCTGACGATGGGCTGTTCAAATTCGTGTGCCTTCTTTGAACAGTTTAGCTCCTTCTTGGAATGGGCAGTTTGGGATATGTCGGGCATCAACTCGGTCATCCACTACTTGGATGACTTCCTATGTATTGGTCCGGCGGGCACTAATGTCTGCGCAGTTCTGTTGGGTACGCTGCAGCATTTGGCGGAGCGTTTTGGGGTACCCTTGGCTCCGGAAAAAACTGAGGGCCCCACGGATTGCATTGTTTTTTTGGGAGTCATGATCGATTCGGTGAATATGGAGTGTAGGTTGCCGGTGGACAAGCAGGAACGACTTCAAGAGGAAATTTGTGGGACCATCGGGATCCGAAAGTTGCAACTGCGGCAGTTGCAGTCGCTCCTTTGGAAACGGAACTTTGCGTGTCGGATAATGCCGATGGGGCGTGTATTTTGCCGCCGGCTGGCGGCAGCTACCGCAGGCATACGGGCTCCCACGCATTACGTGACCCTTACGCGGGACCACAGGGAGGACCTGAAGGTTTGGCAAGGGTTTTTGGAGTCATTCAATGGCCGTGCGCTTTGGATGTCCGGTCCCATTAGTAACGGGGATTTGGAGTTATTTACGGACACGGCGGGGTCCACGGGTTTTGGGGCTTTCTTTAAAGGCCAATGGTGTGCAGCTCCCTGGCCAGCGGAATGGTCTGAGGCCGGGTTGTGGAAGAACTTAGTTCTCCTAGAATTGTTCCCCATCATGGTGGCGGTGGAGATCTGGGGGGAAGCGTTCCACAACATGAAGGTGAGGTTTAATTGTGACAACTTGGGGGTGGTTCAGGTGGTCAATCGGCTGACGGCGGCCTCTGGGCCGGTTGTTAGGCTTCTACGACACTTGGTACTGCGATGTCTACAGGTGAATGCTTTCATTTATGCTGTGCACTTGCCTGGGGTAGAGAACACGCTGGCTGACGCTCTGTCTTGTTTTCACACGGACAGGTTTCGGGGACTGGCGCCAGAGGCGGAGCGTCACGGGATCGACTGCCCCACATGGTTGTAGAGCATTGCGCTGGAGTAACAGCGAGGTGGATCCAGCAGTCCGTGAGCAAGGCTACGTGGAGGGCCTACTCGAAGGTGTGGCAGGAGTGGTCGGCTTACCTGGAGGCTATCAGCATGGCCCCGGGCAACGCGGGCATGGCTCAAGCGGTATTTTATTTTCTGAGTAGTGCTATGGATAAGGGGGTATCGGCGGCCACACTTGACCATAAACTGGCAGCATTGGCGTTCTTATTCAAATGGCAGGGGCAACAGGATCATACGAAAGAGTTTTGGTTGAGGCAAGCGGTGAAGGGCTACAGAAGGGCACACAGGTGTAAGGATGGGAGGCGACCGGTTTCTTTTTGCCTTCTTCAGGGCTTGTGCCAGACAGTACTCAGTTTCTGTAGTTCTGCTTACGAACAGGCACTGTTTCGGGCGGCATTCGCCCTCGCTTTCTTTGGGGCGTTCAGGGTCAGCGAACTGGTCAGCCAGTCAAGGCATGCTGTAGGGGGTTTGGCGCTGGGGGATGTTGAGCTGGGCCTGGATAGGGTTCGCATCTGGATTCGGCGGTCAAAGACTGATAAAGACAGGAAAGGGGTATCCGTGGAGGTGGCTAAGATTGAGGAGGAGGATATTTGCCCAGTAAGGGTGGTGGACAGATTCCTGGCAGCGCTTCCGAGGGTTGCGGGCCCCTTTTTCATTCATTTGGATGGTTCTTCGCTGTCCAAGTTTCAATTAGTTTCGTTTTTTCGTAAGTGCGTGGAGGAGGCGGGTTTTGACCTGAAGAATTTTTCTTCCCATTCGTTCAGGACTGGGGTGGCTACAGAAGCTTCCAGGGCTGGCTTGGGTGCTGAGGCGGTCAGGAGAATTGGGAGGTGGGATTCGGACCATTTGAAATTATATGTTCGCCCGCAGTGGTTGGGTTAATTGACTAGTGGGGGGTATGGGCAGGTTTGTACGGGGTGTGGGGTATGTTTGGATTGGTTCTGGTTGTTCTAACCCCCCTTCCCTCCCCCCCTTTTTTTCTTTTCGTTTACAGGTTATGAAGTGGGCCTGGTGTGGATACTGGGCCATTCTTTTGTTTTTTGGGGTGAGAAGAGAGCTGACATTCGGCCGAACGGCAGACAACTTCACATACCTAGATAGGAGGCGCAGGTCCGGTGGATCGGGGTCCTGGGCATGCATTGGAACAGGGTTCTGGGAGAAGTTCGTAGATTTTCCAGACTCGACAGACCTCCGAATGTTTTGCTATTTCATGTTGGGGGTAACAACATGGGGGCTAGGTCTATGAGGCAACTTATCAGGGATATCAAATGTGATTTCCTGCGGTTGAAGTCAGATTACCCTGGTCATAGTCTGGTCAGATATGGTGGGTAGGTCATCTTGGCGATGGGCGTTATCAGATAAAAAGGTTAACAGGGCCAGGGTGAAGGTTAATAAGGAGGTGAGCAGGTTCTTCATCAGGAATGGAGGCCTGGCTATTCGCCACAGGGAGTTGGAAGTTGACACCTGGCGGTATTTGAGGACCGACGGAGTCCACTTGAATGATGTGGGTACTGACCTGTGGTCGTTGGGCCTGCAGGATGGCATTCAACAGGGCTGTGCATGTGGAGGTGCTCGAAAGGGTAAGGTGTTACCCCTTTTGGGCTGTGGCGGTTCTTGAGGCTTTAGAGGAGGAAGTGAAGTACAGTAAAAAGGCCTGTTGTACCCATCCATGGGATGGGGGTGGTTTATGTACTTCCAGGTTATGAGGGGTTAACCTGGAAGGGTTTAAAAGGGTAGGTCACTGCTACAGTTGGTTATAGCCTCCGAGACAGGGGTTGCCGTCTGGAGGTCAAGAAGTGAAAGTTGAAGTTGTGATGCTACGTACCCATGACCCCTTGGAAAGGCTGGGAATGTTTACAGTGTTTAAAAAAGTTTTGGAACTTATTAAAAGTTATATTTTGTTAATAAAGTTTAGGCCTGATGGCCATTTACTCCATAATCTGTCCCGTCATTTGTTAAGGGGGATGGGGTTTGGAGGGGGGTATGAGGTAACATAAAATATAACACTGGGTTGAGTCCTACAAATGTCAAGTATTTATCTGATTACCCACTTGTGTAACAGCCTGTAATACCCCTTCATTACAAAGCGATTTTTCGTTTTCTGTGCTGTGATACTTGCACTGATACATTGTACCCAAATGCATTTTATATATATATATTTTTTAGACAGCCAGAGCTTTCTTTGGTGGTACTTAAAGTGGTTGTAAACCCTTTACAACAACTTTAACCTACAGGTAAGCCTAGATTAAGGCTTACCTGTAGGTGCTTGAAATATCTCCCAGACCTGCACGGTTTAGGAGATATTTGCAAATTGTCGTACGCCGATTTCTTATGCGCATGCGCCGGAGTTAGAAAGGGCATGCTGTGCCGTTTCTATCTCGGGTGGTGCGTTAAAGGCGGCTCCCGTGTGCACACGTGGGAGTGATGTCACGCAACTCCGGACAGTCACAGACCCGTAGTTTGTGGCCCCAGAAGGAAGAGGGGTGAAGAATGGATGCTCGCTACTAGCGAGGAAGACGGGGACATTGCGGGCTTCTCCTGCAGGTAAGTGTCACAAAATGGGTTACTATGCGATGCATAGTAGCCCATTATGCTTTTCCTTTGCTGGGAAACAAAGAGGAAGTAAAACCCATCAGGGTTTACTTCCTCTTTAATAACTGCTGTTGTTTACGTATTATAGGGGCCCATTTACATCAGCATCTGCACTAGAACACAGCCGCTGGTGTGTGGTAGGATGATGCCAATCACGGCCCATTAAACAGTTTACTTTTATAGTTTTATCAAAACCTGCTACAGAGCGCTCTGGACCTCAGATTGGGGTGAAGGTTCATCTTCCAATAGAACAATGACCCTATACACACAGCCAAGATAACAAAGGAATGGCTATGGGACAGCTCTGTGAATGTCCTTGAGTTGCCAAGCCAAAGCCCAGACTTGAAACCGATTGAACATCTCTGGAGAGATCTTAAAATGGCTGTGCACCGACACTCCCCATGCAACCTGATGGAGTTTGAGAGGTCCAGCAAAGAAGTATGGGAGAAACTGACCAAAAATAGGTGTGCCAAGCTTGTAGCATCATACTCAAAGACCTGAGGCTGTAATTGGTGCCAATAAATCAAATATATTTGCAAAGCTTTCAAACAAATGTGTTTCACGTTGTTATTATTGGGTATTGTTTGCAGAATTTTGAGGAAAATAATTAATTGAATCCATTTTGGAATAAGGCTGTAACCTAACAAAATGTGGAAAAAGTGAAGCGTTGTGAATACTTTCCAGATGCACTGTACGTTCTACTGGCTGCAACACAATGGATTGTGTAGCACTAAGCTACATTGCTGTAGTATGAAGTGGCCTGGAAGGAGACCAGGCATTTCCCTTGTCTTGCGGTGGCACTGCGCTGGAATAGCTGCCCAGTGCAGTCCTACCACACTTGGTTTGGTAGGACATTTTTGTGACACCAACATTTAACCGGTTCCCGACCAGCGCACGACGATGTACATCGACAGAATGGCACGGGCAGGCATATTGGCGTACATGTACGTCCAATCTTCAATGCCGCCCTGCCATCGGGACCCCCGTGAGTCCGGTCGCAGGACCCGCGGACTCGATCGCCGCGGGCATACCCGCGATCGTCTCACGGGACGGCTGAATGGAGGAAATGCCGTGTAAATAGCATTTCTCCATTCTGCCTAGCAACTAGTGACGCTGATCTCTGCTCCATGTGATTGGAGCAGAGATCACTGTTCACTAAATGAAAGCCCAACCCCCCCACAGTTAGTAACACACCCCTAGGAACACTTAACCCCTACACTGCCACCCCCTGGTTAACCCCCTTCACTGCCAGTGTCATTTACACAGGAATCACTGCATTTATATAGCAGTGATTACTGTATAAATGACAATGGTCCCAAAAATGTGTCAAAAATGTCCGATGGGTCCCCCACAATGTCGCAGTCACAATAAAAATCGCTGATCGCCGCCATTACTAGTAAAAAAAAAATAATAAAAAATTATTAATAAAAATGCTATAAAACTATCCCTATTTTGTAAACGCTATAACTTTTGCGCAAACCAATCAATAATCGCTTATTGCGATTTTTTTTACCAAAAATTTGTAGAATATGTTTCGGCCTAAACTGAGGGAAAAAAATGTTTTTTTATATATTTTTGGGGGATATTTATTATAACAAAAAGTAAAAAATAATGCGTTTTTTTCAAAATTGTCGCTCTATTTTTGTTTATAGCGCAAAAAATAAAAACCGCAGGGGTGATCACATACCACCAAAAGAAAGCTCTATTTGTGGGAAAAAAAAGGACGTCAATTTTGTTTGGGAGCCACATCGCACGACCGCGCAATTGTCAGTTAAAGCGACGCAGTGCCGAATCGCAAAAAGTGGTCTGGTCTTTGACCAGCAAAATGGTCCGGTCTGAAAGTGGTTAAAAAAAAAAAAAAAAAAAAAAAAAAAAAAACTGTAATCTTTATTTTCTGTTGAAATAAAAATTTCAATAAAGTTAACAAAAAAAAACAACAAAAAACTGAATTGCCACTTTTTGGACAGTATTCCAAGGCGATTTGATTTTTTGATGGAATTTTTTTGTAAATGAAGAAACATGCTGGTATTGAGGGGTTTAAAGATGAAGCTTTGTAATATTGCACGAATACATTATTGTACAGGGGGAGGAGGAGGTGAAAGGGCACATACCATGGCTGGGCTGAGATGAAGGGGCTAGTGTGCAGATGTGCAGGACAGGAGAGGTGAAGGGTTAATATGCAGGTCACATACAGAGACAGGCTGCTGATCAGGTGTGTGTGTGTGTGTGCGTGCGTGAAGGCAGGCCTGCTAGGCTGCATGCTCGGTTAATGGTCTGGTATGGATTCGCGGGGGAGGGGGGCACACGTTTGTTTTTTCTGGTTGTTGGGTTCCCCTTAAAATCCATACCAGATCCAAAGAGTAACAGCCTGGAGACACGTGGCCTTACAATTTATTCTCCACAGGTAGCTGTTGTACATTGCACGGGGGTTGATTTACTAAAGGTAAATAGACTGTGCCTTTTGCAAAGTGCAGTTGCTCCAGAGCTTAGTAAATGAGCAGAAGCTCTGCTGACCTCCATCATCCAATCATATATAATCACAGTGGGAACAGGCCGCTGTCACGCCCGCTACCCGGTAATGCCAGGTCATGTATATATGTGATCTGGCGCACAGCTGCTGCCCTGTAGTGGTAAAGCTGCTATAGGGGCGGCCAGCAAGTGGCTAAAATACAACACGTTTGCATTGTATCTCACAGGAATACACATAAATGTTTGAAAACATGTATATGCGCACTACAACGCACCTCTCACTCACAACAAGTAGGTCAGAGGAAACATGCCTTTGAAAAAAAAGAAAAAAGAACTATGAAGAAAAACACATACTGTATAAATGCACATAAACGTGCAGAAAAACATGTGGACCCTAAGACCCCTTTCACACTGGGGCGCTTTGCAGGCACTACAGCGCTAAAAAATGGCGCCGGCAAAGCTCCCTGAAACAGCCGCTGCTGTCTCTCCAATGTGAAAGCCCTGAGGGCTTTCACACTGGAGCAGTGCTCTGGCAGGATGCTAAAAAAAGTCTTGCTTGGAGCGGGGAAGGAGCGGTGTGTATACATCGCTTCTTCCCCACTCCTGCCCTTTGAAATCAATGGGGCAGCGCGGCTATACTGCCAGCATAGCGCTGCTGCAGTAGTGTTTTGCGGTGGTTTTAACCCTTTCTCTATCACTAGCAGGGGGGGTAAAAGCGTCCCACTAGCGGCCGAATAGCGCCACAAAATTGGTGGTAAAGCGCTACTAAAAAATAGCGGTGTTTTACCGCCGCCCCCGCCCCAGTGTGAAAGGGGTCTTAAGCATAAGATTTTATTTTTAGAATGTTTGATTATCTAGGATGTCAAGATTTTTATTTTAATTTTTACATAGCAGATCTAAAGGTAACAATTAGTAGAGCAAAATGTCTCAAGTACAAAGATCAGTACAAATGGTATCTAAAAATACAGGTACAAACATATTTCAAAAATGTGTTTGATTATCTAAGAATTTAAGATTGGCAATTCAACAATTGGTTTTCGACCACAATGAGTGAAAAAAAAATTGAAGGACACGGTGGGAATATTTTTTGTGGAATCTAATGGGAATGAACAAATTTCTAATAGTTGAATTTACCCCTGGACAACTAGTCCTATGTGCATGCTTTTGTCAAAGTTATTCCAGAAGCAGAACGTTTGTCCTACGAAAATCAAGATATTGACAAGGTACGCGAATGAAAAGTCTTTTGAAATGAACTGAGTTTAACACCATCGAATGGTTGGACAATTGATTTTTTAGCCTTAATGATCAAAAGAAATTTTACAGCTGTAAGGCTAGCTTTTTCCATTCATTTTTCTCAATGGTTATACACTTCCTCCCTCTAGTGGCAGTTTTATGTTTTTATTTTTATGGTCTTGTATATAAAGTATTTCTATTCACCTGCAGCACCACACAATCAGAGCGCAACAATTAATCACAAAGTGCAACAATTATTCACATATCTATGTAATGTGCAAAAATCAACATATATATAAATACATCAAACCTAAAGTGCAGTATAATATCACAATAAAAACAAAAAAGTGCAGAAAGTGCAAAAAAGTCCTGTATAGTCCAAACAACATGTATTTTAACCACTTCAGCTCCCGAAGAATTTACACCCTTCCTGACCAGGCCATTTTTTGCTATTTGGCACTTCGCTGCTTTAACCACTTGCCGACCGGCCGCAGTGCATATACTGTGGCAGGTTGGCTCTATTACGTGAAACAACAGACCTGTACGTCAGTTCATGCAATAGACAGCGGGGGTGCAAGAGGGGGAGCCAATAAGCTGTCCGCCGGCCACCCGCATTGTCCGCCGGCCACCCGCGATCGTTCCACAGAAAGGCAGAACAGGGATCTACCTATGTAAACAAGGCAGATCCCTAATGTCAGGGATATCACATGCAGGCATCCAGCAGGGGTGATCGGATCAGTTGGCTGCACTTAACCACTTAAGGACTGGAAGGATTTGTCCCCTTAATGACCAGGCCATTTTTTGCGATACGGTACTGTGTCACTTTAACTGACAATTGCGTAGTCATGCAACGTTGTACCCCAAGAAAATGTATGTCCTTTTTTTCCCCACAAATAGTGCTTTCTTTTGGTGGTAAATGCACTGATCAATGTAAAAATGACACTGGTAGGGAAGGGGTTAACACTAGGGGGCGATCAAGGGTTATGTGTGTTCCCTCAGCATGTTCTAACTCTAGGGGCGGATGGGATGCCAGGAACATGACAGAGATCACTGTTCCTGATCACTGGGAACAGAAGATCTCTGACATGTCATCTGGCAGAACGGAGAATCCCCTTGTTTACATGGCAAATCCCCATTCTGCCTCTGTACTAGATGATCGTGGGTTGCTGGCAGACATTGAGTGCCCGCCCACAACTCAGCCTGAGCGAGTCGATGTACAGCTACGGCGATTCGCATAGGAGAGCCAGCCTGCCACGGTATACTGATGGCAACTGGTCGGCAAGCGGTTAAAGGTATCAGGACCAGATGAATGAGTGAAAATGATATATACAGTGGATATAAAAAGTCTACACACCCCTGTTAAAATGTCAGGTTTCTGTGATGTAAAAAAATGAGACGAAGATAAATTATTTTAGAACTTTTTCCACCTCTAATGTGACCTATAAACTGTACAACTCAATTGAAAAACAAACTGAAATATTTTAGGTGGAGGGAAGTAAAAAATAAAAAATAAATAATATGGTTGCATAAGTGTGCACACCCTTACACTAATATTTTGTTGAAGCACCTTTTGATTTTATTCCAGCACTTGGGTAATATTTGCCCACTCTTCTTTGCAAAAACTCTCAAAATCTGTCAGATTGCAAGGACATCTCCTGTGTACAGCCCTCTTCAGATCACCCCACAGATTTTCAATGGGATTCAGGTCTGGGCTCTGGCCATTCTTCCGCTGAAGCCATGCCTTTGTTGATTTTGATGTATGCTTCGGGTCATTTTCATGCTGAAAGATTAACCACTTAAGGACCAGGCCTCTTTTTCAGACTTGGTGTTTACATGTTTAAAACAGTTTTTTTTTGCTAGAAAATTACTTAGAACCCCCAAACATTTTATATTGTTTTTTTTCTAACACCCTAGAGAATAAAATGGCGGTCATTGAAATACTTTTTTTCACACCGTATTTGCGCAGCGGTCTTACAAGCGCACTTTTTTGGAAAAAATTCACTTTTTTGAATAAAAAAATAAGACAACAGTAAAATTAGCCCAATTTTTTTTTATATTGTGAAAGATAATGGTACGCCGAGTAAATTGATACCCAACATGTCACGCTTCAAAATTGCGCCCGCTCGTGGAATGGCGTCAAACTTTTAGCCTCAAAAATCTCCATAAGCGACATTTAAAAAATTCTACAGGTTGCATTTTTTGCATTACAGAGGAGGTCTAGGGCTAGAATTATTGCTCTCGCTCTACCGATCGCGGCAATACCTCACATGTGTGGTTTGACCACGTTTTCATATGCGGGCGCTACTCACGTATGCGCTCGCTTCTGTGCGCAAGCTCGTCGTGACGGGGTGTTTTTTTAAATAAAAAATTTCTTATGTATTTTAATTGATTTTATTTATTTTTACACTGTTTTAAAAAAAAAATGGATCACTTTTATTCCTATTGCAAGGAATGTAAACATCCCTTGTAATAGAAAAAAGCATGACAGGTCCTCTTAAATATGAGATCTGGGGTCAAAAAGTGGCACCTCTCCCGCCGCCGATAGCGGTGATCTCGCGGTGAATCCGCCGCGGAGACCACCGTTATCGTACAGCCGACCGCCGCCTGAAGAGATGGATATCTCGGTTGTGGCAGCAGCTGCTGCCGTTACCGAGATATCCCTCTTCAAAAATAGGACGTACATCCTCGTGCGGCGGTCGGCAAGTGGTTAAGTTACTCTTCATGTTCAGCTTTCTAGCAGAAGTATGAAGGTTGTGTGCCAATATTGACTGGTATTTGGAACTGTTCATGATTCCCTCTACCCAGGACCGTAGATAATTTTTTTTTCATGCCAGCTACACAGTAAGAAATTGTGGATTTACGGAAAAATTGTGCTAGCAGTGGGAGTAGCTTAAAACCCTACTCACTGTGTATGCAATAGCATATATCATAGCTCTTGTAAACCTCAAAATATGCTTTAATTACCGTGCTACAATCAGGAGTCGAACAGACTTTAGCATGTTGGTTTTCAAAATGTTCCCATTGCATATGCTTTCCTACACACAGCCTACCTTGAAGAAGAACTTCATTATAGGCAGACCTGAACGGATGCTCCATAGACCTCTGTGCCCATAGACCTCTATGCCCACTTGCCGCCATGTAATATGCCCTGCTATGCCTCATAATGTGACCTGTTGTGCCCCATAATATGAAAAGTTATCTTTCCTAATGTGCTCTGCTGTGCCCCTTAATGTGCCCGCATGCCCCCATGTAATATGCCCTGCTGTGTCCCATTATGTGCCCTCTTGCCCCCATGTAATATGCCCCATAATGTGCTCCGTTGTGCCCCATAATATGCCATCATGCCCCCATGTAATATACTCTGCTGTACCCCTTAATGTGCCCTCCTGCTCCATGTATTGTTTTCTGCTGTGTCCCATAATGTGCCCTGATAGCCCCCATAATGTACCCCATAATGTGCCAGTCAAACCCCCACCCCCCTTGTATTGTGCCCTATAATGTTTCCTGCTGCCCCCTCAATGCAATGTGTCCCACTGTGCCCCCCCTCCCAACCTGTAATGTGCCCTGGTGCCCCATAATGGAGCTGATGCTACCTACAGTCTTTACAGCACCCCCAGCAGGCACAGTAAACATGGAGTAAGCCTCCAAAGTCTGCCAGGATCTTTACAGAGGGGCTTTTGTTTACACGTTGAGCTGAGCTGAAGGCTGCTGTCTAATTGGGGTGTCCAGCCTGATTACAGACATGGCTGCTTTACCTTTGTGTGTCCAGGATCTGCTGCTGCTTGCAGGTGGTTTGCTCCCCAGTCTCTCCTGGTCTCACCAGCCTTTTCTCTCTACTGCGGGCCCCATTTATGACCTCTCCTTTCTCACACTTCCCCCCAGACCTTTTTGCCAGTGGATAAGGCCAAATCAGACTGCCAATGCAGCGAATCAGAGTTCTAATCTCCCCCTGCAGTGTCCTATCAGCAGGCAGTAGAAATCATGAGGCCCTGCACAGACTACCTGGAAGGGACCCCTGTTGGACACCCAGAGACGTATGAGGCACTGCATAGGTATGGCAAAACAGCATGCGTGGGCTGTTGTGGGGCAGTAGAAACAGGTGACAGAGCTCCAGTTTTACTACTCCCTGGCCACCCACCTTACTTCTAAAATACAGCTGGAGGAGTGCTGTTCACATGCCATGGCTGCAACACTTTGCGTCACAACTGCAAAAAAATTTAACACGGCATGTTGAGTTGATCAAACCACCCAAGTCAATGGGGCTATGCCACAACTGGGAACCAAACACTTGGCTTGTGATTGTGGTGCATTAACATCATTACAAACTGGGCATGGCTTCATGGGGGCACAGAGCAGGGCGTTCTGAAAAAAAAAACACAGGTATTCAGGGTATTCAGGGGGCAACAGGATCAGATCCTGAACACCACTTACCATACTGTGAAAAGCGATCCACTGTGGACTGCTTTTCAGAGTTTTGGCTAGTGGGAACCCAGCCTAATAACAGCCATTGTAATGCCATTAATGTTCCTGTCCTTCTAAAATGGTGACAGTAAGCTGACTTGTATACTGCACAGGTGTCAGGTTACTTGACTAGTGTAGTCTGAATGTTCCCCTTATATTATTCCTTACCCATACCTTCCCCTATTAGAAACGAGACCACACCATAGGTTGGAGTAAACTGGCCACAACAGCCTTTATTAAACATAACTCGAAATTCACTCCAATAACTTGTAAATATGAAAATATCTAAATATATATAGATATATAAATATAAATAACTTTATTACCATTAAACCACATTAAATAACATTAACTGCCCATTCTGGTGATCTCTGACGGTGACCCCACTTAAGCCAATACCAAACCACTGCGGTACACCTGACCAACTTCCCAAAGGCCTCCACCTGTGACCGGTCGGAGACAACTTCCGCCAGTGAACATAACCGTATTCCCTCCAACGTTCAGGAATACCCAGAGGGGCCGATCGTTAGATGAGCCCCCCACACCCTCAGATCCCTTCTGAGTACCTGTCTACCGTCAGAAACCACCAGAAAACACACCGCCACAGCCCGAAAGGGTGACCCCCTCAACCTTGAGGGCCACCCCACACCCTAAGAGCTTTTTTGTATACCCTCCTGCAGACCCAATGACCAAAGGTCAATACCCACGTCCGACCCCCATCCTGTTTTTGTTGATGCTTACCATGGACCTAGCCCACCTCCACACCGATCTGCCCACAATGTCCGACCAAACCAAGATGGTACCCGGGAAGCGGACTCGTAAGCGCAAAACATCCACCCTAACATCAGCTAAGATGTCCCTTTCCTTCCGTATGCCCAGGTCGTTGCCCCCTGCGTAAATGACCAACACATCCGGGGGCCTGTCCCTCATTGCAAAGCGCTCAACTTCCTTCATCACACGCTCCCACCGCATGCCCGGGAATCCCAACCACAGCAACCTAGCCTCCCGCCCGGGAATTCCCAATGGCCTGCCTGCCGGCCGAGCATCACCTCACCCGGCCCCCCAGCACACGTCCGAGTGCCCTAGGATCCAAACGAGGCGTGAGGAACCTCCATCTGGAATGAAAAAACATAACACAGAACATATAACAACCAACCAACGTAATATACCATAACATCTGTAACTCCCAACCCCATACTGCAAAACACTCCCAGCCGCGCCCCAGCTCACCCCAGGATCAACTGCGGCCGGACATACGAACGGAACCTCTTAGATTCCCAACGACCGATTCGGCGAACAATCGCCTCAGCCAGCCCCCATCGGGCAGCCTCAGTGGCCGCCCCAATACGGAAGGAGTGCGTCGAGTACTCCCGGTCGTCCAAACCCACAGTCCGCAGGCACCGTTGAAAACTGACACGAATTGCAACCTAGAGAGAAAAGAGCCCCCCTATTGCAGCAAGAAAGGCCCCCCCCCCTCCAGCCGCACCGCCCGAAAGGCCCTTACCGCCTCCACAGGGCACACTGCCGAGCCCGGCAGGCAAACAGTATAATCACCACTCCCCTGCCCAGCTGGTCAGGCTTGGACCTCCGCCACCGTATACTCACCCGATCAGCAGCCACCTGTACATCCCGATCCAACAGCCCCTCAGCAACCCGTTGAGACCGACACACCAACTCCCCAGTCCCAAACGCCCCATAAAACGCCAACGAAAAAGCCGCTGTGAACAGGATGGCCTTGTAAGCGGAAGAACAAACTTCCACAAGCCGGGAACAAATCGCCACCAAGTTATCACACTCAACCAGCCTGCGCGCATCCCGACCTTTCCGTTGCCTCCTATACCCCTTCAAGGTTTGCCGCACCCAAAATCTGCATTCCCGTCCGGCTCTCCCCACAGCTTAAACAAAATTGACAACCCCGCCAATTTCCGAGCAATCGACGCAGGTGCCAATCCCATCTAAATGTTCCGTGCCACCCAATACAGCACCAACCAGCGCTGGTCGGACCCCCGACCAACCGCTCCAACCCAACCATTCTGACCACACCCTAGAATAGGCCGCCCACGTGGACTCACTCAAAGACCCCTGAATCCAACCTGCGGCGACTACAAGGGCATCCCCCACATCCACCCAGGGCAAGACGCCCTCGACTCCTCCGTTCTCGGCGCCAGATCCCGGAACTCGTCCCACTGAAAACGAGAGAGCGAGTTAGCCAAAGAATTCTCCACCCCAGGTATGTGCACTCCCGAAACGTAAACATTGAGCCGTAAGCACCGAAACACCAGCTGCCGTAGCAGCCAAATGGTTGAGGACCTGAACCACCCCCATGTCGTCTCAACTAATGCGCAACTTCATATTACGGAACTCCTCCCCCCACAGCTCCAATGCTAACACCACCGGGAATAGTTCGAGCAGAACCAGGTTGCCCAACCACCCCGCCACCTCTCAAGATCGCGGCCAAGGTTCAGCACTCCACCGTCCCCGAAAATACGCCCCATAACCCGCCGACCCAGCCGCGGCAGCGACCAATTCCACATCGAAATTGCTCACTGGCCCCGACATCCACATGTCCCGCCCGTTACAAGAGGCTAGGAATTCAAGCCACGCCCGCAAGTCTTCCCTGTGTTCCTTCCCGCAGACGCACAAAATGGTTAGGCACACTCACCCCGGCCGAGGCTGCCGACAGCCGTCTGCAGAACACCCGCCCCCATAGGGATGATCCGGCAAGCAAAATTTAGCTAGCCCAACAGAGACTGCAGGGCCCTCAACCGGACCTTCTACTATCCTTGCATCTCCGCCAATTCCATTTTCAGATCAAGTAATTTATTCTCGGGCAATCGACACTCCATTGCCCTCGAATCGATCACTATCCCCAAAAAACTCAAGTCCGTAACTGGTCCCTCTGTTTTATCCCCCGCCAACGGTACCCCGAACTTACCTGCAATGTGCTGCAACGTAGACAGAAAAAATCGCACCCACACTGGAGGCAGGCGGGGCCCACGCACAGAAAGTCGTCCAAATAGTGGATGACCGCCTCCAGGCCCGAAACGTCACTCACCACCCACTCCAAAATGAGCTAAACGCCTCAAAGTAGGCGCAGGAAATGGAACAACCCATGGGCAGGCACTTACTCATATAGAACTGGCCCCGCCAATGGCACCCCACATCTGCCTTGGTCATAAGAGCCCGCATCCAGAAAGCCTGACCCACCTCACCGCCGCATCAAAAGACGTGTATGAGACCGTACACGCATCAGGGCCGATGAAGTCATTGACCGACCCCCCCTTAGGAAAGGACAAGTGATGAATCAAGCGAAATTTCCCAGGCTCTGTCTCAGGAACTACACCCCGCGGGGACACCACCAGGTCGCCCCACGGTTGCACTTCGAAAGGCCCACCCATCCGGCCCAACGCCACTTCCTTGCCCAAGTTTTCGCCTACCACCCCCAGGGTGTACCAAAGCCGATCGCAAGTTCCGGGCCACTGGCGGCACCTCCGCCAATGAACAAGGAATCCTGAAACCGTCCCGAAAACTCCAAAATCAACCCCAGCGCCGCCTCACCATCCGGATACTTACTTAGGAAAGGAAGCATCCTTTCCAGGGTTACCGGCGTCATCCCTTTCGTGAGCAACATCGCCGGAACGCTTTCCTTCCCTGAAACAGCGGGACAGTGCGAGGGCGCCGCCGCAGCCGGAGCACTCGTGCTTAAATCGGCACGCTCTCCCGAATTTACAAGCCCCCCGTTAAAGGGCCAGCACACACCCCACTTTTTCCCGGCCGGCAGCCCTGAGGACAACACACTCCCGCCCCCCCCTGAAGAAACGGAGCAGGAGTCCGAGCCGCAGACATAAGCCTCATCCAGAGGCTGATGTCCTTGTGGTCCCAGCGTAGTTCCGGCCGCACCGCTTACCGCTGCCTGGACTGTGCGTCATAACGCAGCCATGCCACCCCCCCATACACCCGATAAGCCTCTCCAATCGCGTCCATATAGCAGAACAACGCCGAGCAATGCTCTGGGTTCTTCTCCCCAATCACGCTAGCTAAGCCAGCGAACGCCTGAAGCCAATTGGAGAAAGTGCGCAGAATCAGCCGATACCTACGCTTCTCCTCGTCGTCCTTTTTGAACTGTCCGGCTCGACCCTATCCAAGTTGAACTTCTCAAGGGGGAGCAAAGAGAAAATCTCCACATACTCACCCATGCCAATATTCTCCCGCACCTCCTGCTTCAGGCACGCCCCCACCGGGCCCTCGAATCAACATATACTTCGCACCGGGCAGCATCCGCAATCCTGACCACATCGGTCCACGCCCCAGGTTCCGTGACCACTGGGGGGACCCCCGTGCCCCCAGGCCCCATGTCTACCACCCCCCCAGAAGCCGCAGCGGTCGGGGGGTCCACCACCGGCGTGGCCCCGGACCCCCCTCCCCCCGACCCTGGGCCCGCAGCCCTCCAGGGACCCACTTGCGGCGCCCCCGAACCCCCGGAAAACTTACCCACCAGGGCCCGCAGCCCCTCCAAGAAGGTCCTGCAGCTGTCCGTGGGCCCCCCCAGGGCGACATGCCCCACCCCCGCCGACCGGCCCTCTGCCCCCATCCCCTTGCCATTCTGGGACACCGGGTCCCCCAGCAAATCCCCCAAGGCTTCCGTCAGAACCAAAGGATCACGTGACTTACCTGGCCGCACCGGGGCCTTGCCGACAGTCATGGTTTCGTGCGCTGCATGTGAAAATTCCTCCTCCTGCGACAGCTCACCCTCGGACTTGTCCTCCGCGGTGCGCGCTGGGGGCGCCGCCATCCCCCTGGGCGAATCGCAGACCTCCTGGTCAGCGCGTTCAGGCGCATCCCGCAATGCCTGTGGCCCCCGACCACCCCCGGCATGCTGGTGTCCAAGACCAGCCCTGCCAGGCACCTCGGTGGCTCTCTTCATCCCACCCGCCCCATCCCGGGAGCTGCGACCCCCCCCCCCCCCCAAACCCTGCCCCCCCACCGCGCGTGTCCCCATGCTGGAACCCCCAGTCCGAGGATCCCCCCCTTCCGCTGCACCCCCAAGGCGGCTGGACCCAGAGCCCCCCGCCCGTTCCCCCCCCCCCGTTCCCGGGTGCCGGCCCGACCCGGAGCCGGCGCCATTATGCCGCGATGCCCCGCCCCCCTCCGGTCGGCGGCGCAACGACCACCCGGACCAGGGAGAGCCAGGCACCTTCCTCTTCGCCGGGGGGACCGAGCGGTCGGCCCCCGGGCTCCGACAGTCACGAGGTGGACGAGGTGTAGGCCCCGGGGAAAAAACGCGCCGGAGGCCGAGACCTCCGCGCACGCAGCGGCGCCTCACCTGCATCACCGACATCCTCCGCGGCGTCCTCCAGGTCCCCGCTCGGTCCCGCAGCCACTCCGCTCCGCGCGCCTCCGCCGCCCGTCTCAGCCACTTGAAAATCCCATCCAGGTCGGCCATTACAGAGGAGCAGAGAAAAACTGCCTCCTCTGTGTCACGCTGGGATCCGAATGATCCCCTAAAGCCACACCCCTCCCTTTTATATGACCCCTCCCCTACACTGAACTTGCTTCCTGCAAACCTTTTTCCTCAGCTCCACCCATAAAGCTTAACCCTCTGTGTCCCTCATCCACACTGTCATGTCCAGCACTCCTTATATCATTGCATTCTTAATCCGTGCTTCTCTTGACCAGTGTTGATCAGATGTCCCCAACCTTCTTTGATATCTGCTTGACCATTAGTACTCAGCCAGTGCCCAGCCAGCCCCTTAATATTACCTAAATGAATGAGATCACACCTGAAATGGAGTACAAATGGCCATAGCAGCCTTTTTATTAAAAACAACTTATTAAAATTAACATTATTTTCACATCAACATCTGAAAAACAACATAAAAGTCTTCAGCCTGTTGGTCTTCACGGTGAGTATGGTGTTCTTTTGGTGATATGCAATGTTGTTTTTGCACCAATATATCTTTTGGAATTATGGATAAAAAGTTCAACCTTGGTTTCATCAGACCATAACACATTTTCCCACATGCTTTTGGGAGACTTCAGATGCATTTTTGCAAAATTTAGCCAGGCTTGGATGTTTTTCTTTGTAAGAAAAGGCTTCCATCTTGCCACTTTACACCTAGCCCAGACATATGAAGAATACGGGAGATTGTTGTCACATGTACCACACAGCCAGTACTTGCCAGATATTCCTGCAGCTTCTTCAATGTTGCTGTAGGCCTCTTGACAGCCTCCCTGACCAGTTTTCTTCTTGTCTTTTCATCAATTTTGGAGGGACGTACAGTTCTTGGTAATGTCACTGTTGTGCCATATTTTCTCCACTTGATGATGACTATCTTCACTGTATTCCATGGTATATCTAACGCCTTGGAAATTCTTTTGTAACTGTCTCCTGACTGATATCTTTTAACAATGAGATCCCTTTGATTCTTTGGAAGCTCTCTGCAGACCATGGCTTTTGCTGTAGGATGCGACTAAAAAAATATCAGGAAAGACCTACTAGAACAGCTGAACTTTATTTGGGGTTAATCAGAGGCACTTTAAATGATGGCAGGTCTGTACTGACTAGGGATGAGCTGAACACCTCCCGGTTAGGTTTGCAGCAGAACAGGCAAAACATTTGCTCGAACACGCGAACACCGTTAAAGCCTATGGGATATAAACGTGAAAAATCAAAAGCGCTAATTTTAAAGGCTTATATGCAAGTTATTGCCATAAAAAGTGTTTGGAGACCTGGGTCCTGCCCCAGGAGACATGTATCAATGCAAAAAAAAGTTTTTAAAACAGTTTTTTCGGGAGCAGTGATTTTAATAATGCTTAAAGTGAAACAATAAAAATGAAATATTCCTTTAAATATTGTGCCTAGGGGGTCTCCTTACTATGCCTGTAAAGTAGTGCATCTTACCCGTGTTTAGAACAATACCACAGCAAAATTACATTTCTAAAGGAAAAAAATCTTATTTAAAACTTCTTGCAGCTGTAATGAATTGTCGGATCCTGGCAATATAAATAAAAATCATTGAAAAAAAATGGCATGGGGACCTGGGTCCTGTCCCAGGCGACATGTATCAATTCAAAATAAAGGTTTAAAAACAGCCATTTTTTTCAGGAGCAGTGATTTTAATAATGTAAAGTGAAACAATAAAAATTAAATATTCCTTAAAATATTGTGCCTGGGGGGTGTTCTTAGTATGCCTGTAAAGTAGCACATCTTCCCCATGTTTAGAACAATACCACAGCAAAATGACATTTCTAAAGGAAAAAAAAATCATTTAAAACTACTTGCAACTCCCCGCTGTGAAATATTATATAAAAAATTGTAATTACATGCTCCTGTTAAATGGGGCAGAAAAATTGGGCCTTTGGTGGTGGTGGGGCAACAACATTGTAAGCCCTCACAGTTACCCTTGGTGGGCACAGGAATGGACCCTGCTGTGAAATATTATATCAAAAGTTGTAATTACATGCCCCTGTTAAACAGGGCCAGAAAAATTGGGCCTTGGGTGGTGGGGCTGGAGGTGCCACAACACTGTAACCCCTCACAGAAACTCTGGAGGAATGGGCCCTGCTGTGAATTATGTTCATCCTCCAGCAGCATGTACCCGACAATGTGGTCAAATAATTCTGGGGACTCCTCCGTGCATGATGGTGGGGCTACGAAAGGACAAGGAGCCATTGGAATGGGCCACTTTGGCAGCTGCATTGGAAGGCAAAGTACTCTGAGCCTGGGTGACAGAGAATGAGGAGGATGAGGACAGCTTTGTTATCCACGCCACCAACTCTTCTGCATGTTCTGGCTCAATAACACGGCTAGCAGCAGAAAAAGCGTGCCGCACAGCCACCTGCAGAGGATGCACCATGTCCACAACCAGCACTGTTCACTGTAGACACAGAGGCAGCTTGCCCTCTTTTAGTGGCCTGTGAGCATCTGCCTCTCCTTGGTGGCCTTCCAGACATGATGTATATTTTGTTATGCAACACCACACTACACTGTATTAGATACTGTGTACACCACCAGAACGCTGTATTAGATACTGTGTACACCGCCTGCACTGTATTAGCAGATGTACTACAGCTACACTGTATTGTGTACTGTGTACACCATCAGAAGTTTAGTAGAAACTGTACACACTGTATTATATACTGTTCACACCACCAGAAAAGTAGTAGAAACTGTACAACGGCTGCACTGTATTGTGTACTGTGTACAGCTCCAGAAGTGTAGTAGATACTGTACACGCTGTATTAGATATTGTGTACACCGTCTGCACTGTATTAACAACTGTACTACGGCTGAACTGTATTGTGTAACTGTGATACTGTGATACTGCCTGAAGTGTATTAGAAACAGTACACCACAGCATGCACTGTAGATATAGGCTACACTGGATGCAGGGTATATATATGTAGCACTAACCCCCGAAGGAGCTGCTGGTTTGATTGGGCTTACCGTTACCTTCTTCAAATCAATTTGCGTCTAGGGGTTCCCGTGGTAGATGGCGCAGAAACTTTGCTCCGCTATACTCTTATGCCGCGTACACACGGTCGGAGAATCTGTCGGAATGCATCTTATCGGAGCGTGTCGTCAGATAATCCGACTGTGTGTGGTATGCATCGGACTGATTCAGTCCGAATCTCCGTCCGACCCAATTTTCCAACATGTTGGAAATATTTCCCGACCAACTGGGCCGGTCGGACCTAATCCGATCATGTGTAGAGCATTTTGATCGGACCAAGTGCCACGCATGCTCACATTCAAATTCCGACATGGAAGCGCTCGTTCAGGTAAAACTACTGCTCGTAAGCGATATAGCACATTCGTCACCCTGCAATGTTAAAAAATCATTCATCAAGCGCATTCTCTCGTTCTTTACAATGCTGCAAGAACCAACTTCTTTTGATGCTCATAGTCACACACACTTCTCCTGAACGGATTTCATTACTCTTTTTTAACCATTTCAGCAATACAATTTTATTTGCGTCACATCTACACAATGTTTGATTTGTTTTTTTATTTTTTTGATGTTTTTTTTGGGGGGGGGGGGATTCCCTAAAAATCTCCTTTAAAGACACTGCTCATTTCTCCTTATTTTTTATTTATTTTTTTGTGTGTAAACTTACAACAACAACATTATTGTATTTTTTATATTTTCTTTTTCTTTTTTAATCTACAGGAGGTTGTTTAGTGTTTGTACCCCTTGTTCTTTAGTTCACTTTGTATTTTGGAAATATACCTGCCTGCTCACAAATAAACTGTACTTTTTGAAGGAAAACACATTACACAAGTATTTCATCAAACAAAAATAAAATGTATTTTGTTTGCTCGAAAATAAAACTAGGAACGCAGCACTGGAGAAATTTCTTAACTTTGGTGCAGCCTTTGGCCCCCAGGGCAGACATGACTAAATGAGATATAAAAAAATTGGTGGCCTGAGGAGTAGATATCTCAGGGAGAGAAGTCTGGTCCCGAAGTCCTAGAGAGCAGGAAATTCAGATGCCATTTCTGTCCCCAGGATGTGGATCTTCAAGAGGCTGCATCTTCTGGCAGACCAGACTGAACCCAGGCCATCACTCTCTCGTCTTCCTTTGTGACTTCCCACCAGGCATCCTTCCAGGCTGTGGCTGGGCTCCTGTAGCTGGGGCAGGAGAAGGAGAAGGAGGGCGTTGGTGGACCTCCTGGCTGCCACTTGCCACAGCCTCCCCCCGACTGAGGTCTTCCTGTGTATGAAAAGGGGGACATAGTTTTAGTTTTTTGATCATCAATCACAACATTTTGTGCTCCTGGCTTTTGCTAATTGAATGTTACCAAATAGAACAGACTATCATTCTGACACCAGCATTTTTCTTTTGAGTCCCAATCATTTTTGGTCACTACTGTCTATTGAGATGTAAACCACTTGGAGAAATCTCAACTTACTGATCAATAAGAACATCTAGTTAACATCATTAAATGTAACACAAGAAATATGTTCAACAATGCAATACCTGTCTCAAGCTGGGCCCCACCACATGGTGCTGCCTGGAAGGCCCAGGTTGGACATCAGAAGCCTCAGCTGGGGGTGAAGGATGCCTTGGAGGAAGCCTGGAGAGTGGTGGCCTGAGTAGTGGCCTGGGTACCCCTTGGTCTACCAGAAAATGCAGCCTGTCAAAGTGCACCATCCTGGGGTAATAAACAGCATCTGGATCTCCTGCTCTCAAGGACTCCAGGTGCTTCTTCCTCTCCCTGAAATATGTAAGCTTCATGGCCACAATTTTGCGATTCAGATATGTCATGTCTGCCGTGGGGACCCTGATCTGCACCAAAGCAAGCAGTTTCTCCAGTGCTGCGTTCCTCTTTGATCTGTCAATATAAAACTTGTTGTGGAACTGCCACAGGCAGGGCATCTCCATGTAGAGCTCGAGGAATAGCCCCATAAAGTTGGCATTGTTGAATGGGTCCATTTTGTCTGCAAGACACAACACAAGACAAACCCTCAAATACTAATAATGCAATTAAAATCCCTCCTAATCTTGTCCCAACATCGGCCTAGATACAAGCAGTCTAGTCTAGTGAAGCACAAAGTTAAAAATGTTACCTTCGTTTCCACGTTCGCCGCGTCCGTGACTCACACTCTCCTCCCAGATCGTACGGACGATACACATGTGTGGCGTTTTATATACAGTGCGAATGCGTGAAACTCCGCCCGCCCCTGACGTTCTTTCCAGACTATTCCCCGCCCCTTCGCTTCCCGCGCAGTGGGGAGAGCACATGGCGGAGAGAACGCAGGTGCGCACTAATAGTTCCACTAACGAGGAGGAGGGTGAGGAAAGCCCAGAGCCTGAAACGTCCCAATCCAGGAAGAGAAGATTTAAGGCCTCAAATATGTCTTTTGGAGAGATTTTGGAGATGGTCGACATATTGAACAGGACCGACTATGATGGGAAGTATGGACCTTACCCAAACCCAAATATCAGAAAGGCCAAGATCATGAATAAAGTTGTGAAGAGTCTTCTGAAGAATTTTGGGGTACACCGATCCAAGGATCAACTGAGAAAACACTGGTCAGACCTGAAACTGAGGGAGCACGAGCAGTAACTAATGATCAAGCGTGTTCTTAAAAAAAGTAAGTAGTTGTCGTGTGTTCATATGATTATTCTTGCTTGCATACATGCTCCATGTGCTTTGATTTCATGTTGTGCATTTTAAAATGGCCACTTTCAAGGTCATGGTTTCGTTTGTTCTGCAGGGAAGTATTCCAGCTTAACAAAGTGTACCCAATAATGTTCTCACCTTGTAACTCGGCCCAAAAACACAATTGTACCACACTTACAAGCAATGTTTCAGATTCCTATTTCTGCCCTCTGTGTGCTAATTAATCTTTGTTTACATTCTCATAGGGGAGAGAAGACTCGGCAAGTATGAGGACACCAGGGACCACACCCCTCCCAAAGAAGGGCAACTTCCAAAAGAAGAAACAGAGGAGCAGGAGCAGGAGGAGGAGGAGGAAGGAGGTTGGCCAAATTGTCACCACAACAGGTGAGTGTCGGAGAACACAGCTTCCGGTAAGCTCATCAATGCATATCACCATATTTGGATTACATGGTGTGTTTGTTTTGTTTTTTCTAGGTGATGTGGAGGAAGATTCCCGTTTTACCAGTGAAAGTGCCCAGATCTTGATCGGGGAGATAATGGGGTGCAATAGGGATTTGGAAATTGTACAACAAAACATCATCGATGTTAAAAATAAAATGAAGAACAACATTGATGTTTTGGGGAGAGTGTGAAAACTAAAAAACTAGATAAGGTTTTATTTTTGCTTTTTAACATAAAAATGTTGTATTTTGCATAATTAAAAATTTGGAAGATGCACAGAGTGTGTAAACATGCACTATCTCCCATCATGGGGGATCAATGTACGTGTTTTGTGTAAAGTGTCTGAGATGAAGGGGTTGCAGCCCCAAAGCATGTACATTGATCCCCCATGATGGGAGATAGCACATGTTGACACACTGTGTGCATCTTCCAAATTTGGATTTTTCAGGGGTCACACCCCATGTGATGAAGGCAATATCAGCCCAGTTTGTACATACTCAGGTCTGATCTTGTCTTCACTTTTCCAAGTTGAACTTTGTAAGTTCCTGTGTTCTGTATTGTACGGTTTGATACATGCCTGTTTACACAAAAAAACAAGTAAAAAATAAATATGATTAAACTCGGTTTTGGATACCCAAAATATCTTGGTTTGTTGTAAAAACCTTTACTAAACGCACATATGAATGTGCTCGTATTAAAAAGTTGAATTCTCAACAATGTGTGGCTTCCTTTTTCATTGGGCTTAAAATGTATTTGTAGTGAAATTTGAGTTTGTGCTGAGAAGGAGTGTGATTTACTAAAGGCAACTCCACTTTGCACTCCAAGTGCAGTTTCAGGTGTACTTTTTCAGTGCACTTGTAGTGCATAGTGGATGTGCCTTTAGTAAAAAGCACCCACAGTGAGGTGTAAATTTGGACAATCATGCCATTTTCCTGCCATGGTGCTGAAAATGAGCATGATTTTGATCAGTAATGCACTACACATTAGTTAACAAAAAGAAGGTGTGTGTGTGGCAGACCCACAACATAATAACATTATGTGAAGAAGAGACTGTCCCCTCATCTCGCTCTGAACTTGGGTTTGCACTGTTGGTGAAAAGGGCACAACTTTAATAAAAATGGCAAAGTGGGAGGCAACAGTCTGCCATTCCTGTGGCGTTAAAGGACACTGTGTAGTGACACAAGAAAAAAAAACGAGTAATTTGACAAATCAACATTGCATGCAGATTAGACACCCACATTTTTTGGCAAAATTAGTATAACATTTTTTGAAATGAGTATTTAAAACCTAAAGTATAAGGTCCCCTTATGAGAGTCATAACCCCCCCCCCCCCCCCATCTGATGGGCCCTTGCTAAAAAATGAGGGGGGGATGTTTAGGAGAGGTAAGAAGTGTCATAATAACAAAATGGAAGGACATTTTGACATTCTGCTATTACATAGCAAGAAAATGTATGTGTTTAAAAAAAAAACTAGCATTTGAAAGTATTGAGGCAGGCCCTTACACTACATGCTTTGGTGAATTTGTCCATAAGGCCGGGTTCACACTGCTGCGGGGGGAGATCCGGATGTGATTCGCACCGCACTGCAGTGAAAATCACATCCGATCTCCGTAGCGATGCGAGTTCAGCCATACAGATAGTATGGCTGAATTCGCATCGCTCCCGCAGCAAACTCGCACGGGACCCTTTTTTTGGTCCGCAACAGAATCGGATCGCATGGGGGTTCACACCATGCGATCCGATTCCTGTGCGAGTCTGCAGATCGCACTGCGATATGCGGACGGATCTGGGGGTGTCATTAACATTTCATTGACACTCCCAGCCGTTCGCATAGGGCAGTGTGAACTGCCGGCGGGAGTCATGCGATGCGGGAAAACGCTGCAGATTTGCGGCGTTCCCGCATCGCTATAGTGTGAACCTAGCCTTAATGTGATCATGAAAAAGGTATTTAGAGTGTGTATTGGGTTGGGTCAAGTCAATCAGATAGAAGATTGCTATCAGCTGAGGTAGGAGTTGGGGAGAGGGGGGTTCTTAATGAGTTTGGCACAACTCCAAAAAACCCAAAAAAGGTCACTTTGCATGAATTGAAGCACACACATCACATTTGTAGAGATTTTAGGGGGTGTTTAGGGGAAAGCAATACTATGGAGCTGCCAAAAGACATTGTTAAGTGACTAGACTATAGTTTTAGGGGCCAAGAAGAGCATGGTGGGGAAGTTAGTGAGGCAAATCTGCATGAGGACAAAGGGGCAGAGCATATGAATTAGAGCATATTGCAATGATGGTAATTAGGGAATGAGGAAAGAAATGCAAGACATTAGCAATCATGAAATACATAGAATGTGATGTTTAAGGATAAAACTTAGCATAATATAGTCCTTCTGCAGGACCTGAATGATGGCAGAACAGGTCTCTGGAATATTGATCCCCAGAGCCTGGGGGGAGATGCCTGTAGAGAACTTGAGGTCCTGAAGGCTTCTCCCTGTCGCCAAGTAGCGCAACGTGGCGATCAGCCTCTGCTCCGGAGTGATGGCTTGCCGCATGCAGGTATCCTGCCTGGTGATATAAGGGGTGAGCAAAGCCAGCAGACAGTGAAAAACGGGGTCCGTCATCCGGAGAATAATCCAGAAATGATCAGGATTATTCTCGCGGATCTCACGGAGCAAAGGCATGTGGGAGAACTGGTGAGGCTGGCGCAACCAATTCTTGGTCCACAAACGCCTCCCCTCCCTGTTCATGGACTGGGCTTGTGTCAAAGTAAGAACCCATGCACAGCACAAACTGTACGATGAGTACGTAGACGAAACATGTTTGGAAAACGGTCGGCTGGTCAGAACGGACACCAGAAAGCACTGATAAACAGCAAGGCCTGAAAGGACGACCTGAATAGCAGAAGCAAGCAGACAATAAAAAATGCCTTTCAAAGTGTACTATACCAAGATATAGTCCACAATGAGAAGCAAATACTTAATGACTGCACGCACTGATTATCAGATACGCAAAGACAAGCACAAACTGTAGCGATCTGAATCACTAATCTGAAAAGCGCGAATCGTCTCTCACCAAACTTCTACTAAAACACGAGATCAGCAAAAGGAGCCCAAAGGGTGCCGGACGTGGTGCTGAACTCCCTTTTTCTAGTCCCACCGTACACAGCTTACGTCACCGCGTTCTTGGCAACCGCTAAATCAGACAACTTGGCCCGACCGTGTGTATGCAACAGTTTCGGACACAATCCGTCAGACTAAATCCGACGGGCAAAATCCGACGGATTTGGTTGCCAAAATCTCCGACCGTGTGTACGTGGGCTTAGACCTCTCTGATGCTTTTAAAACAGTTGACCACCTGCTCCTCCTCAGAAAACTACGCTCCCTTGGCCTCTTATCCTGGTTCTCCTCCTACCTATCTCAGCGCACTTTCAGTGTCACTTACAACTCCATCTACTCTACTCCTCTTCCTCTCTCTGCTGGGGTACCCCAAGGCTCTGTCCTTGGGCCCCTCCTATTCTTGCTCTATACCTCTTCCCTAGGCCAATTGATAACCTCCCATGGCTTCCAATACCACAGATCTCAAACCTACTGAATGACATCTTGGTATGGATGTCACACCACTTTCTCAAACTCAATCTTTCTAAAACTGAGCTTGTAATATTTCCTCCTTCCCAGTCGCCCCCCCATGACTTTACCATTAAGATCAACAGCACAACCATTGGTCACTCC
The DNA here is from genome assembly GCF_037356315.1 of Lithobates pipiens. Lineage (NCBI taxonomy): Eukaryota > Metazoa > Chordata > Amphibia > Anura > Ranidae > Lithobates > Lithobates pipiens. The sequence continues at coordinate 152,449,648 of NW_027507789.1, read as the reverse complement.
ACACATGCCAGGGTCCTGGGTGTAATCCTTGACTCTGACCTCTCCTTCAGCCCCCACTCCACTCCAATCACTGCCTCCTTAACCTCTGCTACATCTCCAGAATTCGACCCTTCCTGACTAATGACACCACAAAGCAACTTATTCACTCCTTGATTATTTCCCGCCTTGACTACTGCAACTCTCTCCTTAATGGCCTACCCTTACACAGGCTATCCCCCTTCAATCCATTATGAATGCTGCTGCTAGACTAATACACCTCACTAATCGATCTGTGACTGCTGCCCCTCTCTGCCAATCCCCTCACTGGCTTCCCCTACCCCACCGTATAAATTTCAAAATGCTAACCACAACATACAAGGTCATCCACAACATTGCCCCCATCTACATCACCAACCTCATCTGTAGATATCACCCAAATCGTCCCCTCCGCTCCTCCCAGGACCTCCTGCTCTCTAGCTCCCTTGTTACCTCCTCTCATGCTCGTCTTCAGGACTTCTCCAGAGCCTCTCTTATCCTCTGGAATTCCCTGCCCAGTATATCCGATCAGCCCCGAACCTGTCCACCTTTAGGAGATCCCTGAAAACTCACTTATTCAGGGAAGCCTATCCCACACCCACCTAACAACCCCATCAAATCATTCCCCGCATGTATTACCTTTTGTACCACCACCCCCTCCCTTTAGAATGTAAGCTCTATGAGCAGGGCCCTCCTGTCCCTTCTGTATTGTCCTGTAATTGGGCTGTCCCCCCTCTACATGGTAAAGCCCTGAGTAAACTGTTTGCGCTATATAAATCATGAATAATAATAGTAATAATAACAATAGCATATATACGAGACTGTATATATATATATATATATATATATATATATATATATATATATATTAAAACACCACCTGAAGTGTATTAGAAACAGTACACCACGGAATGCACTGTAGATATAGGCTACACTGGATGCAGAGTATATATATATATATATATATATATATATATATATATATACACACGAGACTGTATACAATGCCTTGAAAAAGTATTCATACCCCTTGAAATTCGTTACAACCAAAAACGTAAATTAATTTTATTGGGATTTTAAGTGATAAGCCAACACAAAGTGGCACATAATTGTGAAGTGGAAGGAAAATGATAAATGGTTTTCAAATTTTTTACAAATAAATATGTGAAAAGTGTGGCGTGCATTTGTATTCAGCCCCCCTGAGTCAATACTTTGTAGAACCACCTTTCGCTGCAATTACAGCTGCAAGTTTTTTTGGGGACGTCTCTACTAGCTCTGCCATAGTTGCCAACTGTCCCGAATTTCGGGAAATTCGGTTTGTCCCGGTTCATTTTGCCGCCGGCCGCTAGAGGTCCGCCATTTTAAAGAAGACCAGAAGCTGGTCTACAATAGAGATGCTGCGGCTATGGAAGGTAGGCGGCGCGGCAGTTCAAACTGAAAGGCGCGGCAACAACGGCGTATGGAGGATCTGTCGGGGGGCCAGTCTGAGTCTGGAGGATGTCAGAGGGGGCCAGTCTCAGTCTGGAGGATGTCAGAGGGGGCCAGTCTGGATGTCAGAGGGGCACCAGATGTTGAGGACTGATGGGGACACCAGATGTAAGAAAGACTGATGGGGACACCAGATGTACGGAGGGGCTCCGCTTATGGAGACACAGATGTGAGGAAGGCTGCTCTGATGGGACACCTGATGTAAGGAGGGACTCTGCTGGGGGCACCTGATGGCATCTGGTGGCAGGCAACGTGGCTAGTGATGCGCTCATGGCTCCCACTGATTCGGCATTATGGTGAGTTGAATGATTTCATTTTATATTACAATGTAATAATATAAATAATGCGCTTCAATCATCCTCACACCATAACAATCATGGCGCCGGGATGATTGAAGCGCTAACACCAGGTATTTGGAGTATCTTTATCTGCTGATTGTCAAACTCTGGAAAACACATATTGCTATTGTGGTGTAGGATCGGGGGCTGCTGTCTCTCCATCCCTCCCCCCCTTTCCCTCTCCATCCAGCATTTATCCCAGACGCATTTTCAACTTTTCCAATATGACACCTATGTCTGCATGTCCCGCCCCCTAATTATAATACAACTCCGCCTACTGCCAAAAAAGTGTACCAATTTTTTTTTTTTTACAATGTTGGCAACTAGGGGTGGCACAGTGGTGTAGTGGTTTGCACTCTCACCTAGCAGTAAAAAGGGTCGCTGGTTTGAATCCCAACCACTGCACTACCTGCCTGGAGTTTGCATGTTCTCCCTGTGCCTGCATGGGCTTCCTCCGGGTACTCCGGTTTCCTCCCACACTCCAAAGACATGCAGGTAGGTTAATTGGCTTCTGTCCCAAATTGGCCCTAGTATATGAATGGGGACCTTGTATTGTTGGATCCTTGAGGGTAGGGACCGATGTGAGTGTGCAATGTACAGGGATAGGGACAATTGTAGACACTCACTCAGGTTGAACTGGATGGACTGGTGTCTTTATTCAACCTTACTAACTATGTAACTATGTAACTATGGCTTTGCACATCTAAAGAGTGACATTTTTGCCCATTCTTTTTTGCCAAGTATCTCAATCTCTGTCAGATTGGATGGAGAGCATCTGTGAATGAAATTTTCAAGTCTTGCCACAGATTCTCAATTGGATTTAGATCTGGACTTTGACTAGGCCATTCTAACATATGAATATGCTTTGGTCTAAACCATTCCATTGTAGCTCTGGTTGTATGTTTAGGGTAGTTGTCCTGCTGGAAGACGAACCTCCACCCAAGTCTCAAGTTTTTTGCAGACTCTAACAGGTTTTCTTGTAAGATTGCCGTGTATTTGGCTCCCTCCATCTTCCTATCAACTCTGACCAGCTTCCCTGTCCCTGCTGAAGAAAAGCATCCCCACAACATGATGCTGCCACCACCATGTTCCACGGTGGGGATGGTGTATTCAGGGTGATGTGCAGTGTTAGTTTTCTGCCACACATAGCGTTTTGCTTTTAGGCCACAAATTTTACATTTGGTCTCATCTGAGTAGAGGGCCTTCTTCCACATGTTTGCTGTATCCCCCACATGGCTTCTCGCAAACTGCAAACGGGACTTTTTATGATTTTCTTTCAATAATGGTTTTCTTCTTGCCACTCTTCCGTAAAGGCCAGATTTGTGGAGTGCACAACTAATGGTTGTCCTGTGGACAGATTCTCCCACCTGAGCTGTGGATCTCTGCAGCTCCTCCAGAGTTACCAGGGGCCCTTTGGCTGTTTCTCTGATTAATGCTCTCCTTGCCCGGCCTGTCAGTTTAGGTGGACGGCCATCTCTTGGTAGGTTTGAAGTTGTGCTATACTCTTTCTATTTTCGAATGCAGGGTTGAACATTCCCCCATGAGTTATTCAAAGCTTGGGATATTTTTTCTAACCTAACCCTGGTTTAAATTTCTCCACAACTTTATCCCTGACCTGTCTGTTGTGTTCCTTGGCCTTCATGATGCTGTTTGTTCACTAATGTTCCCTGACAAACCTCTGAGGGCTTCACAGAACAGCTATATTTTTACTGAGATTAAATTACACACAGGTGGACTCTATTTACTAATTAGGTGACTTCTGAAGGCATATGGTTCCACTAGATTTTAGTTAGGGGTATCAGAATAAAGGACGCTGAATACAAATGCATGCCATACTTTTCAGATATTTATTTGTAAAAAAATTAGAAAATTATTTATCATTTACCTTCCACATCACAATTATGTGCCACTTTGCGTTGGTCCATCATATTAAATCCCAGTAAAATACATTTACGTTTTTGGTTGCAACATGACAAAATGTGGAAAATGTCAAGGGATATGAATACTTTTTCAAGGCACTGTATATATTGCCTGCACTGACTGAATATAGAATAAACACTGAATTTATAGTCTATGCTAAATGCAGAGTATATTATATATATATATATATATATATATATATATATATATATATTAGACTGACTGTATATTTATATCAAATACACTGCCACTAACTGAAAAACCTGCCTGCTTAATTCCCCTGAGCCATGAGTGATCAAAGGCACCCTGCCTTTGACTAATTATGGCTCTCTTAGCAGAGGGCGCTGGGATTGGCCAAAGCATACAGTTCAGGTGCATGCTTTGGCCAATCATCATACAGCAAGGCACTGCGATCTTGCAGTGCATTATGGGGCATCCGCGGCGCTGGAATTTGTCACAAACACCCCATAATGTTTGCTCTTCAGGGAATGGGTGAACACCCAATGTTCGAGTCAAACGTATGTTCGACCCGAAAATCAGGCACTGATGTTGGAGAGAAGGCCTGGCTCGCATTCTCCGCTCCAATTCATCCCAAAGGTGTTCTATTGGGTTGAGGTTGGGAGCATGAAATTCTCCAAAATGTCTTAAAATGCTGGCACCTTAAGAGTTCCCTTCACTGGAACTAAAAGGCCAAGCCCAACCCCTGAAAAACAACCTCACCCATAATCCCCCTCCACCACATGATTTGGACCAGTGCACAAAGCAAGGTCCATAAAGACATGAATGTGCGAGTTTGGGGTGGAGGAACTTGACTGGCCTGCACAGAGTCCTGACCTCAGCCCGATAGAACACCTTTAGGATGAATTAGAGGGGAGACTGCGAGCCAGGCCGTCTCATCTAACATCAATGCCTGAAATGTGCTTCTGAAAGAATAGACAAACATTCCCATAGACACCCTCCTAAACCTTGTGGACAACAGAGTTGAAGCTGTTATAGCTGCAAAGGGTGAGCCAACTCAATATTGAACCCTACGGGCTAAGACTGGGATGCCATTAGAGTTCATGTGCGTGCAAAGGTAGGGGCCCCAATACTTTTGACAATATAGTGTATATACTGTATATAAACAGTATCTCACAAAAGTGAGTAAACCCCTCACATTTTTGTGAATATTTTATTCTATCTTTTCATGTGACAACACTAAAGAAATTACACTTTGCTACAATGTAGCAGGATCATTGAGGAGGAAGAGGATAGTCAGTCAACATAACAGGACAGTCACTCAGCATCAGCATAGGCAGTCTTGAAGGGATGTGACATTTAAAAAAAAAATTATTCGGTTACATCAGCTTCAGGTGCTTGGTAGCTGGTGGTTCTAGGAACGCGTTGCACAGACCTTTCTGCAAGGCCTCCCGGAGATGTCTCATCCTCTGCTCCCTCTGCGATGGCAAGATAAGGTCCGCAACCTTACCCTTGTACCGTGGATCAAGGAGAGTGGCCAGGCAGTAATGGTCCCTCTCCTTGATCCGAAGAATACGAGGATCCTTCCGCAGGCTTTGCAGGATCAGTGAGGCCATGCAGCGTAGGTTAGCTGAGGCATTCGGTCCGGAGTCTTCTGGGTCACTAAGGAAAACATGATCCGCAGCCACCTCCTCCCAGCCACGTACAAGTCCACAGGTTTCTTCGGACTGTAAATCATCCCTAAAAGACTGCTGCTGCTGCTGATGCTGAGTGCCAGGCTCCACCTCCATGCTGACACAATCCTCCTCCTCCCCCTCCTCTTCCTGTGTGATGGGTGGGACAGCAGGAACACTGTCTGGATAAAGGGGGCCTTGAGAGGCAAGAAGTCCTCCTCTTCCTGCCTCTGTCCTGCCTCAAGTGCCCTGTCCATTATTCCATGCAGCGTATGCTCCAACAGGTGGACATGAGGTACAGTGTCACTGATGCATGCCCTGGCACTGCTCACCATCCTCGTGGCCTCCTCAAATGGTGACAGGACAGTGTATGCATCCCTGACCATGCCCCACTGGCGTGGTGAAAAAAAACAAGCTCCGCTGACCCTGTCCTGGTGCCGTAGTCGCACAGGTACTCATTGATGGCCCTCTGCTGGGTGTGCAGCTGCTGCAGCATGGCCAACGTTGAGTTCCACCTGGTGGGCATGTCACATATAAGGCAGTTGTTGGGCAGGTTCAACTCCTTTTGGAGCTCAGCCAGCTGAGCACTAGCATTATATGATCGGCGGAAATGCACACAGACTTTCCTGGCCTGCCTCAGGACATCCTGTAAGCCCGGGTACCTGCCCAAGAACCGCTGCACCACCAGGTTAAGGATGTGAGCCACACAGGGCACATGGGTCAGTTGTCCCTGTCGGAGGGCGGAGAGGAGGTTGGTGCCATTGTTGCAAACCACCATTCCTGGCTTAAGCTGGCGTGGCGTCAACCACCTCTTGGCCTGCCCCTGCAGAGCTGACAAAATATCTGCCCCAGTGTAGCTCCTGTCCCCCAAACAAACCAGAGCAAGCAAGGCATGGCATCTTTTTGCCTGCGTACTTGTGTAGCCCCTTGAACGCCTACGGAGCACCGCTGGTTCCCGCGGACAAAGCACTGAAAGAGGCTATGGAGGAAGAAGAAGAGGAGGGGGTGGAGGAGAGAGGTGTGTCACAACCAGTAGTAGCATTTTGGAGGCATGGTGGCGGAACAACCTCCAACACTACTGCACCATGTCCTGCATCCTTCCCAGCTGCCAGAAGAGTGACCCAATTGGCCGTGAAAAATAGGTAATGCCCCTGTCCATGCATGCTGGACCATGAGTCAGCTGTAATATGCACCTTACCGCTGACCTCCCTGTCCAGCGAGGCATGGACATTGCCTTCCACATGCCGGTACAGAGACGTAATCGCCTTCCGTGAGAAAAAGTGGCGTTTGGGAACCTGCCACTGAGGAACCGCACAAACTCACGGAAGGGGGCCGAGTCTACCAACTGAAAAGGCAGCAGTTGAAGTGCTAGCAATTTAGCCAAGCTAGCATTCAACCGCTGGGCATGTGGATGGCTGGGAGTGAACTTCTTTTGACGGGCCAGCAGCTGGAGCAGGGAAATTTGCCTGCTACAATCGGACATCGGTTTACTGCTAGCAGAGTGCCCGCAAGTACTTGGCTGTGACACACCTAATTCTACACCTTCATTCCTCTCAGTGCAGGTTTCAGAGAGGACTGAAGGTCTAGTGGGGCTGGAGATCCCAGCTGATGAGGAGCAAGGAGAGGTCTGCTTTGTTCTTTGGTGTGGGTCTTTAAGGTACGCTTGCCAGCGAGCTGCATGGCAGGTCAACATATGTCTGGTCAAGCATGTGGTGCCCAAGCGGCTGATGTTTTGGCCACGTGAGATATGCTTGAGACATATGTTGCAAATAGCAGTGGTGTGATCTGATGCACTGGTCTCAAAAAAGGCCCACACCAAAGAACTTTTGGAATAACGTGCAGAGGCAGCGCCCTGAACAGGCGGAGCTCTGCGGTGTGATTCAGTCGGTGTGCTGCCCCTAAGCTGGCCCCTGGAGGGCACCCTGCCTTGTTGGAGATGTGCCTCCTCCTGCTCTCTCCTATCAGGCACCCACGTGGGGTCAGTGACCTCATCACTCTCCCTCTCCCTCTTCATCACTGGAGCAAACCTGGCAGTATGCTGCAGCTGATGGAACATGACTGCCAGATTGCTCTCCTTCTTGAGCATCTCCTCTCTCTGCGCTCACGCTACTGCCCTCCTCTAGCTGGGTATCCTCATCAGAGCCTTCAAAACGCTGGGTATCCTCCTGGAGCATGTACCCAACACTGTGCTCAAACAGTTCGGGGGACTCCTCAGGAGGACATGGTGGGTCTAGGGAAGGAGTGACTGATGACATTGAGATGAGGGAAGAGGACGCATTGGCTGCTGCTTTGCTAGTACCCTGAGCCTGGGTGAGAGAGGATGAGGAGGATGAGGAGGGCTTGGTCATCCACTCTACCAAGTCTTCGGCATAAGACGGCTCAACACGTCCAGCAGCCGAAAATAAGAACAAGCTTGTCACATGTCCACGTGCTGATGATGATGCACCGCGTCCACGAACAGCACTGTTGTCTCTAGACACAGAGCCTTCTTGCCCTTTTTTATTGGCTTGTGACTGTCTGCCTCTCCTTATTGGCCTTCCAGACATAGTAATAGCCTGCAGGGAGAAGGAAAAACCAATTGGGTAGCTTTAAGTGCACACTGAGCAGATGACACAGTACACCTAATGTAATTATTGCAGCTGCCTGCCTGTGTTACAGAAACAGAACAACACCAGCAATAAGGGGTAGCTTCAGGTGTATAATGTGCAGGAGGCACACAACACCCACTGTAAATGCTGCAGATGCCTGTATTACAGAAACATAACACCAGTAATAAAGGGTAGCTTCAGGTGTATACTGTGCAGGAGGCACACAACACCCAGTTTAACTGCTGCAGATGCCTGTATTACAGAAACAGAGCACCAGCAATAAGGGGTATCTTCAGGTGTATACTGTGCAGGAGGCACACAACACCCACTCTAACTTCTGCACTGCAGATGCCTTTATTGCAGAAATAGAACACCAGTAATAAAGGGTAGCTTCAGGTGTATACTGTGCAGGAGGCACACAACAGCCTATCGTCCTCTTTCCCTGACCGCCGCAACACACTACACAAGGCTGCCGCGCTGGCGGCCTTATATAGTATAGTATACTAAACCCCCGGAGCTATAATTTATTATGGCTCTCCTCACTGCCAGCGCTGTCCAAGCAATGCGGGGTCACAGTACATGCTTTGGCAATCATGAGCCAGCAATGCACTGGGATGGCACAGTGCATTATGGGCTGTTACCGCCACACGAATATGGCACAAACAGCCCACAGAGTTCTGGCTTCGCCAAACGGGTGAACAGCTGGTGTTCGAGTCGAACATGCGTTATACTCGAAACACCAAGCTCATCCCTAGTCTTGGCCACTGTGCTGCAGCTCACTTTCAGGGTCTTGGCAATCTTCTTATAGCCTAGGCCAGCGATGGCGAACCTTGACACCCCAGATGTTTTGGAACTACATTTACCATGATGCTCATGCACTCTGCAGTGTAGGTGAGCTTCATGGGAAATGTAGTTCCAAAACATCTGGGGTGCCAAGGTTCGCAATCACTGGCCTAGGCCATCTTTATGTAGAGCAAAAATTCATTTTTTCAGATCCTCACAGAGTTCTTTGGCATGAGGTGCCATGATGAACTTCCAGTGACCAGTATGAGAGAGTGAGAGCGGTAACACCAAATTTAACACACCTGCTCCCCATTCACACTGGAGACCTTGTAACATGAATGAGTCACATGACAACGGGGAGGGAAAATGGCTAATTGGGCCCAATTTGGACATTTTCACATAGGAGTGTACTCACTTTTGTTGCTAGCAGTTTAGACATTAATGGCTGTGTGTTGAATTATTTTGAGGAGACAACAAATTTACACTGTTATACAAGCTGTACACTCACTACTTTACATTGTAGCAAAGTGTCATTTCTTCAGTGTTGTCACATGAAAAGTTAGAATAAAATATTTACAAAAGTGTGAGGGGCGTACTCACTTTTGTGAGATACTGTATATATAGTTTTTGTTTTTGTTTTTTGCAAAAGGTGGAACTCTCATTTAAATTCTCAGCTTTCAGCACTGTCACACTTTGAATGACAATTGCTCGGTCATGCAACACTGTACTCAAATGACATTTTCCGTTGTCAGTGCCAGTGGAAGGAACAGTGCCCCGTCGTCAGTGGAAGGAATTGTGCCCCATCCTCTGTGCCAGTGGAAGGAATAGTGCCCAGTCATTGGTAATTAGTGGAAGGAATAGTGCCCCGTCATTGGTGCCAGTGGAAGGAATTGTGCCACGTCATCAGTGCCAGTGGAAGCAATAGTGCCCCGTCATCGGTGCCAGTGGAAAGAATAGTGCACCGGTGTCAGTGGAAGGAACAGTGCCCAGTCGTCAGTGCCAGTGGAAGGAATAGTGCCCCGTCGTCAGTGCTAGTGGAAGGAATAGTGCCCCGTCATCGGTGTTAGTGGAATGGAACAGTGCCCCGTCATCGGTACCAGTGGAAGGAATCCTGCCCCATCTTCAGTGTCAGTGGAAGGAATTGTGCCCCATCATCGGTACCAGTGGAAGGAATTGTGCCCCATCGTCGGTGCCAGTGGAAGTAAAACTGCCCCAACGGCGCCAGTGGAAGGAATAGTGCACCGTCGTAGGTGTCAGTGGAAGGAATAGTGCTCCGTCAATGGTGCAATTCCTCCAGCATGGCGTGCGGTGGTGGATATGATTATGGAGATGGCTTTTGGTTCAAACGACCTGTATGCCCTAATACATGTAGCTGGGACACGGGAATATACTATTAGCTTCACCACGCCAGAGGTTCTTGATCTGTTCTGAATGAATGAATGAATGAAATACTTATATAGCGCACAATGCGAACTGAATCTGGGAGCGATTTGAGGCCCGGTGCAGGTCAAGACCCGAATGGGAAGGTCTGGCCCCAGTTGCAATTTCACAGAGGTCAACAGTGAAAATCACAATTATTCTCACTAATGAGAGTGTCCCTGCTCGGGATCTAGAGGTCTGGTTAAAGAATTATGGTGAGGTTTTGACTAAGCCCAATAAAATCCTTGATGAACGTAACATTTGGACTGGGGGTTGATTGTAACAGTCAGGTAACAGTCAGGTAACAGTCAGGTTGGCCAGGGATGGTAATGTTGTCCATCACCTACCCTCCTCACCTTTTATAGGGAGGGATAGGATGACTATTTTCTACCCTGGTCAGCCGAAGTTGTGTCACCGCTGTGGAGAAAAGGGGCATTTGAGCTCCTCCTGTTCAGCCTTGATATGGTCAGGGTCATGTGGCTAAGGACTGCAATGAGATGATAAGGTGCATCTTGTGCCAGCACCTTGGTCACCCCTACAGCCGATGTCCTGAGGCCTGGCACAATATGGCAAAGGAGGCAATAGATGATCTGTTGAGGCAGGACAGGTTGGAGGTTGAGGCCCCTGGTGTGCCATGCTCCTCTGTGGTGACCGATTCCCTTGTCCTGTTCAGGATCCCTTTCCAAATTTCTGTGGCCACCCCTCCTGTGTCTGTAAATATTCCTTCTGTATCTGTCTCTGTGTGTTTGGGAAGAAGATGGCCAAGTGAAGAATCTCAGGGCTCTTTGTGTCGCTCCCTGCCTGAAGTTACTGCAGCAGTGGTGATTGTCGGCTGAAGATCTCAGATCGGTTCAGAGGAAAGTCCTTATGAGTCAAGTCTTGAGTGAAGCCTTTCATGACCCACTGCCCTTAAGGGATTGCCCAGGCCCAGTTTTGAGGGCAGGGTTAAGACTGATTAATTTGGATAGAGTGCCCCTTAAATTTAGGGATCTGGCCTGGTTGTGCTTCCATGGGAGGCTCTATGTTTGGGGCAATTTGAAACTTCACAGTGAGATGGATTGTAGCTGTCCTCAGGAGGAGTGTGCAGTGTCAGTGTCAGTGGAAGGAATAGTGCACCATCGTTGGTGCCAATGGAAGGAATAGTGCCCCGTTGTCATTGTCAGTGGAAGGAATAGTGCCCTGTCATCGTTGTCAGTGGAAGGAATAGTGCCCCATCGTTGGTGCCAGTGGAAGGAATAGTGCCCCGTCGCCGTGCCAGTGGAAGGAATAATGCCCTGTCATCGGTGCTCGTGGAAGGAATAGTGCCCCATCGTCATTGTCAGTGGAAGGAATAGTGCCCCGTCGTGGGTGCCAGTGGAAGGAATAGTGCCCCGTCATTGGCAGGAATAGTGCCCCATGGGCAGGATAAAGACAAGCAAAAGGAACACAGTTTGGAGACCACTGCTCTATCTGATTGAAATTGCTCCTAGAAGCAACTACTTCCACAACCCCTTGTTGTATGCCGCGTACACACAAGCGGAATGTCCAACAGAAAAAGTCAGATGGAAGCTTTTCATTGTATATTCCGTTTGTGTGTATGCCTCACGACGGACCAAAAACGGCGCATGCTCTGAAGTAAGTATGAGACGGAACCGCTCAGTGTAGTAAAACTAGCGTTCTTATTGGAGCTAGCACATTCCTCACGCTGCTAATTCTGTGATCTTTTAAAGCAGCGCATTCTTGTCTTCTTTAGAATATTGGAAGAATGAAGTTGTTTTGCTGCTCATATTCACACAAAGTTACAAACTTCTTTCTTCATTATTTATCCTCATCTCATGACTAATATTCAAATTTTAAAAGCCCGATCTCCATAAATAATCGTCAGGAGTATACTGTGCTGGAGGCACACAACACCCACTTTAACTGCTGCAGATGCCTGTATTACAGAATACCAGCAATAAGGGGTATCTTCAGGTCTATACTGTGCTGGAAGCGCACAACACCCACTTTGACTCCTGCAGATGCCTGTATTACAGAACACCAACAATAAAGGGTAGCTTTAGGTGTATACTGTGCTGGAGGCACACAACACCCACATTAACAGCTCTAGGTTCACAAGAAAAGAACACACTGTCCCTGCCTATCCTGCTCTCTCCCTGAACGCCACAACACACTACACAAGGCCGCCTGGTGGCCTTATATAGTGTGGGGCGTGTACTAAACCCCCTGAGCTATAATTGGCCACAGGCATCCTGCCTGTGGCCAATTATGGCTCTCCTCACTGCCGGCGCTGTGATTGGCCAAGCATGCGGGGTCACAGGGCATGCTTGGCCAATCATGAGCCAGCAATGCACTGCGTTGGGGTAGTGCATTGTGGGCCATTCACTTCACACGAATATGGTGTGAACAGTCCACAAAGTTCTGATTTCGCCGAACGGCCGATGTTCGAGTCGTACTCGAACACTGAGCACATCCCTACAGAAGAGGCGTTGTCCCTTCTCCAATTCCAGCAACCTGGTGGCTATATAGCAGCCATAGGCCTCTTCAGTGTTGGGGGCTCCTGAGGAAATACCTGGCTTTCCTAATGAGGCCCAGTGCTGCACCCTCCATCATTGTCCCCTTCCTGGGCCTTTTGGTGGTAAGGCAGAGGGGAGGTACCTGGGATTCTGTGATGCTCCTACTGGGCCCAGCCACCTCCTGGCTGCCACTGGGCACGGCCTGCTCCTGGCTGACGCTTGGCACGGCCTCCTCCTGGCTGAGCTCATCCTGTGTATAAGAAAGGGGCATAGTTGTAGTTTTTGCTTCTTCGATCACACACAATTTTCAGCTCATGACTTGCAAATTGAATTTTAACAAATAGAAAAGACTATCATTCTGACCCCAGCATTTTTCAAGCTGGTCACCAACATTTTTGGCCACTACTGTCTAGTGATATGTATACATCATTTTTGGCATAAAATCATTGATTTGAAAGCAATTATAACATCTAGTTAACATCATCAATATTAGGACAATAAATATGTCTAAAAACGAATATACCTGGCTCCAGCTGGGCGCATCCACTTCTTCCAGGATGGAAGGCCTAGGTTGTTCCTGTGAAGCCTCTGCTGGGCTGGAGGGAAGAATGGAAGAAAGGCTGCAGGGAAGGGTTGAAAGAGATTCCCTGGCTTCAGTCTGGTCATCCAGAAACCTCAGTTTGTTGAAGTACCACAGCCTGGGCACATAAACATTCTCTGCTGATGCTCCTGATCTGAGTGAAGCCCGGATCTTATTGTGCTCCTTCTTATACATGTTCCTCAAGATCCCAATTTTATTCTCCAAAAACGGCATGTTTGCTTCGGGGACCCAAGTCTTCACAAGTACCAGAAGTTTCTCCAGCGTTGCCTTCCTTACTTGTTTATTGCAATATAAACTGAGTTTGAACTCCCACAGATTCCTCATCTCCCTGTACTTATCAATAAAACTGGATAGAAATTCTGGGTCCTTAAACTGATTCATTTTTTCTGTAAGACAAAAACACTAATGTCTAAATTCTCATAATCTTATCCCAATATAGGTCTCCAACTTGAAGCACTGTGATGGGTCAAGTTCAAATTTTACTTTCGTTTAGGACACTCACCACTTACGTTTGTCCTTCCCCCCCACACACACAGATCGGACGTACAATGCGTGTTAGCTTGATATGCTTGATTAGCTTTATATATACTGCGCATGTGTCAAACTCCCACCGCGTTGCCCGCCCCTGACATTCTTTTTCACAAATATTACCCTCCCCTTCTCTCTTCGGTGCACAGTAGGAGCAACATGGCAGAGACAAATTATTACACTAGTGAGAAGGAAAGCCTGAAGCCCCAAACATCTGGATCCAAGAGGAGGAGATTGAAGGCCACCAACATGGCCTTTGATGAAATGGTCGAGATGGTTGGGATTTTGCGCAGGGAGGATTATGATGGGAAACATGGTCTGTACATCCATTCCAATTATTTGCGAAAGGACCAGATCATGACGACTGTTGTCAACACCCTGGAGCACAAGTTTGGGGTACAATGGTCCAAAGACCAATTAAGGAAGCGATGGTCCAACATAAAACTGAGGGAGCCAGATCAGAATTGCAAAATAAAGAAGGTGCTTTAAAAAAGTAAATAATGGAAAAGGGCCTTCGCGCTACTATATAAAAATATAGATACAAACTGGGTAAAAATACCTCTGCAACTAATCAGTGTGAATAAATGTAGAAAATATGAATAAATAATCAAAAAGTGCACGTGCAAATATAAGGTGCAAAAAATGCAGCAAAACCTGATAGTATACACAAACTACCCAATAAAGTGAGAAAAGTAAGAAGGTCCTGCGCAAATATGCCAAAAAATAGTCCTTGGAACAGCTAAGTGCAAAATCAATAAACAAATAAATATATATAAATAAAAAACTATATTAAAAGTCCATATAATGTAGATCACGAGCACCAATGGTGAAAATAAGTGGATGAAAACAGTGGTGTTAAGTCCCAGGATTAAGGGCTCTCAGAACTCTCACCTCAAAAAGAAGAAAAACGAGCACATCAGAGAATAGCTAGCCCACTCCACTCCTCGTCTCCAACCACCAGGGGGGTCCTTTACTGTGGCAGACTACAAGGCGATGGTCTCCATACCGGGCCACTAGGGGGCCATATACTGCATGTACACACTACTGTGGTAACCAGGAAGATAATCTCAGTGATATGCGGCTCAAATGAGAATAAAAGATAAGGAGAGAGAGGGGAGGCTCCAATAGTGTAGTAATTACAATAAATGATGGTTTAATAAAAGAAAAGCAAATCGGACTCTCAGATTAAAAAAGTAAACAACAGCTCAAGAAGTAAATTGTAGAAGTGATTTTTTACTTCTTGTGCTGTGGTTTACTTTTTATATTTCCCATTATATTTACGGCAATATCAAGACATTTTTGACACTATAATGTCTGATTTTGCCTTCAGTTTTTATACGTTGAACTTTATAAGTTCCAGAGTTGTATATTTTTGTAAAAACAAAATAATAATAATATATTGAGGAAAAAATATAAAAAAAATTAAATAAAATATTGTGAAAAAAATAATTTTGAACACATTTTTTAAATTCACACGTGTGAATGAGTAAACATTGAAATACAACAATCGGTGGCTTCTTCTTTCAATACTCAAAACCAGTTTTGTAAGTAATTTTGTGTTTACAGTGACAATGGGGCTTATTTACTAAACGAAAATCCACTTGGCACTACAAGTGCACTAGTAGAACCTAGGAAACAGCCAAAAAAAGAAAAGCAAGCAATAAACAAAATTCTAGATTTTGAAAAAAAAATTGAATTACTAAAAATGTTATACATTGTCTGGCATTGCAATGGCCCCTCTACCCATAAAATAGTTAACATATCTCTCCCGAACTTCACGGGAGCTTTGGGGTGCCAAGCCAGTACGGCCAGTATCCAGGCCTCTCAGGGAATTGTCTGTAAAAAGTCCGGCCTTATTCCCAACTGAGATAATTCAGGGAATTTTCCCTTAAATAATTGTGCAGGATGCAGCAGCACAGGATGATATGATTGATTTTGTAGTCCGCCATATGGATTGCTGTCAAAAAACAGGCGGAACCAGCTGGCCATTATCTTAAAGGTATTCTCAACGACTCTTCTCGCTCTGGCCAGCCAGTAGTTAAAAATCCTCCTCTCCGGGGTGAGGGTGTCCTTTGGGGGAATGGTCTCATCAGGTGCTTTCCCAAACCAAAGGCTTCATCTGCAATAAACACAAAGGGGAGTCCTTCCACGTTGTCCGCATCAGGTGGCAATGCCAGGCCACCAGTCTGGAGACGTGGGTAAAACACCATCTGGGCAAAGACTCCTCCATCTGATATCTGGCCATTTTTCCCCACATCCACATAGAGGAACTCATAGTGTGCCGACACCACTGCCATTAACACTACACTATTAAACCCGTTATAGTTATAATAGTAAGACCCCGAATGGGGTGGTGGCACAGTGTGGACATGCTTCCCATCTATAGCCCCTCCACAGTTGGGAAAGTCCCAACGGTCAGGAAAATGGGAGGCCACAGTCTGCCATTCCTGTGGCGTTGAAGGAAACTGGAGTCAAACAAGAAAAAAATATATATAAAATACTTTTGCACATAACATTGCAAGCAGATTACATAAAAACATTCTTGCACAACATCAGTATAACATTTATTTTAAGGAGTATTTAACCACTTCAGGACCGCCGTATTGCCAATGTACGTCAACACAATGGCACAGGCAGGCATAATCACGTAAATGTACGTGAATGCCTTCTAGCGGGTGGGGGGTCCGATCGGACCCCCTCCCGCTAGATACGGCGGTCCCTTTCGGTGCCGGAGCGATCGGCGATGAGGGGATGGCCGTTGGTTTCCGCCCATCCCCTCTCGATCGCTCCTGGCCAGTGACGAACTTCCTCCCCTGTGCAAATGTAAACACAGGAGGAGGAAGTGATGTCACACTCCTCGTGGCGGTCTTTTTGAACCGGACAGCGAGGAGTGAAGACGCAAGTAAGTGCACCAACAGTCCACTGACACATAGGTACACACAGGCACACATTTCACCCCAGTCACCCCCCGATCACCCCCCCGATCGGCCCCCCGCCCCCCCCCAGTCACAGTGTCACTAATGCAGTGTTCATTTATTTATTGATCACTACATTTAGTGTCAGTTGTGACTGTAAAAAGTGTCAGGGCAGCTAGTGTTAGGCCCCTTTAGGTCCAGGGTAGCCCCCTACCCCCCCCTAATAAAGGTTTAACCCCTTGATTGCCCTCCCAGTTAACCCTTTCACCCTCTTTTACCAGTGTCACTAAGCGATCGTTTTTCTGATCGCTGCAATAGTGTCACTGGTCCCGCTAGGAAGCTAGTTTTTTTTTAGGTTCAACGCCAGGTTTTTATACCGTTAGGTACCCCGATATATAACCTAATAAAGGTTTTAACCCTTTGATTGCCCCTAGAGTTAACCCTTTCACCAGCGATCGCTGCATAAGTGTCACTGGTGACGCTGGTTAGCCAGTTAGTTATTTAGTTATTTAGGTTCCCCGTCAGCTTTTTATAAAGCTTCAGGTACCCCCATATAAATACCCAATAAAGGTTTTAACCCCTGATTGCCCTTAGTTAACCCTTTCACCAGTGATCACCGTATAAGTGTTACGGGTGACGCTGGTTTGGTAGTTCGCTTTTTATAGCATCAGGGCACCCGCCATTTATTACCTAATAAAGGTTTAACCCCCTGATCACCCGGCGGGTGATATAAATTTGGTTTTAGGGTCAGAAAGTGTCTGCGTCGCCCCAGGCAGTGCTAGGTTAGTGCCAGCACCGCTAACACCCACGCGCAAAGCATACACCTCCCTTAGTGGTATAGTATCCGAACAGATCAATATCTGATCTGATCAGATCTATACTAGCGTGCCCAGCAATTTAGGGTTCTAAAAAAACGCATTGTTAGCAGGATCAGCCCAGATACCTGCTAGCACCTGCGTTTTGCCCCTCTGCCCAGCCCAACCCAGCCCAGCCCACCCAAGTGCAGTATCGATCGATCACTGTCACTTACAAAACACAACACACATAACTGCAGCGTTCGCAGAGTCAGGCCTGATCCCTGCGATCGCTAACAGTTTTTTTTGGTAGCGTTTTATACAGTCGCTGACAGGCTAGGTGCTTTTTTACCTGTGAGTCTCACTACTGTACCCCTAAATTTAGAGCCCAAAATGGCAAAGCGAAGGTACACTAGTGAAGAGGCCTACACGTTTCTGAGCATGACAGATAGTGAAGAGGAAGACACTGATCTGTCAGAATCAGGCTCAGAATACGAACCTGTAGAGGACAGCGCCTCCATGTCAGATAGCTCTGACGACGAAGAAGAGGTCCCTGCTATTGTCAGGCGTACCCGACCCCGATTTTCTGATGTTGTTGAGGTGCAGGAACCGCAAGTCCCTCGTATGGAGTATAGAGCCAGTACTAGCGCCGCTCATCCTTTTGGTGAACTGGCAAGCACCAGCGGCCTAGTACACCCTGGACGTACATCCAGCACTGCAGTATCACGTGGTGACGTGGCGAGTCCCATAAGTGCAGTTCAAGCTGGCGAGGTGGCAAGCACAAGTAGTGTCCTGCTGCCACCAAGAAGAAGAAGACAAAGACAGGCCCGTCGTACCCATAGTGCCCTTCCTGCAGAATTCGCCTATCCCAATTGGGTGCCCACCACTTCTGCAGAACCCGTACTTCCCCCATTCACTGCCCAACCCGGTATTCAGGTGGATACAGATGATTTTACGCCACTCGATTTTTATTCTCTGTATCTCACGGAAGATCTCTATAGATCTATTGTGGACCAAACCAATTTATATGCTGGTCAACGCATCGCCGCTAATCCCCAGTTGCCGTCTCTTGCCAGAGATTGGAAACCAGTTACGGTTTCCGAATTTAAGTCGTTTCTGGGCCTTTCCCTCAATATAGGCACACATAAATTTATGCGGATGCGGGCTTATTGGTCCACGCATCCGGCTGACCACATGCCCGTGTTCTCTAACTCCATGCCCAGGGCACGATACGAGCAGATCTTGCGGTTCTTGCACTTCAGTGACAATGAACTTTGTCGTCCACGTGGAGACCCTGAATACGATCGGCTCTACAAAATTCGGCCCCTCATAAACCACTTCAACCAACGTTTTGCAGACTTGTTTACTCCCCAAAAAGTTGTCTGCGTTGATGAGTCCCTGGTTAAGTTTACTGGTCGCTTGTCATTCAAACAGTACATTCCCAACAAGCGTACCAGATACGGGGTCAAGCTCTATAAGTGCTGTGACAGGGCCACAGGCTATGCATGGAGCTTTATGGTTTATGAGGGTAAAGATAGTTACGTAGAGCCGGAGAACTGCCCTGATTACATAGGAAGCGCTGGCAAGATAGTGTGGAAATTGGTGTCACCCTTATTCGGAAAGGGGTACCACTTGTACGTGGACAACTATTACACCAGCGTGCCACTGTTTAGTCATTTATTTGATAATCAGATTGGAGCATGTGGCACCGTGCGACCTAATCGCCGGGGCTTTCCCCAGCGGCTTGTAGATTCCCGTCTTAGGCTGGGGGAGAGAGCCTGCTATCGGTGTAATAATTTGCTCGCTATGAAGTGGAGGCATAATAAGAATGTTTTCGTTCTTACCTCCCTTCATGCAGACACGACGGTCCAAATTTCTACGGCGACTGGTATTGTGGAGAAACCCCTCTGTGTTCACGAATATAACAAAAATATGGGAGGGGTGGACCTCAATGACCAGATGTTAGCGCCGTATCTAACTTCCCGTAAGACCAGACGCTGGTACAAAAAAGCGTCTGCTTACTTATTTCAATTGGCTTTGCTGAATGCTTTTGTGCTATACAAAGCTTCAGGCGGAACATTAACCTTTCTTTTCTTCCAAAGAGAGGTTGTCACAGAGCTTCTGTTTCCAGACGGTTCTGTACCTCACCATTCCCAACCAAATGCAGTAAGCCGGCTGTATGAGAGGCATTATTCTTATGTCCTCCCGAGTACCCCTACCCAACGAGCCCCCCAAAAAAGATGTCGTGTCTGTAGCAAGCGCGGATATAGGCGTGACACCCGTTCTTATTGTCCACGCTGTCCTGGCAATCCTGGTCTTTGTCAGGGTGAGTGTTTTGAACGCTACCATTCACTAGTGAAGTATTAGCGTAGGGTACAGCATTTCACAGGCTAGGCACACTTACACAGGGTCTCCCAAGATGCCATCGCATTTTGAGAGACCCGAACCGTTACAGTTACAGTTTACAGTTCAAAAAAAAGTGTATAAAAAAAAGAAAAAAAAAAAAGTAAAATAAAAAAACCAAAAAATATATAAAATATAAAAACCAAAAATAGTTGTCGTTTTATTGTTCTCTCTCTCTCTCTCTCTCTCTCTCTCTCTCTCTCTCTCTTCTCTCAAATTTTTTATACTTTACTGTTTACTGTGTTATTGTTAACCATTTTTCATGTTTTCAGGTACGCCATTCAGCTGCAGCGTGGATTTATTTATCTTGACAGCAACAGCGTTTGCTCCCACGATACATAAAGCCGCGACTCCAGTGCTGTAGGAGGTGATTTCACCACCACAGTTAAAAAAGAGCATATATGCCGAAGCATGGGGGCATAAGGGGTGGAGGAGCGATTTTTCTCCTAATGCCGCGTACATACGGTCAAAATTCCGACGGAGGGCTTGCCCGTGGAAAAGTTTGAACGTATGTACGCAGCATAACTTTTTTGCGGGAGGATGCCCCCATGCTTCGGCATATATATATTTTAGGCACAGGTTGTGTTAAAAAATGTTTTATTTTTTACTGTTTTTTTTGGCAATTGCTTTGCAGGTATGGTATGGTAAGGTTTTACTGGGATGTTACTTTGTTTTAACGTTAACCATAATTTGCTTAGCAGGTACGCCATTCAGCTGCAGCGCGGATTTATTTATCTTGACAGCAACAGCGTTTGCTCCCACGATACATAAAGCCGTGACTCCAGTGCTGTAGGCGGTGATTTCACCACCACAGTTAAAAAAGAGCATATATGCCGAAGCATGGGGGCATAAGGGGTGGAGGAGTGATTTTGCTCCTAATGCCGCGTACATACGGTCAAAATTCCGACAGGGGGCTTGCCCATGGAAAAGTTTGAACGTATGTACGCGGCATAACTTTTTTGCGGGAGGATGCCCCCATGCTTCGGCATATATATATTTTAGGCACAGGTTGTGTTAAAAAATGTTTTATTTTTTACTGTTTTTTTTGGCAATTGCTTTGCAGGTATGGTATGGTAAGGTTTTACTGGGATGTTACTTTGTTTTAACGTTAACCATAATTTGCTTAGCAGGTACGCCATTCAGCTGCAGCGCGGATTTATTTATCTTGACAGCAACAGCGTTTGCTCCCACGATACATAAAGCCGTGACTCCAGTGCTGTAGGCGGTGATTTCACCACCACAGTTAAAAAAGAGCATATATGCCGAAGCATGGGGGCATAAGGGGTGGAGGAGTGATTTTGCTCCTAATGCCGCGTACATACGGTCAAAATTCCGACAGGGGGCTTGCCCATGGAAAAGTTTGAACGTATGTACGCGGCATAACTTTTTTGCGGGAGGATGCCCCCATGCTTCGGCATATATAAATGGTGCATGTATGTCCATCATTAGAAGTGGGTGGATGAAGGGAGGTATCTAATGGTGGGCATACCCACCGATCAATCTCTTTTTTTTCGTTCAGACAACATGACTCTCAGTAAATAGCTTGGGGTGTCTACTTTCCAAAATGGGGTAATTTGGGGGGGTTTTGTGCTATTTTGGCATTTTATGGCCTTTGCACCCTTAGAAATCCTGAAGGTGGTGATTGGTTTTCGGGGTGCCGTACGCGACTAGACTCCCAAAAAGTCCCACACATGTGGTATCCCCATACTCGGGAGAAGTAGCTGAATATATTTTGGGGTGCAATTCCACATATAACCATGGCATGTGTGAGCAATATATCATTTAGTGACAACTTTTTGTACATTTTTTATTTTTTATTTTTTTTAGTCATTATTCAATCCCTTAGGATAAAAAAAATAAATATTCAATGGGCTCAACATACCCATCAGCAGTTTCCTTGGGGTGTCTACTTTCCAAAATGGGGTCATTTGGGGGGGTTTTGTGCCATCTTGGCATTTTATGGCCGTCAAAACTGTGATAGGTAGTGATAGGTAGTGAGGAGTAAAATAAAAAAATTATGCCCTTAGAAATCCTGAAGGCGGTGCTTGGATTTCGGGGTCCCGTACGCGGCTAGGCTCCCAAAAAGTCCCACACATGTGGTATCCCTGTACTCAGGAGAAGCAGCAGAATGTATTTTGGGGTGTCATTTCACATATGCCCATAGCATGTGTGAGCAATATATCATTTAGTGACAACTTTGTGCAAAAAAAAAAAAGTTTGTAATATTCCCGCAACTTGTGGCAAAATATAAAATATTCCATGGACTCAACATGCCTCTCAGTAAATAGCTTGGGGTGTCTACTTTCCAAAATGGGGTCATTTTGGGGGGTTTTGTGCTATTTTGGCTTTTTATGGCCTTCGAAACTGTGATAGGTAGTGAGGGGTGAAATCAAAAATTTGCACCCTTAGAAATCCTGAAGGTGGTGATTGGTTTTCGGGATGCCGTGCGCGACTAGACTCCCAAAAAGTCCCACACATGTGGTATCCCCGTACTCGGGAGAAGTAGCGGAATATATTTTGGGGTGCAATTCCACATATAACCATGGCATGTGTGAGCAATATATCATTTAGTGACAACTTTTTGTACATTTTTTATTTTTTATTTTTTTTAGTCATTATTCAATCCCTTAGGACAAAAAAAATAAATATTCAATGGGCTCAACATACCCATCAGCAGTTTCCTTGGGGTGTCTACTTTCCAAAATGGGGTCATTTGGGGGGGTTTGTACTGCCCTGCCATTTTAGCACCTCAAGAAATGAGATAGGCAGTCATAAATTAAAAGCTGTGTAAATTCCAGAAAATTTACTCTAGTTTGTAGACGCTATAACTTTTGCGCAAACCAAAAAATATACGCTTATTGACATTTTTTTTACTAAAGACATGTGGCTGAATAAATTTTGCCCTCAATGTATGACTAAAATTTAGTTTATTCGATTTTTCTTATAACAAAAAGAAGAAAATATCATTTTTTTTCAAAATTTTCGCTCTGTTTCCATTTATATCGCAAAAAATAAAAATCGCAGAGGCAATCAAATACCATCAAAAGAAAGCTCTATTTGTGGGAAGAAAAGGACGCAAATTTCGTTTGGGTGCAATATTGCATGACCGCGCAATTACCAGTTAAAGCAGCGCAGTGCAAAATTGGAAAAAGACCTCTGGTCCTTAAGGTATTTATTGGTCCGAGGCTGAAGTGGTTAAAAAGACAAAAATATAAGGCCCACTTATCAGATCCTCACCCCCTCTGATGGCTCATTGATAAAATTGTATGGGGGGAGGGTTAAAAGTGACTTTGGGAGCCCAAAAAAAAGCTTCCAGCACTCTGCCTGAATTTAAGGATACACATTACATTTGGACACATTTTAGGGGGTGGGGGAGGGTTATAAATGAATTTAAGGGCACACAATAACATTTGGACACATTTTAGAGGGTGGGGAGGGTTATAAACGAATTTAAGGACACACGTAACATTTGGACACATTTTAGGGGGTGTTTCGTGGAAAGTATTACAATGGAGCTGACAATATGCATTGTTAAGGGACTTGACTATAGGTGTATATGGGCCCAGGATAGCATGCTGGGTAGGTTAGTGAAGGCAAATATGCATGTAGGCCAAAAAAGGAGTATTAAAAAATCTTCCAGCATGCAGGAGGATAAAGGGGACATTCACAGCATATTCCAATCATGGTAATTAGGGAATGATGAAATAAATACAATACATTAGCAAACATTAAATACATATAACGTGATGTTAAGGGATAAAACTTACCCTAATATTTTCCTTCTGCAGAACCTGAATGATGGCAGAACAGGTCTCTGGAATAATGATCCCCAGAGCCTGGGGGGAGATGCCTGTTGAGAACTTGAGGTCCTGTAGGCTTCTCCCAGTCGCCAAATAACACAAGGTGGCGACTAGCCTCTGCTCCAGAATGATGGCTTGCCGCATGCAGGTATCCTGCCTGCTGATATAAGAAGTCAGCAAAGCCAACAGACGGTGAAAACGGGGTCCATCATCCTGAGATAATTCCTGAAATCATTAGGATTATTAGGATTATTCTCCTGGATCTCACGAAGCAGAGGCATGTGTGAGAATTGGTCATGCTGGAGTAACCACTTCTTTGTCCATGAACTCCTCCTTGCCCTGTTCATGGACTAGGCTTGGGTCAAAGTATGAACCCCAACACCAAGCTCCCACACAGCACAAACTCTACAATGAGTAGCAGTGAAGATCAGTAACGAGCGGACCAGAACGCACTGAAAAACTGATACGAACCGACTACACGCACTAAAAACCAGATACAAACCCCCAAGCACAAACTGAACAGCAGTAAAACGATCGGAATAAGCTGGAGTCTGAAAAGCACGAATCGTCCCTAACAAAACTTATACTAACACAAGATCAGCAGAAGGAGCCCAAAGGGTGATGCACTGGGTATTGAACTTCCTTTTTCTAGTCCTGTCGGAAGTGCTGTACGTCACCACGTTCTTAATGGTCGTGTGTATGCATGATAAGTTTCAGCGGAACTCTGTCGGAACTCCGTCGGAAAAAACGGTCGTGTGTACGCGGCATAATAGTTTATAATACTCAGTTGGCTTAAAGGACCACTTTACTTTTAGTGCAGTTATCCATTACAGCTTCTCCAGCAATACTTGCATTACAAAAATGTTGTTGCATGGGGGGGGGGGGTTTGGGGAGTCATAGTCGGGCCCCCGTGTCTACAGAGATCATTCACTATTGTAGTGAACTTTATTCCAAAAAGAAATCTAAAAAAAAAAAAACATGGCAGCTGCTGTTCCTCGCATGTTTTTTTTAACATTGTGTCAGAACACGTGCTGCTCACCACTACAAGTTGCAAGAGAAGGTAAAAATGTTTGTGTGTCAAAGTTGAAATAGACATGTGACATACTGTGAACTTGTTTTTTTTTTGTTTTTTTTATGCTTCTCTTTTTTGACAGCTGTTCAGTCTGTTTTAGTGTGACCTAAGGCAACCTCCTCACAGAATGTACTATAATAACCGAACAAAAAAAACCCACAATGTTCAAAGTACAATGGGGAGCCGTGGAGGGCAAAATCTGCATTGTTTGACTGTAGTAGCAAGAAAATTCAAAAGAAGCAGGACAATTTTTTTTTTAACCAGAATTCTATATGTGAAGTACGTTATTGTATAGAACAAAATATATATATATATATATATATATATATATATATATATATATATATATATATATATATATATATATATATATATATAGTTGTGGCCTTATGATCGAGAGATGTGGATCACATAAACACGCAACAAGACTTAGGACATAAATAGACCTGAAGTGTGCCTTGGTGATTTTGTCGGTATGCCAAGAAAAGGGGGCAGAAGACTCAGATAGGGAAATAACTCTTAATTGATTCTTGTGTTTATTAAGCCAGCTTGGTAAAGGCTTCTGCCATTTTTTCCTGAGGATTTGGGATGTATGTGGCAAAACAAGCATACTTCCATCGGCCTAGTTTATTGATTATGTGGTCTGGTACTCCATGTTGGGAGGCAGCTGAGGCTGCTCTGTTTCGGAAGGAATGTCCAGAGGACTGACTGGGGTTGAAGCCCAAGTTGCTTAGGAGGATCCTGACATGCTTGATAAACTGACTGCCACTCAGGGGGCTGGTTAGAAAGGGTAGCAATGAGCAGGGGCGAACTGATCATTTGGCTACTTGGGCACTGCCCGAGGGCCCCGGGCCACTAGGGGGCCCCATCAGGATTGCCAGCCTCAGTAAAACCAGGGACAGTATGTAAAAATCTGTCTCTCTGAAATGTCTCTTACCGACATCCTTTTGGTCTAAAAATCCTGAGATTATAGCTGCCCCACCTCTCCAGTACCTTCTCAGCCAATAGAAACATGTCTGTGTATACATGTATGTGTATACTGTGTGATTGTATACTGTGTGTGTATACTGTGTGGCCCCATAATCTCTTATTGCCTGGGGGCCCATAATCTCCTATTGCCCGGGGGCCCCATAATCTCCTATTGCCCGGGGGCCCCATGAGTTGTCAGTCCGCCCCTGGCAATGAGCTATCCTCAGATTGACTGAGTCGATGGGACAGTAGTCAGTCGAGCAATGTCACTGAGCACCAGGCGTCGTTAGTCTGAAACAGGTTGATATCCAGGGCCGGTTTGTTGCATTTTGCAGACTGTGAGATGAAGGGTGTAATCGTTCGGAAAGCAAGTCAGGTGGCATCGGAGCAGTGTCTGACTGCCGGAGCCGCTGATGGTAAATTCACTAGGTCGAAAGAAACCACAGAAGGCCTGGTAGATGGTCGTCTGGATGACTAGGTTGAGCAAAGCCCCAAAAACAGAGAATGAGTAAGGATTTCAGACATGTCCCTGAAGAGAGCACTCGTGATAGGTAGGCGTTTGCCACTGACTACGGGTTGGTGCTTCTGTATGCCCTGTAGGAGGGACTTGACTACATGGGCTAAGAATACTAACAGTTTACTGGGGTCCTGTAAGCACAGGAAATGCTGGACGCTGGCTAGGTAGGCTGCCAGCTGCATGTGGCAATACGATATGAAGGCTAGGACGTGTCTAACGTCGCCTATCGCTGCTCCAGGGCAAGAGGCCAAAAACTTGCTGTAAATGTTCCAAGCAGTGCAATAGGCCTTCAGTGTATTGCGTGCCAAGGAGTGGTTAATGAGCTGGGTTGCATTGGCAAGATGCAACTTCAGTCTATCGTCGGCAACGACCAGGGCGGGACAGGGGTATTTGTCGGGTCAGCTCCAGGCTCAAAGTAAGGTTGAAATGGGACAGCTTATCAGCTGCGATTTTACATTTGCCTGGAATATGTCTACAGAAGATATTAAACTGGTGACGGAGTGACAGCTGCATGAGCCTGCGCAGGAAGGACATGATGGGGAGTGACTTGGATCTACCTTTATCGATGATGTCGGCCGTGGCCTGATTGTTCGTGGTGATGAGCACTGTCTGTACTGTTCAAGTGTGACCCCAGACCTGGGCAGCTGCCACGATGGGATACAGCTCGAAGAGTCATGAAGACTGGGTGAAAGCAGAAATTTAAGAGAATTTGTGGGAGCCAAGGTTCGGCGAACCAGTAGTGGCCAAAAAAGGCCGCAGAGCCCATGGAGGCTGTGGCATCGGTGACCACCCTTGGTGGCTCGGCTGGCACTGCCAGGATGAACATTGAAATGCTGTTCCAGCTGGTGAGGAACTTGTCTCACATAGATAAGTCTGCTACTGCTGCTTAGTCTAGTTTGAGAACTTGGTCTGGATCTTACACTGGTGTGAGAAAAACTAAACGCTGTGATATAAAGGACCGTCCTTGAGGAATAATCCTCATTGCGAAGTTCGGTATCCCTAGTAAGGATTTTAACTGCCTCATGGTGAACCCTTGTGACTGGGTGAAGTCATGGATAACTGTCCTGCGTGTCCAGAGTGACACCTAGGAAGGTGATAGAGTGTGCCGGGCCTTCCACTATATGCTCAGCTATGGACACGTTGAGATTGCTGAACACTATCCTCAACCTTTCTAGATCTGCCGGTGGTGTACCTGGTTGTTCGGTGAGCAGGGAGTCATCGACGTGGTGGACAACCGTCTGACAGTGGGCCTGGTGTGACTTTACCTGAAATGAACTGTCATGCGACTGACCCTGGTGAAGATGCGAACTGTATGTTCTTCCCCTCCTATTTATTTATTTTTCATCTGGGGAGATAAAGTGCAACCTGATGCCAGATGCCCTCAGGGAGGAAGACGGAGAAAAGATGAGTGGCGCGAATGCCACTGGAGATGAATGGCCAACTGAGTGCCGCTGCGTACTTGTGTGGCTGATTGTTTGTCACTGAGGTATGTTTGCACGTAGGTGCGTGATAGCAATGATTAAGGGCTCTCTGCAAAATCATTGCTATCACTCAGTCTACAGGTGTTTGTTTTCACTTTTCTAGGAAGCTGCTCTTTGTGTATATTTCCTATTTGTTTTTGTTCACATGGCGCGGAATTTGAGCAGTTGAATTGCAACTGCCTTGTTCACTTGCACGTAGGTGCGTACTGCAAAGTCTTTTATACTACTGGAGATGATATTGCGTAGGTGCAAGGGTGTCAGGTTGCTGGGGTGATTTGACGTTTCAAATGCCTCTCAACATCCGTCTGAACCCATTTTGTTTTTTTTGTTGGTGTTCCAAAAACATCTTGTAAACTCAGCT
Organism: Lithobates pipiens; assembly: GCF_037356315.1. Lineage (NCBI taxonomy): Eukaryota > Metazoa > Chordata > Amphibia > Anura > Ranidae > Lithobates > Lithobates pipiens. The sequence goes on along the minus strand of NW_027507789.1, from coordinate 152,421,530 downwards.
GCCTATAAACGACCCTGTGTACATGTACTGATAAGATAGCATAGAGGAGAGTTCAGGGGCAGCTGAGAGGGGAAAAAAAAAAAAAAAAAAAAAAAAAAAAAGAAAAGCCCAACTCCTCCTAAACGTTTGCTTACCAGCTGCAGTGTACATGGGGCCTAAGGCAATTTATCTGGCTGCAAGGGTCTCAATGAATGTCAGGTTGCTGGGGCGAGACTGCGTGGTCACAAAGGTCTTGACGAGTGTGTGTGTGTGTATATATATATATATATATATATATAAAATAAAATTATTATTTTTTTTTTTTTTGACAAGTGAGAGGTTGCTGAGACGATGTTGTATTTTGCAAGGGTCTTAACAAGGGTGTCAGGCTGCTGAGATGATTTGCTTGGTTGCAAGGGTCTCAACAGGTGTCCAGTTGCTAGGCCGAGATTGCGTGGTGGCAAAGGGTTTTATTTATTTATTTTTTCAATTTAATTTTCATTTTTTTTGATGAGTGAGAGGTTTGCTGAGACAATGTTGCATTTTGCAAGGGTCTCAACAAGAGTGCCAGGCTACCGAGACGATTTTGCATGGTTACAAGAGTCTCAACAGGTGTCAGGTGGTAAAGGTTTATTATATATTATTATTTTTTATGAGTGAGGGGTAGCTGATATTGCATTTGCAAGGGTCGCAGCAAGAGCAACAGGCTGCTGAGATGGTTTTGCATGGCTGCAAGGGTCACAACGAATGAGAATTGGGTTACTGAGAAAAGGATAGAAACACCTGTTGTTTGGCGGCTTGCTGTAACCTTAAGCGAGCAGTATAAGGGATAAGGACATCTGTTTGATTCGTAGGGCCAACTAACGAACGATATGGGAGACAACTAATGGTAAAGAATTGATAGGACATAAAGAAAGAATCTTACTTGCGACAGTGGGCCATGTGAGTGAGTTTGCGGCAGACTGTAGCTGGAGTGCAACATATCAGGAAGGTGTGGCGTGATGCCGTGCATGAGGCAAAACAACAAGGTTCGGTGTAGAAAAAACAGAAAGCGAGAAGTGTGTACAAATAATTTGTAAGTTCCACTGCGGGAACTGGACACATGGCACGGGCGACACCATGAGTAGCCACACATTTTGACATGACAAACACCGTAACGAATCCTACCTGCAACAGTGACCATGCAACTGGGTTTGCATTGGACTGGAGCGGGTGTGCAACACATCAGAAGAGTGTGGTGTGGCGCCATGCATGAATCACAGAAAATAACTTTGGTTTAGTAAATAAATGAGAGAAGAACCATGTACAAATGATTCGTAAGTTCTGCTGCGGGAACTAAAATACGAATCGGTTGTAAAGAGAAATTGACTCCGATACGAATCGGTAGTAAGGAGTATTAAATTAATCTGATATGAATTGGATGTAGAGTGCATGCCACGCCTTGCTCTGAAACCAAACACCTACCAACCACCCAGGCTAATCAAGTGCAGACAAGACACCAGGTGGGTCCATGAAGCCTATGGCGAGTGATATCGGACAAAGACCGACAGCGGCTCGAAGGCTTGGCTTTACAAATTTATCGTATGTTTGGCAGAAGGAACTTACGAATGTACTACACTTCTGCCACATAGAGTTACAACCTCATCCCTTTAAACTCGAACACATATGAATGACACAGGTTCTGAGGCTGATAAAGGTGGTAATTTAACTCACTTGTTGCCTTATCTGCATTAAATGAGCCTTCAGAATCTGTGTAATTCATATGTGTTCGGGTTTAAAGGGATGAGGTGGCAACTCTAGTGCCAAATGATGTCGGGACATGACCGACAACAACTCGGAGGCAGTTTTTTTGTTTGTTTTTTATTTTTTTTTTACAAAAGTGATGCAGGATAGGAAGCATAACGAATCGCAAGATTGCACATGATACGAAAAGGTTTGAATACTACCTGTGACAGTGAGCGCGTACCGCTGGGGAAGACCACGAACAGAGAAGCCGCAATGCACAGACCCACAAACATGAGGTGAGCTGAGAAGAGTCGGCACAGTAATGTGTAGTATCGTGCACTGAACTGACAAAGAGCATGTAAAATTCATAATTTTTTTTACTAGAAAATTACTCAGAATCCCCAAACATTATATATTTTTTTTTTTTTTTTTTTTTAAGCAGACACCCTACCTAGCGAATGGAAGGAGGGAGGATGACGGAGGACATTTACCACCAAATGAAAGTCCAATTTGTTTTGAAAAACAAAAAAGGTATAATCCATCTGGATGCAAAAAATTTGTGATGATATGTACAGTGTTACTAGCACATGTCAAAGTTGCAAAAATTGTGCTTAGGTTTAAACTGGGATTGCTTGTCTGCATGGGCCAGTTTATGTCAAGGGTGAACATGCCTTTAAGTTTATCCCCATCCCCCACTGTTCCCAATAAAAAAAAGTCACAGATGGTACAAGAATAGAAAACATTGTTTAATGCTGGTAGTCCTGTGTGCCCATATTGCCAGCACACCACACTGCACAGCCGGGCACAGAAAGGGTTAACGCTTACAAATCAATGACCCTAACCATAGGGGTTCATAGCACCAATGAAATGCCTTAATACCAAACACCTTGTTCTTTTTAACCTTTGTGTAACAGCCATAAGGCACGGTCCTGCAGGTATCACAGAATAATACAAAAGACATTCTACAAGTCTGACATCATTAAAAAAAAAAAATTAAACAAAAAAACATAAATAACAATTAAAATAGTTGAAAAACTGTACATAGACAGAGGTGAAAATGTTGACCCAATACCTGTCTAAGGGGCCTACTCTGCTCAATGGTGCATTATAGACCATTCAAAGAAAGGTAATGATAAATATACACAAGTAATATAAAAAAAAAAAAAAATTAAAAAAATTAATAAGGGAGGAGAATTGCAAATTCTTTTGTCAGTCTGGCTACAAGATTTTTCCACACAGTTGTGGGTACAGATTAGTCAGATAAGCAATGATAAATCAGTTTTTCAGCAAGTTTTTTTTCCAAAGATGTAGCTATGCTGTAACTGATTGTGCATAGGAAGCAGTAACATTTACAAGAAAGCTGAGGTAGTAATACTAGTGTTACAAAAATATACACAGGACTGAAAGAATGTGCACGATTCAAGCTACACCCACACAACTTCACCTTTTCCAGAAAATAGTTTATGCAGTTAAGGGGTCCAGGGAGATAACCAAAATTTTATTCCTATACCTGTAGTTCTGGCCAAAAAAAAAACTACTTTGCTAGATGTGAAAACAATTGGATGCTCACATCCTAGCAACAAGGCAAGGATGTAGGGATTGCCAATTGGGAGCTTTTCAGCCAGGCTTCCAGAGGTGCCCAATAGCCTACAGGCATAATAAAACAACTAAAACAGGTTTAGATTGCTGCACAGTTTGTTTTTTTATTCCACTGGGGCCCCTTTAAAGAAGGAGCTGCAGCTCCCACCCATAACCCCCCCCCCCCCCCCCCCAATTTTTTTTTTTTTTTTTTTTAAGTCAGAAGCCTTGCAGCTTCACAACCACTTGCCTAGTGCTCATATGTGAAACATGACGCACTTTGTGGAAGGGCTGCAGTCTTCTGGGACCAGTGAAATGTCCCAGAAGGCTGTGGGGGAGGGGGACCAAGCCTCGGCGGAGTTCACCGCGGCAAACTGAGCCAAAAGTGGGAGTGGGTACCTGTCAAAACCAGCAGAACTTCCCCTTTTTAGGTGGAGCTCTGCTTTAAAGCAGAATTTCACTTTTATATTTGAAGGTTCTTCCCACCCCCCGTAACTGTATTGCTTTTTTTTTTTTGGCAGTTGGTACCTTTTTCTGACAGGTACCCGCACCCACCTTCACAATTCTTGCCTAGGCAAAAGCTACAGAAGCTTGGCCCAAGCCCTGCCTGCCCTCCTGGGAAATGTCACATGTCCCAGGAGGCTGCCTCACCATGGTGATCTTGTATATTCACACTCAAGAGCTGGCTGTGAAACAGGAGAAAGCCACAGCCAAGATGGCGGCGTCAAAGATCCGAAGCCCAGTGAAGAACCGACCTGGGTGGAGACAGTGCTGTACTGGTAAGAGTCGTTGTTTAAATAAAAAAAATAAAAAAAGTCAGAAGCTACATGATTTTTTTTTTTTTTTTTTTTTTTTTTTTTTAAAGGGACCGAAGTTTCTCTTTAACCATTTTCTCGAAAAGGTGAACTTAGGCTTTAATGCTTGCACCAAATGATGAGTGAAATAACACCTTTTGACCCCTCCAAAGGATACAGGTCATGTTAATCCCCCCCCCCCCAAACATCACTACATAGGATGATTGAGAAGTTTGCTGGAACAGTCTCTTGAAATGTGTTTAGTAGCTACACTACTAGTACAACAGTCACTGCAGTTCCAGTACAGAGACTGGAGGTAGGGAACACTGGACCTTCCAATGGATTCTTGCATATACCGTATATACTCGAGTATAGGCCGACCCGAATATAAGCCGAGGCCCCCAATTTACCCCCAAAAAAACTGGCAAACTTATTGACTCGTGTATAAGCCGAGGGTAAGACATGCCTGTCCATCCCTGTGTGTGTGTCCGTCCATCCCTGTGTGTCCGTCCATCCCTGTGTGTCCGTCCATCCCTGTGTGTCCGTCCATCCATCCCTGTGTGTGTGTGTCTCCATCCATCCATCCATCCCTGTGTGTGTGTGTGTGTGTGTGTGTGTGTGTGTGTGTGTGTGTGTGTGTGTGTGTGTGTGTGTGTGTGTGTGTGTGTGTGTGTGTGTGTGTGTGTGTCCAGCCTACCTGTGTCCTGAGCCTTTGTCCCGAGCCTCCGTCCCGTGCCGAGCCTCCTTGCCTCCGTGCCTCGCCGCCGTGCCTCGCCGCCATGCCTTGCCTCCGGTCCCGTCCCGTCCCGTCCCGTGCCGTGCCGTCCTGTGCCTTGCCTCCGTCCCGTGCCCTCTTCGTTCGTCGGCGGCCATTGTAAAATTCAAAAGCTGCGCCGCCGCCTTCGCCTGTGATAGGCGGAACACTGAATTTCCCAGCAGCCTGTGTTCCGCCTATCACAGACGTCGTATCATCCTCGTCCGTAGTACGAGGATGATACGAAGTCCGTGATAGGCGGAACACAGGCTGCTGGGAAATTCAGTGTTCCGCCTATCACAGGCGAAGGGGGAGCCGGAGGCGCGGCTTTTGAATCAGAATGGCCGCTGTCTGTCTGCTCGACACGCTGATCGAGCGGGCAGACAGCGATGACTCGAGTATAAGCCGAGGGGGGCACTTTCAGCCTCAAAAAAGAGGCTGAAAATCTCGGCTTATACTCGAGTATATACGGTAGTTGAATAATAACAGACATCTTTTTCAACCATGGCAACAATATCCTCCCATTGGTGGTAGTTGCAGATTAGACCCCATCCAGTTTTGGCCTCCCAAACGGTCCTCGCACCTTCTGTATCCAAAGAAGTTCCACTGTTGCCTTCACCAATCGATATAGGCAGCCGATTTACAATAAGGTTGCTGATGCAAGGTGGAAATGTAAAATATGATCTTTGGCCGACTTAGGAAGGAACTACTTAGAGAAGACTGGTGGTCTGAATCAAATGCCATCCTTTGAGTTCCACCATTAGATTGCAACATACTCCAATGGTCTTGATATCTTGTAAACTACAAGTCTTTATGCCGTTGTTTCAGTTCAATAGACTCCCACAGCTCAGCAACCATGGTTCCAAACCTCATCCGTTTATGTATAAAATAAGCTATGTCTTCCATATAAAAGAGGCGATAGGTAAAAAAAATAAAAAAATTATCAAAGTGTCCAGTGCACAAAAAATAAAGTTCCCGCCGTGGTCAGTTGGCAGTGACACGTGATTTTAGCCAGTCTAGCCCAGCAGGAAGCCTTGAAAAAGAAGAAAAGAAACTGGATTAAACATTTTATTATATCTATAGGTTAATAACAAAAAAGCAGAAGTTGCAGCTACTTAAGGTTTTGCAACATTTACCATTTACATAAGTTACTATTCATGTTATTTTTAAAATCAAAAAGCTGTCATGACAAAAGGGAATTTACCACACCAGCGTCTAGAATGTCACAATAGTTTGGTAATACGGGAAAGTTATGTCGTTTTTGGAAGTTATCTTTTTCCCAAAATTCAAGAAGCAGGTTTGAAGCCCTTATTTTCTGACCAGTAGATACTATATAGTGTAAAGCTTCCCCATGACTGCCCATCATTGTTAAACTCTTTATCTGAAGAAACAGTGCCGAAAAGAAGGCAACCATTTATAAACAAGCCATCTGGCTATACTAGGCTAGGGGGGGGGGCAAACGAATGCTGGTCATAATCTTATTGTTTTGACCAGTTCTGACTTAACCGGCCTAAAATTTGATTTGTTCGTGGCCCCTCCCGTTGGCACCACCCTATTAGGCATCCTTTGGTTGGAAAAACAAAACAAAAAAAGAGGAGCAAGGTGGAAAACGGTCGGCTTTCAGAATTGAATAGCTACAGTGAGAGATTTATCTGTGCTGCTTATTGTAATAAGAACAAAATTTTGGTCTTATTTTTTTAAAGGCGCCCCCCCCCCCCCTTTCACACGGGTGCCTCTGTGAAGCAGGATTTCCACTTTCTCAGTTGGGGGGGGGGGGGGGAATCTCCCTGCTGAGCAGGTGGGTGACCGGTCCATTTGATTGGACACTGCACAAGTTTGGCAGCAGATTTCATCCAATGATTTTGGCCGAAACTTGCTGACCGGCTGTGTCCAATCACCTGCTTTACATACAAAAACACAGAACTGCGATCTGGCGGTTTCTTCTCCCTGCAAAGGGGGGGGGGGGGGGGAACACCCCGATCAGAAACTTAAAAAAAAAAAAAAAAAAAAAAAAAGATTAAACCAAAAGACATGTAGCAGAATACTCACTTGTAACAGTGCAATCCCTGGCACCGGGAATAATCTGCTAACAAATTGTTGTAAACCGCTGCTGCTCTGCAATCCTCTAGAGCCAGCGTGCGTTCCACTAGGCCTCCTGATGACGAAACACGTAGGGGCAGGCAGCTCACGTATTTCATCACTTTCGCCTAGTGGAACGCACACTGGCTCCAGAGGATTGCGGAGCAGCGAAAGTTTACAAAGTTGTTGGCAAATTCCTGGGGCCAGGTATGGCACTTTTACATGTGAGTGGACACTTTTTTTTTTTGTGGTTTTTAATAAATGGTATCATGCCATGTCAATCCCTGTCATTTTTATTCTCCCCATGAATTGGATACATCGAGAGGGATCTCCAATTTCTGGATTAAACTACAAGCATATTAAAGCTTAGTAGAGCCACCTTGGTATAAGCCCAGGGTTCCATACCTGCGAGTGAGTGCATACCCCTGTGGGGGAATATCTACGGTGTGGTCTTTGGAGGAGTGGAAAATTGCATGCACACAGAGCACTTGATCTGGAACTTTTGGGATGCAAATCCATTCCCTATTTTTACTGGGAGCATACTTGTTTTCAAGTTTATAGACTGTTTATTGAATTTCACAAATAATTTTATGGTCTCATATTAAATTGAAGGATTTACATGTATTTACGATTTACTGGTCATGAGACTTGCCTTGTGGCATGATTGCATTTTATTAATGCAATTCACATATTGTAGATTGTTTTAAGGGTGGCGTAGCACTGCTTTAAAAAATAAAAATAAAAAAAAAGAAGTTCCTATTGTTTAGAATATAAAAAGTGATACTAATGCTACATTGCTAGAGATATGAGTCCAAAGACAATTAATTGGCCACAACTCAGCAAATTAGAATTATTTGTTGCCTTGATAAACCCCATTTTCAGGAGAGCCAATAAGAGCGGACTATAAAAACATTAATATGGCTGAAAAGAATCATTATGGAAAAAAAACACATACACTGCAGCTTGGATAACGTTGCCTAGGTTGCAACATATGTATGCTAGGTGGGCCTATCACCCAGTTGTTGGCATACTTTTCAGACCAGTAAAAATGCAATATGTTGCTGAGCTTTAAAATGCTTTAATAAGATTTTATTTAACCTCCATTAACCTAAAGCAGCTGTACAGTTTCAGTATGACTGTGCAAGGTCATGTATGACGATGCAAGGGGAAACTCAAGTTCAGTGAACTAATACAGTTCAGGTGGAAAATAATATATGAAGCAAAAGGATGGTATTGCATCAGTTCTAAGAAAAAGGTTTTGTTTAGTTTTGCTGATTCAGTAGATAACATTGGGTAATTTCAAGTGTGCATTAAAAGTCGTGTAGTGGTGGGGAGCAAAAAAAAAAAAAAAGGAAGTACTATTTAACAAGGAGAGGTTTATACCTAAAATATTACTAATTATAACTATTAATCTAATAGTACTAATTAAACACCGGGTAGTAGAACAGGCAAATATCTATTTGTGAGAACAGCTAAGCTGCCTTTAAGCCGACTGCTACAACCACAAAGACAATTGTGACATTGTGAAATGCAAGGACGGGCATGTTAGAAGGAACAAATGGTAAAATTCTAATTTTGTAGTAGGAAGACTTACCCTTCTCCTGTAAGAGCACAGCACCCTTGAATATGCCACGCTCTGTCTTTTATAGCACTAAGTGCCAACGAAGAAGAAATTTCTGAGGCAGACATCGAGTCTTTTACATCTTGCTTGTTGGCAAAGATTAACACAGCTGCATTTTTCAAATCCTGCCGAAAGAAAAGTATTCGTTTAGAACCAATATGTTGAATATGAAAAATGGAAACATAGAAGTGATTACCTACAGTAGCTAGTCATCTACTTCTATTTAGAGCTGAGCTAAATTCTTCCCTTCTAGTGAGTCTGCCCCCACACTGCAAGGGTTAAATGCTTGCTTAGGTCGGAGGGGGGGGGGGGGCAGAAAATAAAACCCTTTACTTACCATATCCTCTGCTCCCTCTGTGCCAATAGATTGTCTTGGCATCCTCATCTCCCCTATGCTCTAGTGGTTGCAGGTCCCCTGTTGTCTTGGCATCCTCATCTCCCCTATGCTCTAGTGGTTGCAGGTCCCGTTGTCTTGGCATCCTCATCTCCCCTATGCTCTAGTGGTTGCAGGTCCCCTGTTGTCTTGGCATCCTCTTCTCCCCTATGCTCTGGTGGTTGCAGGTCCCCTGTTTTCTAGGTATCCTTATCTCCCCTATGCTCTGGTGGTTGCAGGCCCCCTGTTGTCATGAAGTATAGTGCAGGATTGGTAGCCTTACACTGGACATGAGGAAGCTGAATAGTCCACCATCAGAGCATAGGGGGAAAGCCCACTGCAAGGGAGGATTTTTACTTTCCCCAGAGATTGGTTTTAAAGTGGAACTTAATTACTAGCACTTGGTTTTCATGGCCAAAGAGACTCTGTGCAGTGGATTTACTAAAACTGGAGAGTGCAAAATCTGGTGCAGCTCTGCATAGAAACCAATCAGCTTCCAGTGTTTTTTTGGTTAAAGCTTAAATTGGACAAGCTGAAGTTAGAAGCCAATTGGCATGTACATGCACAGCTGCACCAGATTTTGCACTCTCCAGTTTTAGTAAATCAACCCCTGTATGTCTGCTATATTTTTCTGTATACTGCAGCCACAAATGCATAAGCCATGGATGAAAGGACTAAGTAACTCCTGTGCACATCCCTGGCTTGCTAAGCAAGACAGCTAATGCCGCGTACACACGACCGGACTTTAACAGCAAAGGTCCAACGGAACGAGTCTGTCAGACAATTCGATCTTGTGTGGGCTCCATCGGACCTTTGCTTGCCAAAAATCTGGCGGACTTTAGAAATAGAGCACGTTTTAAATTTTTCCACCGGAACTCCGCCGGACCGAGAAATCCATTCGTGTGTATGCTAGTCCGACAGACAAAAACCGACGCTAGGGCAGCTATTGGCTACTGGCTATGAACTTCCTTATTCTAGTCTGGTCGTACGTCATCACATTCCAATCCGTCGGATTTTGGTGTGATTGTGTGTGGCCAAGTCCGTTCATTCGGAAAGTCCAGCGGAACTGCCCAAAAGTCCTTCTGACCTAGTCCCTCGAAAAGTCCGGTCGTGTGTACGCGCCATTAGGCTCCTTGAAGTGGTTGTAAGAGACATTTCTACATATAGGTAAGCCTATAATAAGGCTTACCTATATGTACTGAAAATATCTCCTAAACGTGTGAAGTTTAGGAGATATTTACCTTGTAGAGATGATCGGCGCTCTGTGCCATTTCTTCCCCAGTGTGTGCAGTGACTGGCGGCACCCGCACGCATGCGCATGAGTGAGGTCAAGCGACTCTGGCCAGTCACAGAGCCGGAGTCCGTGGCCCCAGATGGAAGAAAGGTGAGATTGGATGCTTCTGCGGTCTTCATTTGCAGGCAGGTGCCACATAATGGGTTAGTATGCGATGCGTACTAGCCCATTATGCTTTTAACTTTGCAGGGGAATAAAGAGGAAGTAAAACCCATCAGGGCTTACTTCCTCTTTAAGGAAGGCTGGGAGAAGATGGCAGTGGTTGCAACAGAGTGACAAGGGAGAGAGAGGGGGCATTGTGTTGCTGGAAGAGGGACCCCAATAATCTTTAAGCTTAAGCAACTTGCAATTATAAACAGACATCTAAATTCTGATTGACATGGCCTACCCCCATTCTGTTTCTTCTACTCCTTCAGCTTTTACCCAAAACTTTATAAGGTATGCGCTAAAAGGCAAACCATTTAAATTTAGAAAGATAGCCTACCTCATGTGCCAGCATCTTGTACAGCTCCTCCCGGGTTTCTGGTAACCGTTCTCTGTCAGTGCTGTCAATTACTAAAATGACAAACTGAAAAAAATAATAATAATAATTAAAATACAAAACAAAAGCAAAGACCCTTACCGACAAATATAAACATACATATGTACACCCCTCACATTTTTTGTAAATATTTTATTCTATCTTTTCATGTGACAACACTGAATAAATTACACTTTGCTACAATGTAAAGTAGTGAGTGTACAGCTTGTATAACAGTGTAAATTTGCTGTCCCTTCAAAATAACTCAACACAGCCATTAATGTCTAAACCACTGGCAACAAAAGTGAGTACACCCCTAAGTGAAATTTTCCAATTGGGCCCAGTGTCAATATTTTTTGTGGCCACCATTATATTCCAGCACTGCCTTAACCCTCTTGGGCATGGAGATCACCAGAGCTTCACAGGTTGCCACTGGAGTCCTCTTCCACTCCTCCATGATGATATCACGGAGATGGTAGATGTTAGAGACCTTGCTCTCCTCCGCCTTCCGTTTGAGGATGCCCCACAGATGCTCAATAAGGTTTAGATCTGGAGACATGTTTGGTCAGTCCATCACCTTTACCCTCAGCTTTTTAGCAAGGCAGTGGTCGTCTTGGAGGTGTGTTTGGGGTCGTTATGTTGGAATACTGCCCTGTGGCCCAGTCTCTGAAGGGAGGGGATCATGCTCTTCTTCAGTATGTCAACATGTGCTGTGACATTCATGGTTCCCTCAATGAACTGTAGCTCCCCAGTGCCGGCAGCACTCATGCAGCCCCAGACCATGACACTCCCACCACCATGCATGACTGTAGGCAAGACACACTTGTCTTTGTAATCCTTACCTGATTGCCACCACACACGCTTGACACCATCTGAACCAAATACGTTTATCTTGGTCTCATCATACCACAGGTTCCAGTAATCCATGCCCTTAGTCTGCTTGTCTTTAGCAAACTGTTTGCTGGCTTTCTTGTGCATCATCTTTAGAAGAGGCTTCCTTCTGGGATGACAGCCATGCAGACCAATTTGATGCAGTGTGCGGAGTATGGTCTGAGCACTGACAGGCTGACCCCTCAACCTCTGCAGCCATGCTGGCATCACTCATATGTCTATTTCCCAAAGACAATCTCTGAATATGATGATGAGCACGTGCACTCAACTTCTTTAGTTGACCATGGCGAGGCCTGTTCTGGGTGGAACCTGTCCTGTTAAACCGCTGTATGGTCTTAGTCACCATGCTGCAGCTTAGTTTCAGGGTCTTGGCAAACTTCTTACAGCAACAGCAACAGCAACAATTATTTTTTTCAGATCCTCAGAGTTCTTTGCCATGAGGTGCCATGTTGAACGTCCAATGACAAGTATGAGAGAGTGAGAGCGACAACACCAAATTTAACACACTTGCTCCCCATTCACACCCGAGACATTGTAACACTAACAAGTCAAATGACACTGGGGAGGGAAAATGGCTGATTGGGCCCAATTTGGGCATTTTCACTTAGGGGTGTACTCACTTTTGCTGCCAGCGGTTTAGACATTAATGGCTGTGTGTTGAGTTGTTTTGAGGGGACAGCAAATTTACACTGTTATACAAGCTGTATACTCACTACTTTACATTGTAGCAAAGAGTAATTTCTTCTGTGAGTGGCAGCAGTGCCAAGTCGGTGACCTCCTGTGGTCTGTGTGCACAGGGGAAACCACTTGGCACAGGATCTAGATGACTACTACAGGGATTGTCAGCATCTACATTGGTCCAAGTATGAGATATACATACTTACATTATTCCAAGCTGGACCAATGTGAATTCAGATCACATGTGAAGCTCAACTTTAAGAAAAAGTAATGGCCAGAGTAGCTTTGTCTTCTTTTGCAGACTGCATATTCAAAATTAGAGATCCGGAGATTCTTACCTCTGTGTTGGAGTAATAACTATTCCATGTAGCTCGAAGGGTCTCTTGTCCTCCAATATCCCACATTAGAAAGTGTGTGTTCCGTAGCACGATCTCCTCAACATTACTGCCAATAGTTGGGGCTGTGTGTACCACCTCGTTCATCAGACTATAGGGAAACAAGAAAAAAAAAAAAAACACAAAGGTTAGACTTACTGGTAGTTCTAGGTCCAGGAGTGTTCCAAATTGCCACATGAGAGATTCTCCACCAGGAACACAAAACACCTAAATGAAAAAAACTTTCAAAAATGAAAAGATATGTAATTGATTCTTCCATTCACGATCAATGAAATAAATTCATCCCTTCATGATTAAAATGACAACCCTTTTAAAAAAGGAATTTCTTCTTACACAACTGTAAAGAACTGATATAATTTTGTGTTGTGCACAATTGGACTTTTACCACCCCAGATCCTCTCTAGCTCCCTACACTCCCTCCCTACTCTGCTGCTTTCTTACAATTTTGTTTGCCATTTCCAATATTTTCCCACCCCCATCCCCCCCGTCAACATTCTTGCCTAGGCAAAAAATGATGTGTCCCTGCTCACAGCAGCTGCAAGGTGGAGATGTCATGTGTCATTGGAGTCTGGACACCTGAACTTTGAAGAAGAAGCTCGATATCGTTGAAAGGCCCAAATGGCAGCACAGGACCCAGGCTACTGCCTTTGATCAGAGGATTGCAGCAGGACTATGCTGGATCTGCTTGTTAGGTGAATCAATGACTATCCATGATGACAGGTAAGTGGGGATAAAAAAAAAAAAAAAACGAAATAAAAAACAAACACGCGTCATTGAAGCTCCTCGAAGTACAAATTCATTTAAAGGGTTTAATGCTTCGCCCTATGTTATGGAGAAAGGCAAGAGGGCCTGTTTTTTCTAATACACTTCCTGTTGTAGGGTGACAATGCTTTTCCTCCATAGACTACCAAACGAATTAGGGAAATTCTAATGCTCAGTTTCCCTTTTCCAACACATAATTAGCAGCCATATGTGAACTAGATAAGGGCCTTTCACTTCCTGTCCAGCCCCAAGGCCATCTGCTGAGGACGGGCTTTAAATACTCACAATTGGTACAGGATGGTGGTCTTCCCAGCATTATCCAAGCCAACAATGATTACTTTATGCTCTGTAAAACAAATGGGCAAGGGGTATTATTACTAATTATTGTGGCAACAACATAGATAGAAGAGCAGTACACGTGGAAACAGAAAATGGTACATTAAAACATCTTGAAGTGGCACATTGAGGATCAGTTGTGAACTTGGTAACGTTTTCCGAAGTGTTCATGGACCTCTACATGGGGTAGTCAAGACTTAGGCTGACCATACACCGAGTGAATTTCAATCGGTTCATCAGAAATGTTATCAAAAAAAGCTAAAAAATAAATAAATAAATAAATAATAGGTGGCCCTGTAGGCACCACTCCACCTGAATTGAGAGAAAAATAAATAAATAAAATGGGCTGCGTAGAAAATTGTTGACTGAAGACTGTCTGCAGCCACGGCTTGGATATTCTGATAGCCAATGCCACCAAATTAATCAGCAGGGGGAGATGCGTCCATCTGTGCCAATAATCGTGAATGGAGGAAATCGGTTAGATATCTTTGGTTCAGCTCGTAGGCTGAACGAAAAAGAAATAAATCAAATAATCATGTGTATGGCCAGCCTAAAGTCCAACTGCAGCCCAATGTCATGAGTTGAAGCGCAAGTCCACATTTCTTTTATTTTGGAAAAATTTATTTGTACAAGAACAGGAGGTGATGGATACCTTTCTGATTGAGGCACAGATTGTAACAAACACATTTTTTTTTTTTATTTAATGGAGAGGAGTTTGAATACTGTTTGTCAGGTATTTAATGCGTTGTGTGTGTTCTCAGTGACCCCACACCCTCTCAATTCAAGCCCTGGTGTCACCGGTACAGAAAAGTAAGGGGAAATCTGTTCAACAAGGAAACAGAAAGCTAAAGGTTTGAAAGGTTCTGACTCATCTACTGCAAATGAAAACTAAAAGTCAGTAAGAACTCTTGAGCTTATAATTGCATGAGGGGATTTTCTGATTATTTGCAACCGATTAGTGTATTTTCTGCTTAGAAAAAATAAGCCTTTACCATGCATGTACCACAGCCACACATCAACTAAATCAACAGCATAAAAAAAGTAAACCCAAATTCTCCAATGCAAATTCTGCCAGTCTGTGGCCAACCTTATGCCTCGTACACACACACACGATAAGAATATTGGATGAATGATCGTCCTTTGTTACATGCTAGTCTCATATCGAAAAATGAAGAGGTTGCTAAAAGTTCTGAAAATTCTCGTACAACAGTATACAACTTTGGAAGTGATGCAACGTATTTTTTGTTTCAGAGCATGCGTGGTCTTGGTCACACAATTTTTTTATTTTTTTTTCCAGATGAATTCCGTTCTGATTAAATGAAAATTATTCGCTCTGTTATCACCCAAGAAAAGTTTTGGGTTGGTCCCTTAGGATATTGTTGAATGAACAGTCTTGATTGTCTCTCAAAAGCTGTGTACCAACAATCAGATTATTGTATAATCTCTTTGATCTTCTGATCATGTGTACAAGGTATAGGCATACCCCACTTTTAAGTACACAATGGGGTTTATTTACTAAAGCTGGAAAGTGCAAAATCAGGCTCACTTCTGCATAGAAAACAATGAGCTTCTAACCCCAGCTTGTTCAAATATGCTTTGGTAATAAAACATGGAAGCTCATTGGTTTCTTTCAGCCGTGAGCCTGATTTTTCACTTTCCAGCTTTAGTTGCGTACTTAAAAGTGGGGTATGCCTGTATTTGAGTAACCCAACTGATCGTCTGTTCCATAGAAAACAGTAGATCTGCTTTGAAGCACACAGACAACTGCCAAATTAACAAAACAAATCATGCCATGTCTCAGAGTACCTTTGGAAAATAATAGATTTGGCAACAGAGCTTGCCATTTCGTCTACACACACACAAAACAGTTATATCTTAAAACGGGCCATAGATTGTTCATATCTTGGACCATTCAGCAGGGACCGGCCAAGATTCCAAATAACTATGGGCAGACTGATTGTACCCAAGTCAGTCCATCTATTGACTTGGGTACAACCAGTATGGTGTATTTCTAGCATGTGATTGCCTGAGATAGCCACTGCCACTAGTCACTGTGTTCCCCTGGCAGGGAGGCTCCCTGTGCCAGCCCCCCCCCCCCCCCCCGGGAGAACACAAAAGTCTAGTGGGAGGGATTCCCCCTCCCTCCAATCAACACTGGCTGTGTTGATAGGGCAATTAACTTTTCTGTGGTTGAAGGTAAGAAAAAAAAAAAAAAAAAAAAAAAATCACATACATGGACAGCCTGAAGCCAACACATACTTTTAGATAGAAGTAGGGTTTAGGTTAAGGGTAAGTCCTGCAGACTGAACAAGAGGAATCACTTGATTCCCCCTCATCCACACTAAATAGCATGGATGGAGGGATCTGCAATGCCAGCTATTGTATTCTGACAACCAGCACATGGATGCAGGCATTGTTCACATCTGAGAACTTTCTGCCTAGTGCCTGCAACAAAAGTCAATTGAAAGATCAGCTTTTAGGCTGGATTCACATCTATGCATTTTTAGTGCTTTTTGCATTTTGCAGATTTGCTCTACAGAACATGTTCCATAGGAAATCATGTTAAATGGGCTGCAATGCAAATCAGCAAAAAGCACTAAAACTGCATAGGTGTGAATCCAGTCTTACCGAGCAGGTGGCGACAGGCCAATTTAACATGAATCGGCCAATCTGTGACAACTCAATAATTTTAGATTTATTGAATTTAATCCTTGGAGACAAAAAGGTCACTAAGGACAAAGAGAGCAAATCTATCCAGCAGACAAACCGCAATAAAAAGCTAATAGGGCTGATAACCCTTCCACGCTGTCCAAAACTGGAGGAAAAAAAAAAGTTGCTTCTTTAAGGGCCCTTGGCAAACCTCGCTTTCCTCCTCCCCTTTAGGTCTCTACTTAGAAAAGTCTGACAGATGTGGAGAGAAAGGAATGCAAGCTATGTCTGAACTGTAAAAACATTCTGGGCTGGAAAGTAGCTTGTGAGAAGCAGAAGAAAACTCTGTAACAGCCACCCCCTCCCCGACCATTGTAGAAAAACACCAGGGTCTAAAACCCATTTACATTCAACTATGCAGAGATAATAATAGCCCGCAGCAAAGGAAGAGGCTCTATACACAACCAGCGAGACAAAAAAGTCATGGAGCAAACACAAGCCTCTAAAGGAGAAGGGTAATGAGGGTGAGGAACACAAAAAGCATCAAGACAACAGCAGAGAAGAGTGAATTATAGCCTGTAAAGCACTTCTCAAATGAAAAATACTTTATCACCATGACCTATGACTCTCAGTGGTGAAGATGGCAGTCTAGACCCATCCAGCTGTTGCAAAACTATAAATCCCAGTAGGACTTGTTTCAATCCAGAATTGCTGAAGAGCAGAAGATAAACAAACAAGTCCACAAAGTTTACAGTAGATCAAGAGGGGACAAGTACCAACATTTGTAAACCATTTTAATACAGCATGTGCTTGTCTACATCAGCCACTCTTAATTAGGGGTCTGTGGAAGACTAGGGCTCCTCCACAGGTAACTGGGGCTTCCTTGGTTGTCCTCCCAGTTGATGGTAGCTGCATAGTTCTAGGGCCAATACCACTTGGAGGAGCCAGTGGAACGACTTCAGTTCTCCTTTTGTTACTCTGTGATGGTGGCATTCTGACTCCCACTGCAAGGGGATTAATTGCCCTATTGCTCCCCCATGAATTGCTCCTTCCTAGATCTGACATTTCAAGGGTTCCTCTGGGGTAAAAGTAGAATGAATATATGGGAAGAAATTCCAAAAGGTTTAAACAATTTAAATATAGTATGGGTTTGCCACCAAGAGTTCTATGGAAGACTAGAGTAACTCCAGAGATTGTAGGGGCTTCCTTGGGAAGTGGCTGGTTGACCTCCCATGTGATGGTGTCTGCATAGTTCAATTGCTACTTGGTGGAGCCTGCGGCATCTCAAAAAGTTATCTTTATTTCTCTATAAGGAAGCCATTCTGACTACCA
The DNA here is from genome assembly GCF_037356315.1 of Lithobates pipiens. Taxonomy (NCBI): domain Eukaryota; kingdom Metazoa; phylum Chordata; class Amphibia; order Anura; family Ranidae; genus Lithobates; species Lithobates pipiens. Next base: position 152,403,770 of record NW_027507789.1, on the reverse strand, counting down.
CTGTAACGTGGGCATTTTTCCCATTGGTCACCAATATAAAGGACAGCTTTACATGGTGCGAATTTCTTTCCTGCAACTACGGGTTGCAGGATAGAAAATTTTCTTGATTCCCCAATCACAGTCGGTGTTGATGGGGGAATCCCTCCCGCAGAGTCCCCACCAGGAAAACAGTGGTTAATGCTAGCAGCTATACCATTGGCTAACGATAATCGCAGGTAAAATCCGGCAGCATTGATCAAATTGGTACATTCAACCTGCCCATACAGGGGACGAATCTCGGACAGTTCCGGCTGAACCAGCTGAAATTCATCCTGTCTGTGGTCAGCATGAGGGCCATTTTCCTCATTGTCCTCCAATGACTTGTTCTTGATGGGGTCTCCCATAGACCTTATAAGGATTCCTCCGGGGTAAAAAAGGTTGAGAAATGATGACCTACTTAAGCAGGCTGGCAAATTCCTTTAGATACTTTACATATCCCCCACACACAAATCGGAAAAGAAAAATCTTTCCCCTGTAATACCCTTTAGGCCCCTTTCACATGGGATGGATCAGTAATGATCTGCCCTGTGATGATCCGCTTGCTCAGCGGGGGATCGCTCCATTGTCCCCGCTGAGCCAGCGGATGACAGGGCGGTCCCTGCACACTGTGCAGGGACCACCCTGTCAGCTCTCCATTCTCCTCTATGGGGGATTGGATGAACACGGACCGTCTGTCCGTGTTCATCCGATCCGCTCTGCAGACGGATAGAAAAATAGGATTTTCCTCCGTCTGCAGAATCGGACAATAGTGGAGGCGGACGTTCATCCACAGACACCCGCTATCCCATAGGAATGCATGCATGTCCGTATTTCATCCGCAAACGGATGGATGAAATACGGACATAATGTCTGCATGTGTGAAAGGGGCCTAACAGGAGATCCTCTCCCGGTACATACTGTTATTTTTCACCTAAGTGAGAATTATTTTCCTCCTACTTCCTGAAAAGTTTTGGATACTCACATCACCCATCTCAGGCACATTTTGGGTAAATTCCTCTTCACTTCATTTCTCCGAGACACCACAGGAAAAAATAAGAAACATCCCAAAAGTGAAGGAAGTTCCCCTTCAGTTGTCCCAATAGAAGATTTACCCTTTACCTTTTGTTTTGAGGATGCTAACATTTTGGATTTCCCCTCACTGTCGTTCATGCAATGGTGGTCACCAGTAGAGCAGCTAGGGCATGTTTGAATGCCCTTCCAAAAATCACATGGCCAGGGAAGCTGTGGCCTGTAATGAATGGGCCAATCATTGGTAGTGGGGGAATTCCCACCATGCACATATACCGGGGGCTTGTGTATGTGCGGCTGCAGGGCAGGGAATGCCCCCCTCGCAGATGATGGCCCATTCATTACAGGCCCCAGCTTCCTTGGCCACATGGGTTCAGAAGAGCACCCAAACAGGTTTAAAGAATATGTAAACCCAATATTTCATATTCCTAATATGTGCCTGCTGTACCATATACTTCTATGAGAACGTATCCTGTTCTCTTTGTATTCCTTCCTTTGTGTGAATTCCCTGGTGTTCCTGCTTGTCCTGCTTTCCTATCAGTAGCTGACCACACTAGACATGAAAACTCAGCGTGGCCAATTCTCCAACTGTGCTGGGAACTCAGCCTGCTCTACTCCAATGATCAGACTTCTGCTGACGTGCACCCACTGCCCAGCCTTTTACTGGGAAGACTAGTGTTCTGCTGTCTCTCTTCCCCCCAGCTCTCTGAGCCATTTATGTCGCTGAGAACAGAAGGTATGTGATCACTTATAAAAAAGTAGGGGAAAAAAATAAGTTTACTAGCTCAAAACACACAACTGTCCATTTCAGTTTTTTGGCCAAGTGCATCCTGAATTTTCAGTTTTGATCCAGAAAATTTATTTTGGTGCACAATACATTAGAGATTCATCCATCTGCTGTACAGCTGCATGATTAATCGTTTGCGCTATATTTTTTTCCCGTTGCGATCTTGACAAAAAAGTTTTTCACGATTCTGTCTAACAGCAAAAAGAAAGGAAGAAAGAAAGAAAAAACATGGGCAGTCTGCAAAGAATGACAACATTCTTTAGCAGTGGAACTAAGTCTAAACATTGTAACAATCTGTCAATGGAATAGACTTTGTGTGTAAATGAAGAAAGTTTAACCACTTAAACACCAAACCTTTTTCTGACATTTGTTGGTTTCAAGTTAAAATCTTTTTTTTTTTTCTAGAAAATTACTTAGAACCCCCAAACATACATACACACACACACACACACACACACACACACACACACACACACACACACACACACACACACACACACACACACATATATATATATATATATATATATATATATATATATATATATATATATATATATATATATATATATATACACACACACATACATACATACATACATACATACATACACACACACACACATATTAGACACCCTAGCGGCTTCCCGCAGATATACTGCAGCAGAAGAGCACATACAGGCAGATTAATGTACCTGTACGTTACCCTTTAAGAGGGGGCTCTGTGACCGCGATCGTGGGTCATGTGGACTCGATGTCCACGGGGATACCCATGATCGTCCCACGATGAGGAAGAATGGGGAGATACTAATGTAAACAAGCATTTCCCCGTTCTGCCTAGTGATCTGTGCTGGATCGCTTTCCAGAGGGTTTTTGACTGGCAGTCGGGAAGCATTAGTCACCTCCTCACTGCCTAGTGTAACTCCTAGAAGTCCATACCACAGCCACCTGAAGGCCAGTATTGGCACAGCCCCATTGAGTAGAATGGGTCATGTCTGGTGGGCGGTACTGATGCCAAACGCACCATTCTTGAAAAAAAATAAAAAAAGCGTGTGTACATCAAATCACGAATAACCACAATAATAAATCACCATCCAGCTGCCTTCACAGCATTATGGCCCGTACACACGATGCGAATATCGTATGAAAACTGCCATCCGAGGAAGAATCGTACAATAATCGGATGATGTGTACACTACTTTGGAGAGCCGATCACAACAGATCATTCATTATTCGATCGGACAAGCACAAAAGATCGTATGATTTTAGTTTAGTCAGTATAGTTGTCTTCAGAGAATACAATACAAATACATTACAATACATGACATCACTTCTGATTTTGTTTTCTGTTGTATGAGACTTTTCGGGACTTTACTCACCTATTCACTTTCTACTTGTGACCACTAAGTGAAAAAGGTGGTACAATATTCAGATCGTGTGTATGGGCCATTGGGGGGGGGGGGGATGCGGATCAACCACTTGTTTTTACTGCTCCCCCAACGTAAAGATCCTTGTAATGAATGTCAGTGTATGGCCAGTGTGACCCTTCATCCCTTCAGGAGGACTCCACAATACTCCGAGTAATGATCATCAGAAAACTTCTCCCACCTCCCCAATCACTCCGATCACCTCCATACATCACACTCACCTTTATTACCGAAAATGCTCATAAGTTTAGTAAACAGCTGCCCCATTGTTATCGATCTGGTCCGCTAATCGATCAGCTCGGCAAATCACCAGCCTGGAAGTCGCCGATTCGCTCTAACACAACGAAAGGCTGCCCGTAGACTTTAAACGCACGTGACGTCACGCAGGCCCTTCCCACATTTAGGGTGTGGCTTGGCCGAGTGGCTTTCCTAGGGAGTGGCTTTCCTGGGGAGTCCCATGACGTCAGCCGCGCGGCGTAAAAACACACGGACGGGGCGTGGCCATGCCCATATGAGGCAGGCGATACTGAAAAGCTCTGTGAGGCGGTTTCCTCTCGTGTGAGCATTTCCGGTTAGAGATTGTTTTCTGTTTACTGGAAACACGTTCTTCTGTCATGAGTGAGAGAAGGCACAGGCCGTACTGTGAGGAGGACATTGTATACTACAAAGGCAGCTCTAGAGATAATCACCCTCACGGGGGAGGAGGAGAGTTCTCCTCACTGGTCATCCCAGAGACAGAACAGGAAGTGAGAGGAAATTCCCATCCCAACATTTCCTTCACACTCCAGGGAATTCCCACCAATACAATCCCGGGGAGTGCCTTGTTTTCATGTTACACCTGACACTGGACTCTGCTTTATAAAATATTCCAATATACATTCCCAGCTAGTCCCTTCTACCGCTCTCAGCGTCCCCAAACCTTCAAATACTCCAACTTCCTGTTAGACGGTGACTACTGCGTTTCCCTGAAAATTGGAAACTGGATTTACCTCCTTCCCGACCAGGCCATTTTTTGCGATACGGCACGTCGTTGCTTTATCTGACAATTGCGCGGTCGTGCGACTGACAAAATTGACGTCCTTTTTTTCCCCACAATTAGAAATTTTTTATTTGATCACTTTTTTTTTTGCGCTATAAACAAAAAAAAAAAAAAGCAATAATTTTGACCAAAAAAAAAGTATTTTTTACCTTTGCTATAATTAATATCCAAAAAAATAAATAAAAAAAAAAAAAAAAATGTATTCACCAGTTTAGGGCTTTTTTTTATTGATACGTATTCTTCTACATATTTATGATTAAAAAAAAAAAAAAAAATCGCAATAAGCGTATATTGATTTGGTTTGCGCAAAACTTATCACATCTACAAAATAGTTGATAGATTTTTAGGATTTTTTTTTCCACTAGTAATGGCGGTGATCTGTGATTTTTATCAGGACTACAACATTGCGGCGGACAGATCAGACACTTTTTTGGGACCATTGACAATTATACAGCGATCAGTGCTATAAAAATGCACTGGTTACTGTGTAAATGACACTGGCAGGGAATGGGTTTAACACTAGGGGGCGATCAAGGGGTTTACTGTTCCCTAGGGAGGTGTTTATAAATGTTGGGTGATGGGACTGATCACTAGGAACACACAATCTCTCTCTACTCCGCTGACAGAATGGGAATCTGTTTGTTTACACTGACAGATCTCCATTCTGCCTCTCTGCAGCAGCCGCGGTTGGCTGCGTACACAGCGATCTGTGGTGCGCACGTGCTGCCCATTCGCTAGTAGGGGAGACAATCTGTGGGTCTAGTGGACTTGATGTCCGCCAGACCCACATATTGGCTCCCCCGCTAGCGAATGGGTGGCACGCGCGCAGCCACAGACCGCAGTGTATGCGCCGGACGTGAATGACAGCTATTCACGAAGGAGAGCCAACCTGCCGCAGATCAGGAAGTAATTAATTTTGGATGCAAAAAACAAAAAAGGGATTATTTTCAGGGAATGTCTTATTTATTTACGGCATGTATATAAAAAAAAAAAGTTCCTCCCCCTGTCAGCTCTAGGGTATGTGAAAGGAGGAGAAGAGCAGAGCTTCGGCGGGTCACGTGAGCGCCCAGCAGCAATGTACATAAGGTATTTTACACAATAAGGTTACACAAGCAGACACACTGCACATTATATAATCCTTTTACAGAACAGGTTACAAGGACTTTAACTAGGGCTTATTTCCGGGGTAGGGCGTATATTGCAGCCATTCCAGAAACTTACACTAGGTTTTAATTTCAGGGTGGGTCTTTTTTTCAGGGAAACCTGGGACGTTTATTTTCCATGGACCCTTTGTGTGTTGGAACATAGCCACCTCCTCCTGATTGCTCCTGAGCTGGATGGTGGGATGTGAGATGGACGATGTGATGGACTGTGGGATGCGAGACGGAGTGTGGGATGCGAGACAGACGGTGGGATGGACTGTGGACAGTGGGATGTGAGATGGACGGTGAGATGGAGTATGGGATGCGAGATGAGATGCAAGACAGACGGTGGGATGTGAGATAAGATGGAGTGTGGGATGTGAGATGAGATGATGGGATGTGAGATGAGATGTGAGACGGACAGTGGAATGTGAGACGGACGGCGGGATGTGAGATAAGATGGAGTGTGGGATGTGAGACGGACGGCGGGATGTGAGACGGACGGCGGGATGTGAGACGGACGGCAGGATGTGAGACGGACGGCAGGATGTGAGACGGACGGCAGGATGCGAGACGGACGGCAGGATGCGAGACAGACGGTGGGATGTGAGATGAGATGCGAGACAGACGGTGAGATGTGAGACGGACGGTGGGATGTGAGATGGGATGTTAGACGGATGGTGGGAAGTGAGACGGACAGCAGGAAAGTGAGACGGACAGCAGGAAAGTGAGACGGACGGCAGGAAAGTGAGACGGACGGCAGGAAAGTGAGACGGACGGCAGGAAAGTGAGACGGACGGCAGGAAAGTGAGACGGACGGCAGGGAAGTGAGACGGACGGCAGGGAAGTGAGACGGACGGCAGGGAAGTGAGACGGACGGCAGGGAAGTGAGACGGACGGCAGGGAAGTGAGACGGAAGTGAGACAGACGGCAGGGAAGTGAGACAGACGGCAGGGAAGTGAGACAGACGGCAGGGAAGTGAGACAGACGGCAGGGAAGTGAGACAGACGGCAGGGAAGTGAGACAGACGGCAGGGAAGTGAGACAGACGGCAGGGAAGTGAGACAGACGGCAGGGAAGTGAGACAGACGGCAGGGAAGTGAGACAGACGGCAGGGAAGTGAGACGGACGGCGGGATGTGAGGTGAGATGCGAGACGGATGGTGGGATGTGAGATGAGATGCGAGAAGGATGGTGGGATGTGAGACGGACGGTGGGATGTGAGATGGGATGCGAGACGGACGGTGGGATGTGAGATGGGATGCGAGACGGACGGTAGGATGTGAGATGGGATGCGAGACGGACGGTAGGATGTGAGATGGGATGCGAGACGGACGGTGGGATGTGAGGTGAGATGCGAGACGGACGGTGGGATGTGAGGTGAGATGCGAGACGGACGGTGGGATGTGAGGTGAGATGCGAGACGGACGGTGGGATGTGAGATGGGATGCGAGACGGACGGTAGGATGTGAGATGGGATGCGAGACGGACGGTGGGATGTGAGGTGAGATGCGAGACGGACGGTGGGATGTGAGGTGAGATGCGAGACGGACGGTGGGATGTGAGATGAGATGCGAGAAGGATGGTGGGATGTGAGATGGACGGTGGGATGTGAGATGAGATGCGAGAAGGATGGTGGGATGTGAGATGGACGGTGGGATGTGAGATGAGATGCGAGAAGGATGGTGGGATGTGAGACAGACGGTGGGATGTGAGATGGGATGCGAGACAGACGGTGGGATGTGAGATGGGATGCGAGACGGACGGTAGGATGTGAGATGGGATGCGAGACGGACGGTAGGATGTGAGATGGGATGCGAGACGGACGGTGGGATGTGAGATGGGATGCGAGACGGACGGTGGGATGTGAGATGGGATGCGAGACGGACGGTGGGATGTGAGGTGAGATGCGAGACGGACGGTGGGATGTGAGATGGGATGCGAGACGGACGGTGGGATGTGAGGTGAGATGCGAGACGGACGGTGGGATGTGAGATGAGATGTAAGACGGACGGTGGGATAGTTACATAGTCAGGTTGAAAAAAGTCCATCCAGTTCAACCTTAAAAACAAATAAATAAAATAAAAAATAATCGTACAATCCAAATACCCAATTTTATGCCCACAATTGATCCAGAGGAAGGTGAAAAAAACCCCAGCAGAGCATGCTCCAATTTGCTACAGCAGGGGAAAAAAATTCCTTCCTGATCCCCCAAGAGGCAATCGGATTTTCCCTGGATCAACTTTACCTATGTTAGTACCCAGTTATATTATGTACATTCAGGAAAGCATCCAGGCCTTTCTTAAAGCAATCTACGGAGCTGACCAGAAACACCTCTGCAGGGAGTCTATTCCACATTTTCACAGCTCTTACTGTGAAGAAACCTTTTCCGTACTTGAAGATGAAATCTCTTTTCCTCTAGACGTAAAGAGTGCCCCCTTGTCCTCTGGGTTGACCTTACAGAGAACAACTCAACACCAAGTTCACTATATGGACCCCTAATATATTTGAACATGTTGATCATATCCCCCCTTATTCTCCTCTTCTCAAGAGTGAATAAATTCAGTTCCTCTAATCTTTCCTCATAGTGGAGCTCCTCCATGCCTCTTATCAGTTTGGTTGCCCTTCTCTGCACTTTCTCCAGTTCCCCGATATCCTTTTTGAGAACTGGTGCCCAAGACTGAACTGCATATTCCAGGTGAGGTCTTACTAATGATTTGAACAGGGGCAAAATGATATCTCTCTCTCTGGAGTCCATACCTCTCTTAATACAGGAAAGCACTTTGCTCGCTTTGGAAACAGCAGCTTGGCATTGCATGCTATTATTGAGCTTATGATCTACCAAAACCCCCAGATCCTTCTCCACTATGGATCCCCCCAGTTGTACTCCCCCTAGCGTGTATGATGCATGCATATTGTTAGCCCCCAAGTGCATAACTTTACATTTATCAACATTAAACCTCATCTGCCACATAGTCGCCCAATTAGACAGAGCATTGAGGTCAGCTTGTAAATTGGAGACATCCTGTAAGGACGTTATTCCACTGCATATCTTGGTGTCATCTGCAAAGATGGAAATGTTACTTTTGATCCCAGACCCAATATCATTTATAAAGATGTTAAAAAGTAAGGGTCCCAGCACTGAGCCTTGGGGTACACCACTGATAACCTTAGACCATTCAGAGTAAGAATCATTAATCACGACTCTCTGAATTCTGTCTTTTTTAGCCAATTTTCTATAGACATGTGCATTCGTTTTCGTCCGAATGCATTTTCGTCCGAATTTCAGCTATTTTCGTTTTCGTTTTGACAAACGATAACGAAAGCACAAAATCCGAAAAACGAAAGATCCGACATAAATAAATGCTTTATTTTCGTTTTCATTGTTACAACAGTTCGATATAGAATAGGAGATTCGACATGACAATAACAATCTGTCTATAGAACCTGTGGTCGAATGTGCCTAACCTTACCTCTATTAGTCCAAGATTATATAGAGAAAATATTCGACAGAGAAAAAAGATTTGACAGAGAGAAAAGATTCTGCAAGTTACTGTCCTAAAAAGTGTTTGGGGACCCGGGTCCTGCCCCAGGGGACATGGATCAATGCAAAAAAAAGTTTTAAAAACGGCCGTTTTTTTCGGGAGCAGTGATTTTAATAATATAAACAGAAGAAAAAACAGCGCCAATCTAAGTGCAGTATTGTTGAATCAAAGACATTTAATTTGTGAAGTTATGCACTCACACTCTACCAGAAGGTTTCAGGCACATCATGTATCTAGAGGGCATCGCAGGGCTCTCGAGGAGAAGCGGTAACTCGTTCGGCTGTATCTCTCGTCCGGTGGCGCCGGTGGTTCCCAGCGTCGCACGGCTTGGTGTAACAGCGTCAGGGAGGTCCGTTCGTCCGTTCGTTGTTATGTTGAGGGGCGCACTGCGATGACGTTTCGTTGTGGTTTACGTTGCACGCGTTCGGAGCATGCGTGCTCCTTCATCAGGCATCTGGGTACTATGTTTGGAGTGGTTTAAATAGGGAAAGGGGGCAGTTCTAATTAGTCGTTTAGGTTCCACCTTATGGGGCGGAGCTGTTCCGACCAAAGCATGGTGTTGATTGCTCATGTGTTGCAGGCTGGTTGTATGTGATTATTGTGTGTGTGTCCATCAATGTATGTGGATACAAGTTGGATAGTGTGGACAAGATGTGGGAAAAAGTGATAAGAGTTGGAACTTTTTTATTTATTTAATTGTTTTAAAAATTGTTTTAAAAAATTATGAAAATACTTGTTAAAGGTAAAAAATAGAAGTGGATTTTGCAAGAATTAAAAGAAGGTTGTTAAAAATTGAAAAAATACATAGAAAATACATATAAAGAATATATATATATATATAAAAAAGAAAGGTTTTATATATAAAAAATATATATAAAAAATATATAAAGAATCAATAAAAATAGAGGTAAAAATAAGGATAAAATTACAATAGGAATAAAAATAACAATAAAAAACAATAAAAATAAAAATAAAAATAAAGATAAAAATAAAAATAAAAATAAAAATAGAACTAGGAATAAAAATAAAACTAAAATGAAAAAGGGGCAAAAAATTGTTAATTAAATTGCTGAAGGTATATTTCTATGGTGGGTATTATGACATAACATGGTGAGAGACATGTATATTGATAGGATTTGATATTGTGAGAATTTGGTACTGTAAAATACAATAAAATGGTGTTAAAATGAGACGTGGATGTTAGAGCAGAACATACACATACATATATATATATATATATATATACACACACACACACATACACACACACACACACACACACATATATATATACATATACACATATATATATATATATACACATATACATATACACATACATACACATACACATACACACATACATACACATACATACATACATACGCATGCACACGCACTCGTACGTGTGTGAACCCACTTATAGTGGGATCAGAAAAAGGCGCGTGGATACTGATTTGTGGAGGTGAGGGCGGGGGGGGGGGGGAAGGGGAGGGGGGAGAAGGGGGGCGGGGGCGGCTAAGCAATTTTAAGTCTCATTAAAAAAATCTCATGGAAAAAGTGTGATGGGTAAAAATTAGACAACTGAGTTGATTTCTATGTCCTCGTTGAGGCCTCCAGGCGTGAGGGTGTCTAACGTATATATCCAAAAAGTTTCCCTCTCGCAGAGACGTTTGAAACGTTCTGCGAGGGGGAAGGATCCAGGTATCTGTTCAAGGGCCCATACTTGCATGCCCTCTGTGGACCCTTGATGGTGTTCTTTAAAGTGTCGTGGGATAGTGAGATTGGAGTCCCCTTCTACTGATCGGCGATGTTCGCCAAACCTTTTTCTTAGGGTACGAATGGTACGCCCTATATAAAGTAGATTGCAAGGGCAGCGGATTGCATATATTACAAACTCAGAGGAGCAGTTGTAGAACTCTTTTAGTTGGTATGTGTTGCCCTTTGTCGTAAAAGATTTTTGGCGGTGTTGGACAAATTTACAGGTGAGACATTTTTGTTTCTTGCATTGGTACATGCCCTTCAGGGTGAGGAATGTCCTGAGTGGCTTTGGTTTGTTATCGGTTTTTAATTTGCTCGGGGCGATAAAACTTTTTATGTTGCGTGCTCTACGATATGTTTTTAATAATGATTAAAGTGAAACAATAAAAGTGTAATATCCCTTTAAATTTCATAGGGGGGGTTGTCTATAGTATGCCTGTGAAGGGGCTCATGTTTCTGGTGCTTAGAACTGTCCCTGCACAAAGTGTCATTTATGCAGGAAAAAAAGTCCTTTAAAATCACTCGCAGCTGTTATGAATTGTCGGCTCCCGTAATACAAAGAACACTCATTGAAAGTCATTGATAAAAAAATAAATAAAATAAAAAAAAAGCGTGGGGGTCCCCCTAAATATCCATAACCAGACCCTTCAGGTCTGGTATGGATATTAAGGGGAACCCCGCGTCAAATTAAAAAAAAAATTGACGTGGGGTTCCCCCTAAAAATCCATACCAGACCCTTTATCCGAGCACGCAACCTGGCAGGCCGCAGGAAAAGAGGGGGGGATGAGAGCGCCCCCCCCCCTCCCTCCTGAACCGTACCAGGCCACATGCCCTCAACATTGGGAGGATGCTTTGGGGGTCTGTGACCCCTCAAAGCACCTTGTCCCCATGTTGATGAGGACAAGGGCCTCATCCCCACAACCCTGGCCGGTGGTTGTGGAGGTCTGCGGGCGGGGGGCTTATCAGAATCTGGAAGCCCCCTTTAACAAGGGGACCCCCAGATCCCGCCCCCCCCCCTGTTTGAAATGGTAAGGGGGTACAAAAGTACCCCTACCATTTCACAAAGAAAGTGTAAAAAATGGTTAAATAAAACAAACACACTTTTGAAAAATTCCTTTATTAAAAATTAAAAAATAAAAAAAAGATTCCAGCGGCGGTAATTCACTCTTGCTATCCAGCGACGGATGGTCATCTCTCCAGCGATGGCTCATACATCCTTCTTCTGTCTCCGTGGAGGAGACACTGCAGGCATTCCGGCGGCCTGACGTTTCTTATATACGGAGGGCGGGGCCACCCGTCACCTGACCCCGCCCCCCTCTGACGCAAGGGGAAACCCGGGGTTCGCTGTGACGTATGGGTGGACCCCGCACCCCTCTGATGTAACACAGGCAGGTTTCCGTTACATCAGAGGGGGGCGGGGTCACCCATACGTCACGGGGAACCCCGGGTTTCCCCTTGCGTCAGAGGGGGGGCGGGGTCAGGTGACGGGTGGCCCCGCCCACCGTATATAAGAAACGTCAGGCCGCCGGAATCCTTGCAGTGTCTCCTCTGCGGAGACAGAAGAAGGATGGATTCGCTGCGCTGGATGAGATGAGCCATCGCTGGAGAGATGACCGTCCGTCGGTGGATAGCAAGAGTGGATTACCGCCGCTGGAATCTTTTTTTTATTTTTTTATTTTTAATAAAGGAATTTTTCAAAAGTGTGTTTGTTTTATTTAACCATTTTTTACACTTTCTTTGTGAAATGGTAGGGGTACTTTTGTACCCCCTTACCATTTCAAACAGGGGGGGGGGGCTTGGATCTGGGGGTCCACTTGTTAAAGGGGGCTTCCAGATTCTGATAAGCCCCCCGCCCGCAGACCTCCACAACCACCGGCCACGGTTGTGGGGATGAGGCCCTTGTCCTCATCAACATGGGGACAAGGTGCTTTGAGGGGTCACAGACCCCCAAAGCATCCTCCCAATGTTGAGGGCATGTGGCCTGGTACGGTTCAGGAGGGAGGGGGGGCCGCTCTCTCGTCCCCCCCCCTTTTCCTGCGGCCTGCCAGGTTGCGTGCTCGGATAAAGGGTCTGGTATAGATTTTTAGGGGGAACCCCACGTCAATTTTTTTTTAAATTTGATGCGGGGTTCCCCTTAATATCCATACCAGACCTGAAGGGTCTGGTTGTGGATATTTAGGGGGAACCCCACATCAAATTTTTTCTTAAATTTGAGGCAGGGTTCCCCTTAATATCCATACCAGACCTGAAGGGCCTGGTAATTGAATTTGGGGGACCCCCACGCTTTTTTTTAAATTTTTTTTTTTTTTTTTAATCAATGACTTTCAATGAGTGTTCTCTGTATTACGGGAGCCGACAATTCATAATAGCTGCAAGTGATTTTAAAGGACTTTTTTTCCTGCATAAATGACACTTTGTGCAGGGACAGTTCTAAGCACCAGAAGCATGCGCCCCTTCACAGGCATACTATAGACAACCCCCCCCCCCCCTACGAAATTAAAAGGAATATTACACTTTTATTGTTTCACTTTAATCATTATTAAAATCACTGCTCCTGAAAAAACGGCCGTTTTTAAAACTTTTTTTTGCATTGATCCATGTCCCCTGGGGCAGGACCCGGGTCCCCAAACACTTTTTAGGACAGTAAATTGCAAATTAGCCTTTAAAATTAGCACTTTAGATTTTGAACGTTGGAGTCCCATAGACTTTAATAGGGTTCTAAAGTATGCTATATACTAGCTCCGTCGAATCTTCTTTATACATTCGACAGACACCATAAGCCTTCAAAGACAGATTTGACCGTAATTCATGTGGATTTTTGGACGAATGCAATTTTTGAACGAAAAACGAAATAAATAAAAACGAATTTCGGGAGTAACTAAATAAATTAAGTTTTCGGACGAAAACGAAATTCCGAAACGAAATATTTTACTCTGCACATGTCTAATTTTCTATCCATTTACAAACTGATATTTCCAAACCTGTAGACTTTACCTTACACATGAGCCGTGTGTGGGGAACTGTATCGAATGCTTTTGCAAAATCCAAGTATACCACGTCCATCGCCACCCCTCTGTCCAAGGTTTTACTTACCTCCTCATAAAAATAAATCAGATTTGTCTGACAACTTCTGTCTTTCATGAATCCATGTTCTCTGTTGCTTAACCACTTCCCGACCAGCGCACGACGATGTACGTCGACAGAATGGCACGGGCAGGCATATTGGCGTACATGTACGTCCAATATTCGTTGCCGCCATGCCATCGGGAGCGCGCCGCCGGCGGCGCGCTCCCGCGCTGGTCGGGACCCCCGTGAGTCCGGTCGCGGGACCCGCGGACTCGATCGCCGCGGGCATCCCCGCGATCGTCTCACGGAGCGGCCGAATGGAGGAAATGCTGTATAAACAACATTTTTCCATTCTGCCTAGCAACTAGTGACGCTGATCTCTGCTCCATGTGATTGGAGCAGAGATCAGTGTACACTAAATGAAAGCCCAACCCCCCCCACAGTTAGTAACACACCCCTAGGAACACTTAACCCCTACACTGCCACCCACTGGTTAACCCTTTCACTGCCAGTGTCATTTACACAGGAATGACTGCATTTATATAGCAGTGATTACTGTATAAATGACAATGGTCCCAAAAATGTGTCAAAAATGTCCGATGGGTCCCCCACAATGTCGCAGTCACAATAAAAATCGCAGATCGCCGCCATTACTAGTAAAAAAAAAATAATAAAAAATTATTAATAAAAATGCTATAAAACTATCCCTATTTTGTAATATATAACTTTTGCGCAAACCAATCAATAATCACTTATTGCGATTTTTTTTACCAAAAATATGTAGAAGAATACGTATCGGCCTAAACTGAGGGAAAAAAATGTTTTTTTATATATTTTTGGGGGATATTTATTATTACAAAAGTAAAAAATAATGTGTTTTTTTCAAAATTATCGCTCTATTTTTGTTTATAGCGCAAAAAATAAAAACCGCAGGGGTGATCAAATACCACCAAAAGAAAACTCTATTTGTGGGAAAAAAAGGACGTTAATTTTGTTTGGGAGCCACGTCGCACGACCGCGCAATTGTCAGTTAAAGCGACGCAGTGCCGAATCGCAAAAAGTGGTCTGGTCTTTGACCAGCAAATTGGTCCGGTCTGAAAGTGGTTAAAGTGTTTTTGTTCAGCAAGAACTCGTCGATGTGGTCTTTTATTAAACGCTCCAGTATCTTCCCAGCTATAGAAGTTAAGCTAACAGGTCTATAGTTACTTGGTAAAGACTTTGATCCCTTTTTAAATATAGGCACCACGTTCGCCCTGCGCCAATCCAGTGGGACTATTCCCGTCATTAATGAGTCCCTAAAAATTAGATACAATGGCTCTGAAATTACAGAGCTCAATTCTTTTAGGATCCGTGGGTGGATGCCATCAGGGCCAGGTGCTTTATCCACCTTTATTCTGTCTAAATATTTCTGGACCATATCACTTTTGAGCCATTGTGGATCATTTGGGGCTGTGTCACTATCACCCCCAGGGCCGCTGATAGGGCAGTACAACCAGCCCTGTTGTACCGGGCCCGGCCAGCAGGGGGGGCCCGAGCAGCTTTTAACTTCTAGCTAAAAAAAAAAAAAAAAAAAAAAAAAAACGAAATAACTATATTAACCTGCACCCACTTGATTACTAACATATATAAGGAATATATATTCATTTCCTGGGCCCCATCAGGTTACCAGAGGGGCCCAGGAGGTGAAAGCAGAAGAGGGACTTTTTTTCTATTTTCGGGTGCAGGGATACAATGCTGTGCCGCATGCTGTTCTCAGTATACCTGCACAAACTAAAGTTCTTCCTGCTCACTGTATGCCTCTCCGGCGGATGGATATTACTGTTATATGGCTCCCTTCATCCAGTAAGTGCTGCAGCTTGAGGGACTTATCACTGGGACGGCTGAGACAGACAGAGCAGCAGGAGTAATCTGGACAATGGCAGTGGTGCACAGGCAAGCAGTCCCCTGCACACACACACACACACACTGACAGGTCACACTATTGTAGCATGTGCAGTCCCTAGACTCTGTGTGCTCATGGTTATTATCATTATGATGATCAGGGCACAGTAGGTGCTGTATGGCTCTGTCAATGTAACATGACTGTGTGGTGCTGACTTTCCTGATATATGACTGTACTGTGTGTTACAGACTATAACTCAGCACAGCCATAACAAAGTCAGCATCACACAGTCATGTTACACTGACAGAGCCACACAGCACCTGATGTGCTCTGATCATCATAATGATAATGACCATGAGCACATAGTGAGATGCTACTTTTACACATGTGATGGGGGAAGGGACAGTAAAAATACATAGCCAAGCTGCATTTTTACCACCCCCAAACCACTCTCCTTTCATAACCTTTCACCCAAGCTTTGCAATTAGGTCCTTTTTCATGCAGACCTGATTGAAAGCTCCGTATGAAGACACAAACTGAATGGGCACAGATGTCAAAACACTGACATCTCTCCCATTCAGATGCAGTTATGATTGGTGGGGCGCTGTAAATGTTAAATGTTCCAGCTCCTGCCTCCTGCCCTGACAGCGTGGAGGCAGGGGTGGGGTTATGGGCGGAGCCAGGATGGGTTGTGGGCGGAGTCAATGGGGCCCCGTCAGGTAGGCTGTATGGGGCCCCATGATTTCTAACAGCGGCCCTGATCACCCCCATTATGGACATGAGCTCCCCCATGCTCTTTTGTGTACACAGAGCTGAAGAAAGTATTTAATAAATTAGCCTTCTCTTTGTCCCCAGTCACCCACTCTAGATTATTTTGTAAAGGGCCTACATGCTCAGACTTGACCTTTTTACTATTAATATATTTGAAGAATTTTTGGGGGTTTGTCCTAGTATCTTTTGCAATCTGTCGTTCGTTTTGAATTTTTGCATCCTTGATTTCCTTTTTACATATTCTGTTAAATTCTTTGTAACATTTAAATGACACTAGTGATCCTTCATTTTTATATTTTTTAAAAGCTCTTCTCTTATAGTTTATAGCTTTTTTAACTTTGGCTGTGAGCCACATAGGTTTTGTTTTTAGCCTTTTAAACTTATTGTCCATGGGAATATACTTTGCAGTGAGGTCCCAAAAAGTCTTTTTGAAGAATTCCCATTTCTGTTCTGTGCCCATTGAAGCAAATATTCTCTCCCAGTCTAAGTCTTGGAGAGCAGCCCTCATCCTTGGAAAATTTGCTCTCTTGAAGTTAAGTGTTTTTATCTTACCCGTATGTATTTCTTGTTTAGCGCTAACATCAAAGGAAATCATGTTATGGTCACTGCTACCCAGGTGTTCCTTTATCTGGACATTAGTAATAAGCTCTGCATGGTTTGAGATTACCAGGTCCAACAGAGCTTCATTCCTAGTTGGGGCCTCAATAAACTGGACCATAAAATTGTCCTGTAATAGGTTTATCATTTTTTGCCCTTTAACTGTCCCAGCAGTGCCATTACTCCAGTCAATTTCTGGGTAGTTAAAATCCCCCATTATTATCACTGTCCCAGCCCTTGCAGCCCTTTCCATCTGTGCAAGGAGCTGAGTCTCCACCTCCTCATTATCATTGGGTGGTCTATAACAAACTCCAACGATTAACTTTGAACTACACCCATCTAAATGCAGTTCCACCCATAATGCTTCAGACTCATCACACTCTCCATCCACCAGGTCCTCTTTCACACTCGCTTTGAGATCACTTCTCACATAGAGACAGACCCTGCCACCTTTCCTTTTTACCCTGTCTCTCCGAAAGAGTGCATAGCCAGGAATATTAATAGCCCAGTCATGTGAGGATTGAAGCCAAGTTTCAGCAATACTGATTACATCATAGCTCTCCTCATGCACCACAGCTTCCAACTCACCTATTTTGCTTGGCAGACTTCTGGCATTGGTGTACAAACACTTTAATGCATTATTACATTTTGCTCTGGTGTTTTTCATATTATTTTTAGTAGTACAAATTGCCCTATAGTTTTCAATGGCTGTTTGCAACATGGGAAATTTCTTATCACCTACCATATCCCACCCCCCATCTATCCCCATTCCACCCTCCATTAATGTCTGACCCCTAACTGACCTGTCTGCCCAATGTAATTCTGGTTCACCCTCCCCCCTCAAACCCAGTTTAAATACTCCTACAGCCTTCCCATAAACCTCTCCCCCAGCACAGCAGACCCCCTTCCATTCAAGTGCAAACCATCGTTAGCATATAGGTTGCACCCCACCGAAAAGTCAGCCCAGTGCTCTAGAAACCCAAATCCCTCCTCCCTACACCAGGTCTTTAGCCATGCATTCAGCTCTCTAATCACCCCCTGCCTTTCCTGTGTTGCGCATGGCACAGGCAATATTTCAGAGAATATCACCTTGGATGTCCTTCCCTTCAACTTGCAGCCTAGTTCTCTAAATTGATTCTTAAGGAGCCTCCACCTTCCATGTATACGGTCATTGGTTCCAACGTGGACCAAGACTGCTGGGTCATACCCAGCCCCTCCCAGTAATTTATCCACCCGGTCCACCACATGCCGAACCCTAGCACCAGGGAGACAGCAAACTATTCGGTTGAGGCGATCCTGGCGACAAATTATTCTATCAGTCCTTCTGATTATAGAATCCCCTATAACCACCAACTGTCTAGGCCTATCTGCACTCCCCTCACCTCCTCTACTAGATGGGCTGCTCTCCCGGCTGCCACCTCTGTTTGCCACCTCCACATTTTCACCCAACTCTGCAAATTTGTTTTGATGCACAAACACAGGACTGGCCTTCCTTTTCTGCAAGCCCCTTCCACTCCCTCTAACTACATTAACCCATCTTCTTATGTGATAATCCTGACTTGCCCCTCCACCCTCCACATCAACCCTACTGACCACCTGCTCAGCGAGCAGAGGACCCCTTTCAAGGTTGTCCTTTCTGCCCAGTGTTGCAACTTGCTCCTCCAGATCTCTAATGTGAGCTTCCAGAAGGGCAACCTGCTCACATCTGTCACAGCGGTATGCATCCTGGAGCTCTTGCACCAGTTTTGCATACATGTGGCACACTGTGCACTGAGCAAAACCTTCAACCCTGCTAGCACTCATTTCCCAGTTACAATACAATTACTTTAAGGAAGTTTAAGATGTTACTTACAGGTTAGAGACTCCTGTCTTAACTCCTGGTTATTAACGCTCCACTTTAGTTCAAAATTCCACTTGTGTTCACAAAATACACATGCAAACCACCATCAGGGAGCAAGCTCCTTGAGGAGTTTGTATAACTACCTTTATACACCTGAGAACAATTAACCCCTCCCCTAAATTAGCAGGAAGAAAGAGAGAAAAAAAAAATGCTGTTTAAAAAGTGTCATAAAAAAGGACTTTTAGGCCCCTTTCACACTGACTTCCCGTTCAGGCCCACCTGTCAGTTTTTCAGGCGGACCTGAACGGGTGCTCCATAGAGCTCTGTGGAGCGTCGGATGTCAGCGGTGACATGTCCGCTGACATCCGACCCGCTCCGATCCGTGTAACGGAGGAAAAAGCTATTTTTCCATCCGTCATCGGATCGGGTGACGACGGGCACTGCGGTCCGTCGTCATCCGATCTCCCATAGGGGAGAGCGGCGCTGTGACAGGTCTGTCCCTGCGCAGTGTGCAGAGACGGACCGGTCATCTCCCTGCTCAGCGGGGATCGACGGAATGATCCCCGCTGAGCAAACGGATATCCACGGGGCGGATCAGAATTGATCCGCCCCATGTGAAAGGACCCTTAAAAACTGCTAGCAAACGTATCAAATGAAGGAGATGGGATGCGAGACGGACGGTAGGATGTGAGATGGGATGCGAGACGGACGGTGGGATGTGAGATGAGATGCGAGATGGACGGCGGGATGTATAATGTACAAAGGAACCTCAGGTGAAGTTCTCTGCTTAGTCCAAACAGATGGAAATTAACCACTTGCCCACCTGAAGATTTACCCCCCTTCCTGACCAGGACATTTTTTGTGTGATACGGCACTGCATTACTTTGACAATTGCTCGGACGTGTGACACTGTACATAAATAAGAGCTTTCTTTTGGTGGTATTTGATCACCTCTCCGGTTTTTATTTTTTTTTGCGCTATAAACAAAATAAGTGTATAATAATTGGTTTGTGTGAAAGTTATAGCCTCTACAAATTATGTGATATATACTGGAACTTATTTATTTTAACCACCTCATTACCGGGCACTTACACCCCCTTCCTGCCCAAGCTATTTTTCAGCTTTAACGCTGTCACACTTTGAATGACAATTGCGCGGTCAAGCTACACTGTACTCGTATGAAACTATTATTTTCTTCACAAAAATAGCAATTTCTTTTGGTGGTATTTAATCACTCCTGGGTTTTTTATTTTCTCCTAAAAATTAAAACAAAAAGACAAAATTTTAAAAGAAAAAAAAAAGTTTTTTTAAGCCCCATATACAATATCAGATTTTTGTCTTCAGATTTACCAAAACCATGTAGTACAAGGGCCTGCCTGATTGCATACAAATTCAAACGCCGAAGGTTTGACCTCATATTATATGGTTTTGGTAAATCTGAAGGAAATCAGCAGAAAATCTGATAGTGT
The DNA here is from genome assembly GCF_037356315.1 of Lithobates pipiens. Lineage (NCBI taxonomy): Eukaryota > Metazoa > Chordata > Amphibia > Anura > Ranidae > Lithobates > Lithobates pipiens. Next base: position 152,383,399 of record NW_027507789.1, on the reverse strand, counting down.
GTATGGGGCTTAAGTTTCTGTCAGTAAATTTTCTAAATAAAATACATTTTTCTCCTTCACTGATGGGCACTGATGGGTTGCACTTATGGGCACTGATGAGGTGGAATTGATGAGGAGGCACGAATATACCACACTTATGGGCACTGATGAGCACTGATAGGCGGCACTGATGGGTGGCACTGGGCACAGATATGTGGCATTGATGGGCAGCAGTGATGAGCATTGATGAGCAGCACTGATAGCCAGCACTGGCATCACTAATGGCCACTGATTGCTGACACTTGTGGGCACAGATTGGTGGCAATTGTGGGTACTGGATGGCAGTGCTGCCAGTGGTGGGCACTCATTGATGGTACTGGTGGCACTTAATTGTAATCAGGGCACTGATGATCAGTGCTCTGATTTCATACCTAGATGTCCCCCTGTGAGTAGATGCCGCTGATCAGCGATTTATTGTGGCACTGTGATAGTGCATCGGATAATCTGACATTATTAGTGTCATCAATACAGTGATCAGTGCTAATACTATATACTGTCACTGTACTAATGACTTTAGGTAGGAAGGGGTTAACATCTGGGGTAATCAAAGGGTTAACTGTGTGCCTAGGGAAGTGTTTACTGTGAGGTGCTTTTAAATAGACAAAAAGTGATTATGAATAAAAACCGTGATTATGCCTGGAAATAAATAATTTAGTAATATATACAGTTAAATCTGAAGTGCAAACTTTCAGCTTTAATTCAAGGGGTTGAACATAAATATCATCAAGTACACATTTTAGGAACTACAGCCATTTTTATACACAGTCTCTCCATATTCAGGGGCTTAAATGTAATTGGACACAAGAATATAATCCTAAATAAAATGTTATTTTTTTATTTTGTTTAGAATCCTTTACTGGCAATGATTGCCTGAAGTCTGAAAACCATGGGCATTACCAAAGACTGGGTTTCCTCCTTTCTGATGCTTTGCCAGGCTCTAACTGCAGGTGTCTTCAGTTGTTCTTTGTTTGTGGGTCTTTCTGCCTTTAGTTTTGTCTTCAGCAAGTGAAATGCATGCTCAGCTGGGTTGAGATCAGGTGATTGACTCGGCCACTGCAGAATATACCACTTCTTTTCCTTCAAAAGCTCCTTGGTTGCTTTTGCAGTGTGTTTTGGATCATTGTCCATCTGTACTCTGAAGCACCATCCAATCAACTTTGCTGCATTTGTCTGAATCTGGGCTGGCAGTATATCTCTAAACACTGCAGAATTCATCCAGCTGCTTCTGTCACATCATCAATAAACACCAATGACCCAGTGTTACTGGAAGCCATGCATGCCCATTCCATCCCAATGCCTCCACCATGTTTTACAGATGACGTTGTGTGCTTTGGATCACGAGCTGTTCCCAGCCTTCACCACACTTTTCTATCGTCATTCTGGTACAGATTAATCTTAGTCTCATCCATCCAAAAAATGCTTTCCTAGAACTGGTCTGGCTTTTTTAGATTTTTTTTTTTTTTTGGCAAAGTCTAATCTGGCTTTTCTATTCTTCAGGCTTATGAATGGTTTGCACCTTGTGGTGAACCCTCTGTATTTTTTCTTGTGAAGTCTTCTCTTGATTGTAGACTTTGACAATGATGCGACCAACTCATGGAGAGTGTCCCCCACTGGTCTGGATGTTGTGAATGGGTTTTTCTTTACAATAGAGAGGATCCTGCGATCATCCACCACTGTTGTCTTCCATGGACGTCCAGGTCTTTTTATGTTGCTGAGCTCACCAGTGCATTCTGCTTTCCTCAGAATGAACCAAATTGTTGATTTGACCACTCCTAATGTTGCTGCTATCTCTCTGATGGATTTGAAGCCTTACGATGGCCTTTTTCATTCGCATGGACAGCTCCTTTGAATGCATGATATAGGTTCAAATCAGTAGTTTGGAAATGCAAATCCCACACTTAGAATCAACTCCAGACCTTTTACCTGCTTAATTGATGAAGAAATAATGGAGTAGCCCACACCTGGCCATGAAACAGCTTTTCATTCAATTGTCCAATTACTTTTGGTCCCTTAAAAAAAGGGGGTGGCTATTTTTAAGAGCTGTAATTCCTAAACCATTCCTCCGATTTGGATGTACATACCCTCAAATTAAACCTGAGTGTGCACTTTCAGCCCATATACATTATATAACTAACTATAGCTTAAAGGAGAAGTCCAGCCTTACCTTTTTAGGCTGGGCTTCTCCTCTGGGTCACAGAAGTGCATTTAGTTTTGCACTACTGTGACCCATTTTTGTATATACCCGGAAAAAAAACTAAAATAGTTTGAGAAAACTAGGTACCCCTGGGGGGGGGTTGAGCATCAGCAGAAATTCCCTTTCAGGGTGAAGTTCTGCTTTAAGGCGACAGAAAAACACAGTAAGAAACAATTTAATGAAAAGTAGTGGATGTGTATGGATTATTTATGGAAAATAAGGATATAATTTAGGGCTCGTTCACATGTCACTTGTGTTGGATTGTTCTTCAGAGTGCCTAGTAACAGGCAGTGAGGAGGCGCTATGTAGCCTTCTTACTGCCTGATTAAACTCTGTAAATGGCGCACCACCTCTCCATAACTACATGCGTCAGCTGTGGTTGTGGCAAAGCTCCATAGACTTGTGGTGGTCACATTCAGTGGCAGTAATGCCTGCTGAATGTGAAGTGCTGTTTAATTTTTGCTGCAGCTGTGCAGCACAGCATCATGGTGACAGCATGTGTACAGGAATAAAGAATGGGGTGCCACCATCTCAGTGTAGATGTTTATTAAAACAAATGGATAAGAACAATATGTACTCACTTGGATAAATAAGGATAAGACACATCAATAAGTCCTGCACGCATCCACAGAGTTTGTCAGGGAAGCTGCTGGATAAAAGCCTGGAAGAAGATGTGTAGCTTAGCAGAGTTCAATAGGGAACTTGCTGGGTGAAGCCCGGAAGATGTGGTGTAGTTTAGAAGAGTGCAGTAGGGAAACTGCTGGGTAAAGCCTGGAAGGTTAGTAGAGTTTGTGGGGAATGCATTGCCAGGGAATGCAGCGTGGTATCCAGGAAGTGGCTGAAAGAATGGATGCCAGTGAAAGCAGTATGGAATGCACCGCCAGGCCGGAACTGGAGGTTTGTTGATGTTCGGCATCCGAGCATGGAGGGTTTTGGTGGGTGGTTAGACCGAGACTGAACCGCCTGGTATTACCACCCCCTAGCCACATGTGTGTATGAAGCCTTACTGTCACTTGAGCTCCAGGGATGATCTTCATTGTATGGTTACATTGGTCCAGCTTGGCAGTATGTATATCTCACTAATACCTGAGTGAATGCTGGGGAAGCAGATCACTTTAGTAGTTAGCGCTGCTACAGTGACTGCTGCATTCTTAGTGTTCTCTGCTGAGCAGCTACCTCACTACATACTGACCATAAGGAAGGGGAAAGGGGGGTGCTTGCTCAGTACTGCCAACATTCGTTCTGCTATTTTTCAGTGAATGCAAGGCATTCTCAGATTGGATGAGGTGCAGATTGTCAAGTGATGTCACCACAATGAGGGGAGATGAAGGCTAAAGCCTAGTACACATGGGTCGAATGTCGGGCTGGTTCAATAAAAAAACATCCGACATTTGGTTCGTGTGTATGGCAGTCAGACAGAAGCCGGGTGTTTGGGCAGCTGCTGTGGGATGAGCATGATGGAAAACCAGCAGCCGACTGACTCCAGATCAGTGCTCCCAGCCAATGGCTGAGAGTGCTGGCCCGAAGTGTTCTGATGGGTGGGGGCTGTCCCCCTGTCAGAACACAACAGCTCAGCAGAGGAGATTGCTGTAGTAACATCATAATTTTAGTACAGTGGCTCTGACCAAAGCTGTCTATTAGTGTGTACCTGGCTTTAGAGCATGCATGGTTCAGCCTTTAGGGTTAAAACTGTCAGAGTGGAAGTGACACATTGTCAAATTCCCTCTCAAAAGTGATCCACCACAAATTGCTTTTCAGGGGGGTGGCAAGGGCTGAGGAACATAATGAGCACTAAGGCCTGGTTCACACTTGTGCAGGTGGTTACCATTGAGGGTCCACACCTGTTCCTGCAGCCGCAACCACCTGCACAGCAAATGCAGAAGATGCGTGCGAGCGCCATTACGGAAATTACCATACTGGTGTAAGGATCAAGGTATGTGGAAACAAAATGGTTGACAGTATGTTTTACTAAATACTTGTCTGTCTTTATCCTTCTCAGTGAAATAAGGACTCATCATCTTTAGTCACGTACGCATAAGAAGAGGCCACATCAGCCCTAAAAAGCAGTCTACGCCCAGAAGATTGTCTTATCAGCTGATAACACCTGGAGAATTGCCTTTTCTTTGCAAATTGTTGTTTTTTTACATTGCTGATGCTTGCCTTTTTCTGTCTATAAAAGAGATGTAATAAAGAGCCTCAGAGTCAGAGTTAAGTACGGACTTCTGAGCAGAAATACTGAGTACCTCCGTGTCTCTTTGCTTAGATAAGAACTCTAACTAACAATTGGGAATCGGTAACATAACCTGACAAATAGGTGACTTGTTGAGGTCACACCTAACACTGGGAACCGCACTGCACTTGCAGTTTCCGTGTGGGTTGCAGTTTCAAAAATGGAGCATGGGCCCTTTTCCTGTGTTTTTAGGAGGCATGGCAGGACATTCAAAAGAATAGGCTGCAGTGCTTGTGCAAAATGTGACTCGCAGAGCCGCAGAAGTGTGAACCAGACCTAAAAGTGGGCCATATTCCTTTTGGTCCTTCATGTAACAGTTTAGATTTCTCCCGTTCTCATGAGTTGGACCCAGCATCAGAATTATAGGCAAAACCTTTTTTTTTTGTTTTCATTTTGGATAGAGCAAGGGAGGGTTATAACCCCTGTAAGGATTATTTTTGCCTGCCCAATGGGGAGATTTCCCTTTACTTTCTGTACCATAGCCAAAACAAGAAGTGAGAGGAAATCCCAGCAAATTAAGGGAATTCCTTGGGGACCTCCAGGTCACCAGAACCAGTGTCCCCATTGGAAGATTTCCCCTCTATTACTTTTCTGTGGACAACCCAAAATTTGGGATTTTCTTTTACTTTCACTTTCAATGGTAATGGTAAAGAGGAAAAACAGAGGGTGAATCTCCCTAACTGGGGGCACAGACAGCAATAAAAACTGCCAGGTGTTCTAATCCCTCTCCGCTCTATCCAAAACAAAAGAAAAAGTTTTGCCTTTAACTTTAAGTGTGTGCATGTTAAGTTTTTATTACCTGTTATTACAGGTAGTTATTACTTCTCACAGAGGTCACACAACTCCCCCTGACAATGCCTTCAGCTGCAGTAAAATATATGTGTGAAGCTTGGAGTAGTGGAAACCTAACAGAGGTAAGGGGTAGAGGCAGCTGTTATAGTCAAATGGTGACCATACACAGAAATATTTGATTGTAATGTTAATTGGTTTATTGTCCAGGAGAAAAATATGATTGGAAGACTGAAAAGATCGCTGAGTGCTCCATACACTTATCGATCATGATGCTCTAAATACTTTCCTACAATTGGATTTTCCATCCAGAACAATCAGAATAATGTAAATAGAGTTGAACAGTTTTACCCAATCAAGTGATAACATGGTATTTGTTTTCCGATAATTCATGGATTCCATCCTATTGTTCAATTCTGTGATGAATTGTTCAATAAGATCATTATGTGTATGGGGACCATTAAAGTGGAATTAAAAAAAGAAACATAGAGAGAGAGGGGGGGTATTTTTTTTACAGAAGAGACCCTACCAGTCTCTTCTGTCATAACTGCTTATCTCTGCCTGTTAATGTACGCTGAGCCAGGCATACGCAGCTCTGCATATGTTTACAGCACCACTTTGCAGCGTGATAATGTGATGTCATTAAGGCACGGCCAAACAAGCAGCTGAAGAATACCAAGAGGGAAGACCAAGATAAAACACCGCAGCTCTGGAGGCAATCACTTTGCAGGTAAGTCTGCCATAACGTGTTAATATGAGGTGCATACTTGTACATTATGGCATGAGCCCTGGTTCACACCAGTGCGACTTGTCATGCGACTTGACAGTTCAAAGTTGCACCTGATTTGCAGCAATGGAACTGTTTGTCTTGAATCGAAGCAACTTTGAAAAAGGTTCATGCACTATTTGTGTGATTTCAGTGTGACTTGGATTGACATCTGTTAAATGAAGTCGCGCAGATGTCAGCTGGTGTGAAGCAAGGCTAAAGCTTCCACAGTAGAGGTTTTTTTTTCTTAAATCTTGAAAGCAGACACTTAATTCTGCTTTAACCACTTAAGACCTGCGCTATACCCAAAAGACGACTACAGCGCGTCGTCCATGGACATCCTCACAGAACCATACCCCCTGCATGCCACCCTGGGGCGTGCCCCTCAGACACAGCCGATCACAGATCAGGGTAAAGAGCCAATCACAGCAGCCCTTTACCATGTGATCAGTTGTGTCCAATCATAGCTGATCACATGTAAACAGACATGCCGGTTATCAGCATTCCATTCCTCACACACTGTCACAGCATGAGGAGAGCAGAGCTAGTAACCGGCCAGTGTCACAGGGGACGTACACAGATAATCAGTGCCATGATTGTTATTATTATTCAGGATTTATATAGCGCCAACAATTTGTACAGTGCTTTATAATATAAAGGTAGACAATACTGCATCAATACAGTTCAATACGTGGGAGATGGACGGTGACGATCAGTGGCCTTACCTTAGGAGGCCGATGCTGCTTCTCACTCCAGCTTGTGAAGGAAGAGCCGGGGCCATTGCTTCTTCTCCCGAATAGGAAATGGGTCCTAAGTCCCGATTGGCCAAGAGGAGAAATCCTGATTGGTCGGGAGGAGAATCAGGAAGACAATAGTGAATATTAATTTGCTATTGTCACACAACTGGGTGGGCTCAGGGCGCAGTGCTCTGTGCCCCAAGCCCACCCTTTTTTGAAGCCAATCAGAGCCTCGGGCTCTAATCATGTGCTTAAAAAAAAAAACCCACTGGAATCCATGCATACGGTGCCCTGGATTAGGAGGGTTTACAAACTAATAGGGAGGGGCTGGTGGAACGAAAGGTAATAATTGTGAGGGATGAACAATTATTGCATACACACGGTCAAACAAATCTTGTTGGAAATTCTTGACGGATATGACATCTACTGCTGTTCCTGATCTCTTGTAGTCCTGGACCGGATTGTGCTCACTATTATAAGGACTTCTCAGGCCAACAATGTTGCCTGTAAAATAATTGATGTGTGCCCTGGGGTACAAAGGCTTCCCAAATTTCACCAGTTTGTCCAGAATTGCCTTCCTCTTTATTTTGTTATGACCCATAATAAATGGCTATTTATTTTTCACAAATACTTGCCCATGTGTTTTACTTCAAAAAGGACAGTTTGTTTGTGAGTAGGCAGGTACATTTCAAAAATACAATGTCAAATTAACAAGGGACACCAACACCAACCTCCTTGAGGTTAAAAAATACTAGAGATAATAATGGTGTTGTGGTAACACAAATCAAAAAAAAAATTATGGAGATCACTATAAAAAAAAAAAAACACTATAAAAAAAAATTCTAAGCATTTTAATGTAGATCTGCCAAAAAAAAAAAAAAAAAATATTCATGAGATACCGAGAAATAATGAAGAAATCAGGTTGTCAGAACTCTGTGTGAATATCAGCAGCAAAACAACTTAATTATTCTTGCATTATAAAGAAGAAGAGAATGCGCTGCATTAAAAGATTTAAAAATTTGCAGCGTGACGAATGTGCTATTTCCATTACAAACGCTAGTTTTACCAGAACGAGCACTTCCGTCACGTACTTGATTCCATGCATACGTGGAATTTTGTGCGTCAGAATTTACGACAACGGATTTTGTTGTCGAAAAATTTGAGATGCAGATTTCAAATTTTGTTTGTCGGAATTTCAGATGGAAAATGTTCAATGGAGCCTGCACACTGTCGGAATTTCCAACATTAAGCACCCATCGAATATTTGTTGTCGGAAAATCCGTTCGTGTGTACATGGCATTAGTGCTTTGAATTTATTTGTTGGGCAATGGTAAGCCAGTGGAGGGATTGGCAGAGAAGGGTGACGGACACCCCATCGGCGCTGCCTATCACCACCTATTGATTATGATTACCTAGTGCCTCCCCATCAGTGCAGCCTCAACACACATCAGTGAAGGAGAAAAATGATTTGCAAAATTTTATAACAGAAACTAAGAAAAAACATTTTTTTTTTTTCTCAAAATGTTCGGACTTTTTTTGTGTATTCTGCAAAAAAAAAAAACCATTGGTGATTAAATACCACCAAAAGAAAGCTCTATCTGTCTAAAAAAAAAAAATGATACAAATGTAGTTTGGGTACAGCATTGCATGATGACTGCGCAATTGTCATTCAATGTGTGAGAGGGCTGAAAGCTGAAAATTGGCCTGGGCAAGAAGGGGGAAAAAGTGCCCAGTATTGAAGTGGTTAAGCACAGGTCATCGTGGTTAAACATAACAAGAACAATGAAATAGACTTCTCTGCTGACCAGAAGTATACAATGTATCTACAATATTTCATTACACAATAGCTAGTGACAATCCCCTAATGAATATACTGTCATAGGACAATTCTTTATTGATAACTGAATCTCAGTAAAGGGGTTGTTGAGGTGTTGCTCACTCGTGGCCAGAGAGTTTGTAGGGCAGGGAGAAATTGTAACCTCTTCATTGTGGCTGTCAGTCAATGCCATTTAGAGAGATCCTGTCCCTATTTGTTCAGTCCTAAGGAAGGTGGGCAGCATCAGTTTCATTGATGGTTAAAGTGGTAGTAAAGCCCGTTGGTGATTTTTACCTACAGGTAAGCCTATAATAAGACTTACCTGTAGGTAAAATGATTATCTACTAAATGTGCACCGTTTAAGAGATATTCACCCTGCATGCTGGCTCTAAAAGGTCCGGCATACCTTGACCTTCAGAGCTTTGTGCCGGTACAGAGGGCTCTCGCTTGCATGTGTGGGAGTGACATCATTGCAGCTTTAGCCAATCACATAGCTGGACGAAAGACCAGGGGGAAGATGTCAGCCCTCTCAGTGGTGACAGCGCGCTGCTGGAAGGCTCAGTTTCAAAGTAAGTAATTCATAAAGTGCTAGTATGCGATGCATACTAGCACATTATTCAATTGCCTAAAGCCCCATACACACTATCAGATTTTCTGCTGATTTTTTTTCCTTCAGATTTACCAAAACCATATAATTTTTTTTTTCTAACCAAAAATATGTAGCAGAATACATATTTTGACCTAAACTGATGAAGAAATTTTATTTATTTACATACTTTTATTGGAAATGTATTATAGCACAAAGTAAAAAATGTTGTGGGTTTTTTTTCTTCAAAATTGACGCTCTTTTTTTGTTTATAGCGCAAAAAAAAAAAAACGCAGAGGCAATCAAATGCCAACAAAATAAAGCTCTATCTATGAGGGAAAAGGGACATCAATTTTGTTTGGGTAAACGTCGCACGACCGCGCAATTGTCAGTTACATTAATGCAGTGCCATATCGCAAAAAGTGGCATGATCATGAAGGGGTTTAACACTTCTGGAGCTGAAGTGGTTAAGAACCCTAGCAGCAGGAGACAGACTACTGGGTCCTGCACAGTCACTGGTGATCAGAGCTGTCAAATGGCATCTGAACCATTGGATAAGGAAAAAAAGGGGATTATGAATACAGGTGTTTCCTGTCAATGTTTATACCACCACCTGGGAAGAAATGGGTTAAATTGCTGATACATTTATTTATTTATTTATTTTTCATATAATTGATGATTCTTATTATTACACATACTTGTATAACACTGTCAATTTATTCGGCACCTTACATGTATATTATACTTGCATATCATTATTTTATTATAATCCACTCCTGTATGGGGTACAGATGACTTTCAGTGATGATATGTAGAGCTTTGTGGATGTCAATCTTCAAGGATGGAGGATAAGGTCTGTCAGGGATCACTGTATGTCCCTATTTTCTGTCCATGTGCAGACAGTAAATTCAGGTGGGGGGAGTAAATGCTCACATGTGTAGGTTTTGTCATACATTTGTACAGTATGTCAAATATGTTAAAGATCTATCTGCCTGAAGTCAAAACACTAGATCCTAGACTGGCGGCTCATGCATTTTTAGGCTTGCACTGTGAAGAGACATACTGTATGCGTGAGCAAGTTTTACATATCAGTTTAACCTCCATACTTTAATCTTGATAACGTGACAAGAATTAATGGTTGGGTGGATGTAGCTACTATGCAAAAGAATCTTTCAGCCACAGGAGCACTATCAGAGTGAACAAGGATTAGACAATCCTTGCTTTCCTAATCTTTTTTATTTTTATTTTTAGCCATGTGAGTGTAATTTTCAAATCCCTGAAAATAAAAAATGCTGATCAAAATAACTCTCTCTTTTGAAAGTAGAATCCTTTGTTAGAAATCTGCACACAACATGAAAATCCCTGGATCACAACAGGACAACATTGGATTTTCTGGGTATGTGAAGTGGGGGCAACCCAGCAATTAGGTAAGAGGGGATTAAAACATTAAATGGCAAGGTGAAGTTCCTCTTTAAGCTGCTTTATTTTTCCTGCCCTCAACCCCTGCTTAGGGCTGATTCACACTGGTCTGACATGTGTTCTGACCTCCAGAGCACAAGTCGCATTATATGTCAAATTCTATTGTTCCCTATGAGAGCCGTCTTAACTGGTCTGACATGTAGTGGTCCGACTTTGAAAAAGCTTCCTGCACTACTTTGGTCTGACTTAGGACAATTTCAGCTCATTGATTTAAACATAAGTCGGGATCATCATCTTAACTGATCCGACTTGTGGCATGCAACCTTTGCTCTGAGGATCTTGAGGGGGGACCCCAAGCCCAAAAAAAAATGGCATGGGGTACTCCCCCAGATCCATACCAGGCTTTTGAGTCTTGTATGGATCTTGAGGAGGACCCCACACCAAAATAAAAAAAATGTGTGGGGTCTCTCTCCTAGACAAGGGATCGGCAAAGTGTCCTTACACGAACACTGGTGTCCAAGAGTGGTCTTTGCAGGGTCCGCCGCCGCCCATCCCACCCGTTTTGTGTTGGGCCACGGGGAGTTGGTCAGAGGAGCAGGACAGATGAATATGCTGTCTGATGGTCACAGCATCCACTGATCCACCTCCACTGTCCGCTGGTTGGTAGGGGTGGGGTCTCTATCAACATGGGGATAAGGTCAGAGTCCCTCTGCCCTAAAGCACCCACTCCCCCCATGTTGAATGTATGTGTCTTGGTATGGTCCAGGGGGGCCCCTCAGCTTAATCTCCTTCCCCCCTCCCCTTTGTTGATCTGCAGCTCTGCTTGATCAGATAAGGGTCTGGTATGGATTTTGGAGGGGGACCCCACGTCTTCTTTTTTTATTTTGGCGTGGTTTTCCTTAAAATCAGAACGTTGTTGCAATTTTTTTTTGTTTATAAATTTGACGTGAGGTTTCCTCCATAAAAGAAGCAAAGGAAGTGTTTTAATTGGTCAAAGGACAAATCGCAATTATCTCAAGTCAGATCCTGTTCATTGAATTTGCATAAAAGTCGGACCTGAAGTAGCAGGGCAACGTCGGGTCGGAAGTTGTACGACTTTCGTGTCAGGGCAGTGTGAACCTATCCTTAAAGAGGGATTCCACCAAAAAAAAAAATATTAAAAGCCAGCAGCTATAAATACTACAGCTGCTGACTTTTAATAAATGGACACTCACCTGTCCCGGGTTCCAGCGATGCGGGCAGCCGAGGCCGATCGATCGCTCAGCTCTCGGCTGCTGTAGTCACCATTCTAGGTGAGGGAATCAGGAAGTGAAGCGAATCGGCTTCACTTCCTGGTTCCCTACTGCGCATGCGCGAGCCGCGCCGCGCAATAGGAAATCTCCGTGCTGTCACTGGGACCCGTGTGTGTCCCAGCAGACAGCGCGGCAGGGCAGGAAATGGCGTAGACTCCCACGGGAGTCTATGCCCGGAAGTGGGTGAAAATACCTGTCTTTGACAGGTATCTCCACCCCCCTCCCCCCTGAAAGGTGTCAATTGTGACACCGGAGGGGGGGAGGGATCCGATCAGCGGAGGTTCCACTTTAGGGTGGAATCCCGCTTTAATATGTTAATAAAATGTTTATATTAGACTTTTTTCTTTCTTTTTTACTTACTTTATTTTTGACCCAGTGACATTATCACTAGGTCTCTGTGCATCTCTAGGCAGTGCAGGTAGACATGGCCGATGGCTGTACACTGAATGCTGTTCCTGAAAACATCATGGCACCCTACCTCAGTGCTCCTCTGAACAGCCCTAATGCAAGCTGTGGTCTCTGGTCTAGAAGGAATTATGGAAATATAAAAATGCTTTAATGAGTGGATGTCAGTATGATAGGTGCTCCTAGGCTGCTCCAGGTAATGTCCACATGTGATGTTGAGTCTCCACAATTCAAGGAACTGAAATCCAATAAATGAAAGGGATGGGTCAGGAACAGTAAGGCTGGGAAGGAAAGAGCTAAATGATGCTGGGTGTTCGCAAGCCAGGAATTGAGGTGGGCTCTGCTTGACTTGCGGCTGCTTCTAATATATGCTGAGAAACTCACAGTGCAGTGAAATTGGAGCAAGCAATTTCAATGCAGAAGATGAGTCTATACAAGACTGTAGGGAAGGTCAGAGTTCAGTTTTAATAGAAACAAGGCAGTACAAACCTTTCATACAGTGTTTCTAATAATATTGCTTCCTTTGGTACACTACTGAAATATCAATGTCAGCAAGATTGCTGGGAATGTCCTCGGTGATTGGAAAATACCTAAGTGTGCCTGCCTATCTCTGTGTTCCCAGTTTCTCATATTCTGATTCAGCGGGTTACATCATAGTGGTAAAGGAAACGTGTGCAGAGCTCATAGACATGAATGTGTTCTCTCCACCCAGGAACAATCAGTTCAGGAAGCCTGACTCTTCTTACATAACAATGAATGGTGATTGTGATCTGACTATTTACATAAGGAATGTCAGGCTCCAATAAAACAGTGGATTGAAATGACTGGCCTGAACCATGTGATGTCTGCTGAGACCTGTCACACCTCCTTAGGAAAAAAGGAACATCAAAGCAATTTGGTTCTAAAAGTGATTTTAACCGCTTCAGCCCCGGAAGATTTTACTCCCTTCCTGACCAGAGCACTTCAATTCGGCACTGTATCGCTTTAACTGACAATTGCACAGTCTTGCAACGTTGCACCCAAACAAAATTGACGTCCTTTTTTCCCCAACAAATAGAACTTTCTTTTGGCGGTATTTGATCACCTCTGCGTTTTAAATTTTTTGCGCTATAAACAAAAAAATGAGTCACAATTATGAGAAAAACGCAATATTTTTTACTTTATGCTATAATAAATATCCCCCAAAAATATCTAAAAAAATATGTTTTCCTCAGTTTAGGCTGATATGTATTCTACATATTTTTGGTAAAAAAGAATTGCAATAAGCGTATATTGATTGGTTTGCACAAAAGTTATAGCGTCTACAAAATAGGGGATAGTTTTATGGCATTTTTATTATTTTGTTTGACTAGTAATGGCAGCGAACTGCGATATTTATCAGGACTGCGACATTATGGCAGACACATTATTGGGACCATTGGCATTTATACAGCGATCAGTGCTATAAAAGTGCATTGATTACTGTAAAAATGTCACTGGCAGGGAAGGAGTTAACACTAGGAGGCGATCAAGGGGTTAAGTGTGTTCCCTAGTGTGTGTTCTTACGGAATGGGGGAGGGGACAGTGTAGGGGAAGAGATAGATCGCTGTTAATACTCTGTATGAATAGACGATCTGTCACTCCCCTCAGAGAACTGGAAACTGTGTTTACACACACAGATCCCAGTTCTCCGTTTGCCCTAAGCGATCGCATCATCACCGTGGGTGAGCAGGGGGGCGCGCACCCCTAGTGGACAAAAAGGGAACCGGCGTAACATGACCGCGGTTCGCGCAGCCGAGCCATGTTGCCGCAGTATAACTGCGGCGGCTGGTCAGCAAGCGCCTAAAGCCCACTAAAATTTAAATTTTGTATAGAGTGTAGACATAGGCATTAAATCCACTGTCACGTTTTTATTACTGTCTCCCTGCCTGCTGTGGAAAGTCATCCTCTGTTTGTCCTGATTAGGGATGCACTTGATGTTCGGATGTTTGCCAAAAAAAAACTAACATTATGGGGCGTCCGTGGCAAATTTGAGGTCCGTGGAATGCCCCATAATGCACTGCGAGCTCGCAGTGCATTGCTGTATGATGATTGACCAAAGCATACACCTGACCTGCATGCTTTGGCCAATCCCAGTACCCTCAGCTAAGTTCCCATGTGTTCATGAACACATGGGAACAGGTGTTGCTGATGACATATCCATTGGAGCTCCATAGATTGGGATTTGGCCATTTACCTACATTGGGGCATCTGGATTCAGGAGTCTAGATTGAAGCTTCAATCTCTCTGCTTCGAATTAAACATCATTAAGGCTATAATCGTTTATTCATCTGGTAAGCACATCACTTATCTGGTGACGGGCACAGAATTTTCGGAGTTTGTGTGTGATCACGGTGGTGATATGCTGATCGTTTGGAATATCAGAACACCCTAATGGACTTTAATTTATAATTATTGTTTATGTCTATGCTAATTTTATTTGCTGTATGGTCCCTATCTCTCATAGATTAGTGATGCATATATCTTTCTGTGAACACTATGCGTATGTGTAGTGACCACTTTCGACAATAGACACCTATGTCTTATGTTTTTATATATATATAGTCATTTATTTAGTGCTATTGGCGCAGTTCTTTCTATATATATATATATATATATATATATACACACACACACACACACACACACACACACACACACACACACACACACACACACACACACACACACACTGCATCCAGTGTAGCCTATATCTACAGTGCATTCTGTGGTGTACTGTTTCTAATACACTTCAGGCAGAGCGTGTGTGTATGTGTGTGTATATATATATATATATATATATATATATATATATAAAATACATACACACAGTATCTCACAAAAGTGAGTACACCCCTCATATTTTTGTAAATATTTTATTATATATTTTCATGTGACAACACTGAAGAAGTTACACTTTGCTACAATGTAAAGTAGTGAGTGTACAACTTGTATAACAGTGTAAATTTGCTATCCCCTCAAAAATAACAACACACAGCCATTAATGTCTAAACCGCTGGCAACAAAAGTTGAGTACACCCCTAAGTGGAAATGTCCACATTGGGCCCAGTTAGCCAGTTTCCCTTTCCAGTGTCATGTGACTCATTAGTGTTACAAGGTCTCAGGTGTGAATGGGGAGCAGGTGTGTTAAATGTAGTGTTATCGCTCTCACTCTCTCATACTGGTCACTGGAAGTTCAACATGGCACCTCATGGTAAAGAACTCTCTGAGGATCTGAAAAAAAGAATTGTTGCGCTATATAAAGATGGCCTAGGCTATAAGAAGATTGCCAAGACCCTGAAACTTAGCTGCAGCATGGTGGCCAAGACCATACAGCGGTTTAATAGGACAGGTTCCGCTGTAGCTCAGAACAGGCCATGCCATGGTCGACCAAAGAAGTTGAGTGCACATGCTCAGCATCACATACATAGATTGTCTTTGGGAAATAGACGTATGAGTGCTGCCAGCATTGCTGCAGAGGTTGAAGAGGTGGGGAGACAGCCTGTCAGTGCTCAGACAGGCTACACACTGCATCAAATTGGTCTGTATGGCTGTCATCCCAGAAGGAAGCCTCTTTTAAAGATGATGCACAAGAAAGCCCGCAAACATTTTGCTGAAGACTAGCAGACTAAGGACATGGATTACTGGAACCATGTCCTGTGGTCTGATGAGACCAAGATAAACTTATTTGGTTCAGATGGGGCCAATCGTGTGTGGTGGCAACCAGGTGAGGAGTGCAAAGATAAGTGTGTCTTGCCTACAGTCAAGCGTGGTAGTGGGAGTGACATGGTCTGGGGCTGCATGAGTGTTGCCGAAACTGGGGAGCTACAGTTCATTGAGGGAACAATGAATGCCAACATGTACTGTGCATACTGAAGTAGAGCATGATCCCCTCCCTTTGGAGACTGGGCCGCAGGGCAATATTCCAACATCATAACGACCCCAAACACACCTCCAAGATGACCACTGCCTTGCTAAAGAAGCTGAGGGTAAAGGTCAAGGCCAAGTATGTCTCCAGACCTAAACCCTATTGAGCATCTGTGGGGCATCTTCAAAAGGAAGGTGGAGGAGAGCAAGGTCTCTAACATCCACCAGCTCTGTGATGTTGTCATGGAGGAGAAGAAGAGGATTCCAGTGGCAACCTGTGAAGCTCTGGTGAACTCCATGCCCAAGAGGGTTAAGGCAGTGCTGGAAAATAATTATGGCCACACAATTTGGACATTTTCACTTAGGGGTGTACTCACTTTTGTTGCCAGTGGTTTAGACATTAATGGCTGTGTGTTGAGTAATTTTGAGGGGACAGCAAATTGACACTGTTATACAAGCTCACTACTTTACATTGTAGCAGTCATTTCTTCAGTGTTGTCACATGAAAAGATAAAATAAAATATTTATAAAATGTGAGGTGTGTACTCACTTTTGTGAGATACTGTATATACAGTCTTGTATATGTGAGAATGAATATATATATATATATATATATATATATATATATATATATATATATATACACACAGTTATGCTCATACGTTTACATACCGTGGCAGAATTTGATTTCTTGGCCATTTTTTCAGAGAATATGAATGATAACACAAAAGCTTTTCTTTCACTAGTTAGTGTTTGGCTGTAGCCATTTTATTATCAATCAACTGTGTTTACTCTTTAAATCATAATCACGACAGAAACTACCCAAATGACCCTGATCAAAAGTTTACATACCCCAGTTCGTACCGTGTATTGCCCCCTTTAACATCAATGACAGCTTGAAATCTATTGTGGTATTTGCGGATGAAGCTCTTTATCTTCTCAGATGGTAAACCTGCCCATTCCTCTTGGCAAAAAGCCTCCAGTTCCTGTAAATTCTTGGGCTGTCTGAACTGCATGAACTGCACGTTTTGAGATCTCCCCAGACTGGCTCAATTATATTGAGGTCAGGAGACTGAGATGGCCACTCCAGAACCTTTACTTTTATTCTGCTGAAATCAATGACAGGTCGACTTGGCCTTGTGTTTTGGATCATTGTCATGTTGGAATGTCCAAGTACGTCCCACACGCAGCTTCCTGGCTGATGAATGCAAATGTTCCTTCAGTATTTTTTTTATAACATACTGCATTTATCTTGCTATCACTTTTGACCAAAATTCTTGTACCTTTGTAGCTCACACATCCCCAAAACATCAGCGATCCACCTCTGTGTTTCAAGGTAGGAATGGTGTACCTTTCATCATAGGCCTTGTTGACTGCTCTCCAAATGAAGTGTTTATGGTTGTGGCCAAAAAGCTTAATTTTGGTCTCATCACTCCAAATGACTTTGTACCAGAAGGTTTGAGGCTCGTCCCTGTGCTGTTTGGGTTATTGTAAGTGGGATACTTTGTGGCATTTGCGTAATAATGGCTTTCTTTTGGCGACGCTACCATGCAGCCCATCTTTTTTCATGTGATTCCTTATTGTGCATCTTGAAACAGCCACACCACATGTTTTCGGAGAGTCCTGTATTTCACCTAAAGTTATTTGTGGGTTTTTCTTTGCATCTCGAACAATTTTCTTGGCAGTTGTGGCTGAAATTTGAGTTGGTCTACTTGACTGTGGTTTGGTTTCAACGGAAACCCTTCTTGCACTTCTTGATTAGAGTTTGAACACTGATTGGCATTCTCAATTCATTGGATATCTTTTTATATCCCTTTCCTGTTTTTTACAGTTCAACTACCTTTTCCCGCATATCCTTTGACAATTCTTTTGCTTTCCCCATGACTCAGAATCCAGAAACGTCAGTATAGCACTGGATGAAAGATGCAAAGGTCTGTCAGGAGTCCAGAAACTCACTGACCTTTTATACACCCACACTACTTACAAGCAAACGGATCACAGGTAAGGATGGTTATCTTTAATAGCCCTTTTTATCAACTTGTCTGCATGTTATCACGCCAAAATCACCAGGGTATATACATTTTTGATAAGGGTCAGTTGGGTAGTTTCTGTTTTCATTATGATTTAAAAAAGTAAACACAGTTGACTGATAATAAATGGCTTCAGCCAAACACTAAACATGAGTGAAAGAAAAAGTTTTTGTTATAATTCATATTCTCTGAAAAATGGCCAAGAAATCATAAATTCTGCCAGGGTATGTAAACTTATGAGCACACCTGTATATATACACACTCTGAATCCAGTGTAGCTTATATTTACAGTGCATTCTGAGGTGTACTGTTTCTAATACACTTCAGGCGGTGTATTTAAGATAAGTGACTGGATGCTGTTACATATATATCTTGAAATCAATAGCAATAACAGTCACCCAAATCGGTTAAATATATTGAATATGTGTCTACCTGTGGTGAGATACAGTCCACATCAAGGAGTCCTTGCTGGCAGTGCCAATGAAACCACACAAACGGCTAATTTTTTATATGGTATGACATGCCGACGCATGTGCATTAGAAAGTGTGTAATGTGTGGTATCTCAAAGTGGGCCAATGATGCAAATGTCTATATGTGTCACAATAGACATATGCAATAGAGCAGTATGGCAGTACATAAGTCACGTATGTTTGTGTTAGTATAGTCTGACTTACACCTCTTGTGTTGAGATGGATACCATCCAGAATTAAAAAATAAATTCTGTGTGTTTTTTCTTTATGGTAGTCCCTAAGATGTCTTCCAAGCGGGAGCTCTGCGTTCGCAGTTAGCATACTTGTAATATTGAATTCCTCCTCTTTTTCTAAATTCTAGTTTTGTTTTTCCTACATAGAAACTCTGACATTGATACATTAACACACATACCACACCTGCAGTCTTACAATTTGCAAAGTGTTGCGGCTTAAAAACTTTTTTAATTGGCAATATGATATTTGATCCAGTATTCATGTATTGACCGATGGTGCAACTGTCACATGTGAAAGTATCTAAGCGTTTGCAAAGGTCTTTTTTATAGAGTCCTACAAATTTGCTTTGGACTGATTTGACTTTTATGGGTATAGTCTTCCGAAAAGTAATGGCCAGATGTGTAAATATATGAGGACAGAGTGTTGGATCAATTTCTAAAATCCGCCAATGTTTTTCTAAGATTTTATGAATAATGTTATGTTGATTGCTAAACTTGTGTCAGAAACCATGAAATCAGACTGAGACAGAATTACAGTTAAATCGCACTTGTTTAATAATAAAAGTAAATAAAACAAACGTAGTCAAAACATAGCCAGAGTTCAGGAACCAGAACAGATAGTCAGACAAGCCAAACGTCAGGGAGATGAGCGTAGTAAAACAGCAAGCAGGATCTGGAGCCAGAAGGGATGTCAGCCAAGCAAGTCTTTAAACAGGAACACAGTCTCTGTGATGTTGACCAAGGTAAAGGCAGAGATCCTCTGGGCTGGACAGCTTAAGTAGGGAGGACTTATGAGCAGGATGTCATCAACAGCTGAGTAACCGTGGAGAGATAGGAGCTGGCAATTAGCCGACAGCTGAGCGGCCAGCTCAGAGAAGGAAGGGCTGAGCCCAGCCCTGACAATACCCCCTCCTTAATGACCCCTCCCACTCAGAAGACCACTAGGCTTGAGGGGAAAACATCTATGGAAATTACGGAGGAGAACGGGGGCATGTACATCCAAGGATGAGACCCAAGAATGTTCCTCCAGACTGTACCCTTTCCAATGCACCACGTACTGTATGCACCAATGGAACCTACGGGAGTCAACAATGGACTATACTTTATATTCCTCAGTGCTCTCAACCTGTACAGGGTGAGGAGGTCGCACCGAGGTGGTAAAGCAGTTGCAGACCAAAGGTTTTAATAAGGAGACATAAAATACATTTGAAATACACATATTAGCATCTGCAGAGACAAGCCCTGGCTGCAGTGACTAACACTTGTCTCCTCCATGTGTGCAGTGCACAGAGCGCTTCTCTTCCTTCAAGAAGGTATTTGTGATGTGCTTTGTTTGTATATGAATAAGAAGAAAAAAAAAACAAGAGGCGCATGCGCGGAGGCTCCTAAGATGGACGCGTAGTCCGAGAGCTCCGTCCTGCCGCAGCAGCTCCGGCCTCTCTTTCAGCACCCCCCGCAGCGATATTCGTCTGGAAAATACCCATACAGCCAGCGGAAGCCTCGGGGACACATCCGATGTACGCGGGAGCGGTAAGGAGGAACCTGAAGCCCGCATTCGAAGCCGCTGTGTCCCTGTCAGAAACGGCCAAGATGGCGGCGGATCCGCGCTGCCCAGGCCCCGCGCGCTCGCCTAGCCTACACACAGCGGCATCCCCGTCCTTACTGGCACCGGACCCCTTAGCTGATTTCCCCCCCTGGGAGCCACCTCTCCTGCTTCTACAGCTTCCCTCCTGGAGCATACCCTGGCAGACATGGGCCTCTCACCTATGGAGGCTGGCCCACCTCAGTCTCATCCCTCACTACAGTCTGAGGCCTCGGGCCTACATCATAACCTGAATGTATCTGATCTCTTTACTAAGTTTGCTGAACTCCTGAACATAACGGCAAACAAGATTACAAGTGACATTAAGGCTGACCTTCAACATATAGGCTCCCGCATTGAAATAGTCGAGTCTAATTTGGAAACCACTATTACCAGGACCAATCAAAACACGGCGTGCATACAGAATCTACAAGAACAATTGGAGACTGCACAAGCTAAAATAGACGATCTCGAAAATAGAAATCAAAGGTACAATTTTCGGGTCAGGGGGCTTCCTGAATCCTTCAAAGATGTTCCTGAAACGGTTTCTTCCATCATCAAAACACTAATTCCAGATATCCCGAACCACCAACTGGAATTGGATAGGGCCCACAGAGCCCTCAGACCTCCCAGGGCGGATGGCCTCCCCCGAGACATCGTGGTTAAACCCCACTTCTATTCGGTCAATGAGGAAATAATGCGCAAATCAAGATCCTTGCCGAAGATCATTTTTCAAGGCCATCATCTGCAGATCTTTGCTGACTTATCTCCGTCTACTATCCAAAAAAGGAGAACCTTGAAACCTCTGCTTCAAGTCCT
Organism: Lithobates pipiens; assembly: GCF_037356315.1. NCBI lineage: Eukaryota > Metazoa > Chordata > Amphibia > Anura > Ranidae > Lithobates > Lithobates pipiens. Next base: position 152,362,106 of record NW_027507789.1, on the reverse strand, counting down.
GATGGAGAAAGAAATCAAGTATTGGTGGCTCTTTCCATTCCAGCTCAAATTTGTTTGGAGAGGCAAAGCCTACACTTTTGGTTCCCTGCATGAAGGGGAAAAACTCCTGCTGCAGCTAGGCCTCATCAGCCAGACCCCAAATCACGCTCCTCATGGAAACACGCTACAGTCTGCCAAGAGACAACTGCCCACCAGCCCCCTGCCTCCAGTGTGGGAGACAGTGCGCTCCAAGAAGTCTAAGGAAACTGGTCCCCCCTGAGAGCACCAACCACAAGCTTTTCAAGTACTTTGTAACCTCTCAGAAGCTCCCCGGGAGCAACTTCCACCCCACTTGTGCCTGGGGTCCTGACTCTTTCCTCTGTCTACTAATGCCTCTCCCATCAACGGTGGACATGAGGCGGACATTGGAAAGTGACCAGGTCGTGTTACCCCCTTTGGGACTTCCCATTGTTTCTCCCCATGTCCCACTCCTTCTCATGCTTGTTTTTGGGGGGGGGGGGGGGTGGGGGAATGTGTTTGGTCATTATATTTTTCTCCCTTGATGACACCTCGGGTCTCATTAGTGGTTCCCATCCTCGCCCACCCGTGAGTCCGGTGATTTTTCTTTTTGTTTATTTTTACTCATCCACATGCCAAATGTCCATGACTTTCAATTCCTCTTAGTTTCAGGTGTTATTTGTGTTCCTGTTCATACATTTTCCATACATTTTTCATATGTTGATTTTTTCACATTTAAAGCTGCAAAACGGGCTCTCTGTCCTCCCCCTCCACTTTAGCTTATCCCAACTTATTAATCATAGTGGAGGCACGAGAGCCTTGGTTGTAATGGTGCCTTATTTAAGCTTATTTTTATATGTTTTATGGTCCTCCCATAACTGTTGGGGCCTGCCTGCTGCGGCGGTACTCATGTACCCCCCATTTGTCTGGCTTACTGTGGTGTATTGGTCCTAGTGACTGGACAAATCATGTCCCTATTTTTTGAAGGGACAGTTTGTGTGAATGTTTGGTCGTTGCTTGTGGAGGGCTCTGTCCCCTCCACTATACGGTTGGCTCTCTTGTCACCCGTCTTTCTAGTTCTCCTTCTCTCTTTTCTTCTTTCCTTCTGTATTTATTTTTACACTATCGTTGCAGGAGTCGCCGGAGGGGCATTGCATCGGAACATTCATCTTCCTCAGGGGTTTCTCCCATGGTTTGTAGTATGGATTGGGTCCGGTGGGATCTGTGGGGTAAGTGCTTTTGATTTCTATGGCGGTCCCCCCTCTCTGCTCAATGACTGATACGCCCTTGCCTCCACTATCTCCACTCAAAATAATTTCCCACAATTCCCAGGGACTGAACTCTCCCATTAAACGTCGCAAAGTTTTTCAGTATCTATACAAACATGGGGTGGATGTAGCTCTGCTTCAGGAAACACACTTCCCTAAAAGATTTAATCCCTCCTTTATACACTCTAAATTCCCTCTATTTTACCTGGCCAATGCTGAGGATAAAACGAGGGGAGTGGGCATTTTTGTTTCTAAACGCTGCAAATTTACACTGAAATCTGAATTCAAGGACACGGAGGGTAGGTTCTTGTTAGTGGTGGGTGATCTCGATGGAAAACTGTACTCATTAGTTTCTTACTATGCTCCTAACAAGGGCCAGCTAGCCTTTTTTAAACGTATGCTCTCCACTCTATCGCCATTACTGGAGGGTACTGTAGTTTTCGGTGGGGACTCCAATACCGCATTTGACCAGGGTTTAGACAAATCACGCCCTCCTGGCAAACGCCTGACCAGACCTACCAATCAAAGCCTACGTATAGCCAAGCTGCTTTTTCAGCGAGGTTTGGTTGACATCTGGAGAGAAGTGAATCCGACTCTAAGAGACTTTACACACTATTCTAACCCTCATGGCTCCTTCTCCCGGATAGACCACATCCTTATCGAATCTGTCTCTATCCCTCTGGCTACAAGGGCTAGTATTAAAGAGGTGGTCTGGTCAGATCATTCCATGGTAGTTTTGTTCCTCTCTCGTCCTGCTAACCACAGGCCGAGTAGACGTTGGAGACTTAATGAGTCTATTTTGAGTGATCCCGCTAACGTTCAAGAAATTGAACGAAATATCCTTCAGTACTTTGCCACAAATGATACACCTGACATAGATGCCACTTGCCTGTGGGCTGCCCATAAGGCGGTAATTAGGGGTCAACTTATACAACTTTCTTCCCAAATCAACAAAGCTAACAAAGCTAATATTAAAAATCTGGACAAGGAGTACACCAAACTAGCCAAACAACATAAAAAGAACCCAAGCTCTGTCCCCATTCCCCAGCTCGATGCTGCTAGAGTGGCTTTGAACTTGGCCCTAACCACCAAAGCCGAAAAATGGCTGCGCTGGAATAGAGCAAGATTCTACTATCAGGGTGATAATATTGGTTCTATGTTGGCCAAGAGACTGACACCTAAATTCCGAACCCCGGCTCTCCCCAAAATCAGAATACAAGGAGGCTCCATGTCCCAGAACCCCCAGCGCATTATGCGCGAATTCCATGACTTTTACACATCATTGTACAGTAGTACTCATAGTCCATCCCCTACAGACATTAACAAATTCCTTGATACCCTCCCGATCCCCTCACTAGAAGATAGACACAAATGTAGGATGGATTCGCCCATTTCAGCGGATGAGGTGTGCGCGGTGATAAAAAATTTGAAAACGCATTCGGCCCCTGGTCCGGATGGGTTTTCGATACCCTACTATAAGGCGTTTGCCCCTACGCTTGCCCCATACATGGCCCGTTTTTTCAACACTCTCCGAAGGGGGGGAGTTTAGATTCCTCTCTCAATGAGGCTTACATCACTGTTCTCCCTAAGCCTAATAAAGATGCTAGTTCAGTCGGTAATTATAGACCAATCTCTCTTATCAATAATGATTTAAAGATTCTGACCAAGATCCTTGCGGACCGTCTGGCTTCCTTCATTAGCTTATACATACACAAGGACCAAGTGGGATTCATTCCGGGTCGACAAGGCCCGGATCAAACGCGCAGGGCCATAGACATCATATCGCTTCTTCATTCGAATTGGGACGGGAAATCTACCAGACAGGGATGCCTCTTGTCTTTAGATCTCCAAAAAGCGTTTGACTCTGTACACTGGTCATATATTTTCACCACCCTACAACGTTGGGGATTTGGAGATTCTTTTCTTAATGTCTTGCGCGCCTTGTACTCATCCCCAACGGCCCAAGTACGTCTGCAGGGATTTTATTCGGAATCTTTCCCCATATCCAGAGGGACCAGACAGGGATGTCCGCTTTCCCCTTTAATATTTGCAATAGCGATCGAATCCTTGGCCATAGCCATTAGGCATAACCCAAATATACAGGGTATTCATTGCGGTTCTGGCCAGCACAAATGTGCCTTATTTGCGGACGACATCCTCATGTTCGTCTCTTCCCCCCTGACCTCTTTGCCCAATGTTTGTAGTCTCCTAGATGACTTTGGATCGATTTCAGGTCTCAGGGTTAATTATCAGAAATCTCAAGCTCTCAATGTTAATATCCCTGAATCACTCAAAGAGAGGTTTAGGGACAGCTTCAAGTTCACCTGGAGTGACTCTTCGATATCGTATCTGGGGATTAAATTAACCCCCAGGATCGATCTCCTCCATCAAGCTAATTACCCTACGTTATTCCACAAGTTGGAGGAGGATCTCATCGGGTGGACTGGGCTGTCCCTATCCTGGCTGGGTAGAATCAATGCCATAAAGATGACGCTGCTCCCCCGCATTCTGTACTATTTCAGGGCTCTTCCCATCCCAGTGGATAGAGTGCGCCTGCAACGCTTTCAAGCTAAAGTTATTAAATTTGTCTGGGGAAAGGGTGGACATAGATTCTCTAAATCTATTTTATTCAGATCTAAATCGGAAGGAGGTTTGGGACTCCCAAACTTACGTCTATACTATCAAGCAGCCCAGTTGGCACAGGTGTCAGCTATCTATTCTAGATGGGAACAGCCTGATTGGATACAGATAGAGAGACAAGCGGTACCTAGGCACACGCTAGACTTCCTTATGTGGAGCCCTAAAAAAATGAGACCTCCGATCCTCTCCCCAACTCTCTCACACTCCTTCGCAGTATGGGATGGACTTAAACATAATTGCGCCCTAATTTCCCAATTAAAACCTTTATCTAATTTATTCCATAACCCAGACTTCCCTCCGGGCCTGGACATTAAAGCCTTTCAATGGTGGCTGGACAAGGGGCTATATAGAATAGGTCATTTCCTCAGACCAGTAGGCCCAATATCTAAAGCCTATTGCACCAGCAAACTTGATATGCCCCCCACTGAAATATTTCGATTCACTCAGATCTCAAATTTCTTACACAAAAAATGCAAGTCCCTTCCAAGTGGTCCCCAGGTGACGGCTTATGAAACATGGTGCGGTCAGTCCGATGAGCAGAGGGGGGGGATTTCAGTCATTTATAAGGCACTGTCTTCCACAAAGTCCAAGACATCTTACATGTTGGCTTGGGAAGAGGACCTTGGCCAGTCCTGGAACATCGAGCTGTGGCATGGTCTGTTCCTTAAGTCCTTCAGAGGTATCCTTAACCCAAGTATGATAGAGGCTGGTGTCAAGGTGCTAACGAGATGGTACCTAGTCCCCTCGAAATTGGCTAAAATGTTCCCTTCCACCTCCCCACTGTGCTTCAGGGGTTGCGGCCTTCGAGGTGACATAATACACACGTGGTGGACATGCCCTAGAATACGGCAGTTCTGGTATAGGATCTTTACCTGGATATCCAGAGTCTCCGCCACACCGGTTCAGATGTCTCCTTTGGTGGCACTTCTTAACTCCTCCAGGAGTACGCAACGCCTCATCACATTCATTTTATTGGGAGCCAAGCTCACTATTGCCAAAGTCTGGAAGCAGCCCTCTGTTTCCTCTGTACAGGCCAAAAGGAAAATTTCCTGGATCATGCTACAAGAAAAGACGGCAAGCGTACTCCTGGACCGCTCGGACAAATTCAGGGCCACTTGGGAACCATGGGCGCACTTCGTGGGAGTTTCTCTATCCACATAGATGCTCCCGGTTTTAGACCCTGATTACGGTTTTGTTACCCCCAGGTGACTCCTGTAAGAAAATGCCACTTCCCTTTACCTTCCTTTTATCTTTCTCCCTCTCTCTTCTTCTCCTTTCCTCCTATCTTCTTTCTTCGCCTTCTTCTAGGTAGCCTAGTGAGAGACGGTCTGTAGCGGATGCTTCATTGCGGAGTAGGGCCAGGCCAGCTGATTTCAGGGCCAGTTCCTGCATCGCGATGTAGATCTCAGTATTTTACTCTCGGTTCACAGAAACCTGCAGTGCATACTTTCAACCAGTTGCACTGGGCTTCTATGCACGTTCGGGATGTTGTTCCAGTCATCCCAGGTTTACTCTGGCATTATAGTCATGCTACATGTTTTGGTTACATATGTTGGCTCACGTACATAATTTAATACTTCTTGTGGATTTACTCCTGGTCCTCTCTGTCTTCATTTTGGGCAGGGGGATAGGGGTCCTCGGCCACAGCAAAGAGCCCTTATGGGGTGGCGGAGATCCCTCCCTCCTTCCTTGACCATTATATTTTTTATGTATTTTTTTTTTCTCTTCTTTGACTGGGATTTTATTCAAATGCCTACGTTAGCTCAGGCCTATTAGAGGCAATTGATTACCTCAGATGCATGACTGTGTACTTCCTATCATATATATTTTGTGTTGGATCCTGGTCCGTATTATAATGCTCGGTAAGCTTGCAAACTGGCTTGACGTTTTCAAACTTCAGACTGTCTATATTTCTATATTACCTCTAACTATGTTCTAGTCATTTTCACGTTGACTTTGTTTCCTGTTCTTGATGCAAAATAAAAATATATTGAAACGAAAAAAAAACAACAACTTTGAACTCAATAAAAAGTCTTTGATTGAAATACACATATTAGAAGGATGGTCTAATGCATAAGCTACTGAGTTAATTCTGCGAAGAATACAGACAGGCCCAATAAACCGAGGTGCGATCTTCAGTGAGGGAACACGAAGTCGGAGATTGGGAGATGACAGCCAGACCCTGTCCCCAACCTGGTAGGAAGGCACAGGGAGGTGTCTGCGGTCAGCATGGAGTCTGTACCTATCATTAGCATGTCGCAAAGCCTCCTGGACTTGTGCCCAAGTGGAACGAAGACCATGGAGATGCTCCTCTAATGCAGGAATATTCTGCAGAACAAACGAGTCAGGCAACATGGAATGTTGGAAACCATAATTCGCCATAAACAGGGACAATCGGGAAGCAGAATTCAAGGCACTGTTGTGAGCAAACTCTGTCCACGGTAATAGCTCTGACCAGTTGTTATGATCAGAAATATAGCAACGTGGGAATTGCTCCAAGAACTGATTGCCTCGTTCAGAGCCCCCATTAGATTGCTGGTGATACACAGAGGAGAAAGCAAGCTGAACTCCCAACTGTGCACAAAAGACTTGTCAGAACCGGACACAAACCGACTATCCCTGTCCAAGACAATCATCTTGGGTATCCCATGTAAGCGAAAGATCTCCCGAGCAAAAAATGGAAGCCAGTTCTTTAGAATTGGAATACAATGACACATCTTTGAGAACCGGTCAACCATCATAAGGATAACTGTGTTGCCCTGGGGAGTTGGGTAACTCCACAATGAAATCCATAGACAGGTGGGTACAGGGCCTCTCTCTATTGGTTATGGGTTGTAGGAGGCCAGGTGTCACGGGTCAAGGCCACTGTAGGACTGCTGAAAGTTTCTCTGGGTCCATCGAAAAACCAGCAGTGGAAATGACATAACCCAGGAATTGAACCTGTTCGCGATGGAACGCACACTTCTCCAATTTACAAAAGAGATTGTTCTCTTAGTTTCTGAAGCACACGACAGACATCTGTGTGTGGCTCTCCAGGGATTTGGAAAATATGAGGATATCATTGGGATAAACCACCACACATAACTGCAACAAATCTCGGAGGTCATCATTAATAAATTCCTGGAAAACTGCCGGGATGTTACAAAGGCCGAAAGGCATTATGAGGTACTCAAAATGGTCTGTTCTTGTATTAAACATAGTTTTCCACTCGTCCCCCTCCTTAAGCATCACAAGATTGTATGCCCCTCTAAAACCAAGCTTCATGAAAACCGTTGCTCACTTGAGTCTGTCAAATATCTCCGTATTCAACGGAATCAGATAGGCATTCTTAATTGTGAAACGATTGAGACCCCTATAATCAATAAAAGGTCTCAGTTCACAACTCTTCTTCACGAAGAAGAAACCAACACCAGCAGGGGATGAGGATTTGTGGATGAAACCTCGAAAAAGCGCGTCTGCAACATACTCCTCCATGGCCTTATCCTCCAAGACTTACAAAGGGTAAACCCGGCCATGAGTGGGTATGGCACCAGGTTGAAGGTCAATTGCGCAATCATGCGGCCGATGTGGAGACAAACTACCTGCTTGACCTTTGTCAAAGTCATCACTAAAATCGCAGTACTCCTCTGGTAGGGAGGAGAGTGAAGAGGTGCACAGGACCTTGGCTACCTTCTGGAAGCATGTCTTACTGCATTGTTGCAACCAGGAGAGAACCTCAGCACGGAGCCAATCAAGAGGGGTTGTGCCTCTAACCAATAACCAGTGGAAACTTAGGTGAGGAAATAACTTGGAATTGGATTCTCTCATGGTGAAGAGCCCCTACGGCCATAGACAATAGAACCATATCATGAGTCACATGGGTAGGCTGTAGGGGTCTCCCATCAAGAGCCTCTGTGGCAAGTGGAGTGTCACGCAGCTGCAGCGGAATCGAGTGCTTCGATATAAAAGCAGCATCAATGAACAGATGCCCCAGAGTCAATTAGAGCCTGCATCTCGATGGATGACTCAGCCCAAAAAAGAGTGAGGGACTTATCCTTCTGGATAACTGGGGACAAAACAATGCCACCTAAGGTCTGTCCGTGACAGGACCTCAAGGTTCGGGCGTTCCTTGGAAGGGTAGGACAACACTTCAAAAAGTGACCTGCCTGGCCACAATAAAGGCACAATCTCTCCCTCCTCCTAAAGGTTCTCATCTGCAGAGAGACATGTGAAGCCCAAGTGCATGCGTTCATCTTCACTGACCGACTCTGTACCAGGAGGCATGCAAAGTGAGGGAGGCATGGGTGGGATGGCAGAAGAAAAAACAGCGCCAATCTAAGTGCAGTATTGTTGAATCAAAGACATTTAATTTGTGAAGTTATGCACTCACACTCTACCAGAAAGTTTCAGGCACATCATGTATCTAGAGGGCATCGCAGGGCTCTCGAGGAGAAGCGGTAACTCGTTCGGCTGTATCTCTCGTCCGGTGGCGCCGGTGGTTCCCAGCATCGCACGGCTTGGTGTAACAGCGTCAAGGAGGTCCGTTCGTCCGTTCGTTGTTACATTGAGGGGCGCACTGCGATGACGTTTCGTTGTGGTTTACGTTGCACGCGTTCGGAGCATGCGTGCTCCTTCATCAGGCATCTGGGTTACCATGTTTGGAGTGGTTTAAATAGGGAAAGGGGGCAGTTCTAATTGGTCGTTCGAGTTTAGGTTCCACCTTATGGGGCGGAGCTGTTCCGACCAAAGCATGGTGTTGATTGCTCATGTGTTGCAGGCTGGTTGTATGTGATTATTGTGTGTGTGTCCATCAATGTATGTGGATACAGGTTGGATAGTGTGGACAAGATGTGGGGAAAAAGTGATAAGAGTTGGAACTTTTTTATTTATTTAATTGTTTTAAAAAATGTTTTAAAAAATTATGAAAATACTTGTTAAAGGTGTAAAATAGAAGTGGATTTTGCAAGAATTAAAAGAAGGTTGTTAAAGGTTAAAAAAATACATAGAAAATACATATAAAAAATATATATATATATAAAAAAGAGATTTTTTATATATAAAAAATATATATAAAAAATATATAAAGAATCAATAAAAATAGAGGTAAAAATAATAAGGATAAAATTAAAATAGGAATAAAAATAACAATAAAAATAACAATAAAAATAAAAATAAAAATACAAATAAAAATAAAATAAAATAAAAATAGAACTAGGAATAAAAATAAAAATGAAAAAGGGGCAAAAAATTGTTAATTAAATTGCTGAAGGTATATTTCTATGGTGGGTATTATGACATAACATAGTGAGAGACATGTATATTGATAGGATTTGATATTGTGAAAATTTGGTACTGTAAAATACAATAAAATGGTGTTAAAACGAGACGTGGATGTTAAAGCAGAACATACACATATATATATATATATATATATATATACACACACACACATACATACACACATACATATATATATATATATATATATATATATATATATATATATATATATATATATACATATATACATACATACGCATGCACACGCACTCGTACGTGTGTGAACCCACATATAGTGGGATCAGAAAAAGGCGCGTGGATACTGATTTGTGGAGGTGAAGGCGGGGGGGGGGGGGGGGCGGGGGCGGCTAAGCAATTTTAAGTCTCATTAAAAAATCTCATGGAAAAAGTGTGATGGGTAAAAATTAGACAACTGAGTTGATTTCTATGTCCTCGTTGAGGCCTCCAGGCGTGAGGATGTCTAACCAGTGGCGGAACTACCGCCATAGCAAAACATGCGGGCGCTATGGGGCCCGCAGTCAAGTGGGGCCCGGTGAGGATAGGCTCCGTGGCTCCGCGGGAGATAGCGGGTGAGAGCGGGCTGTCCGCGGGCGGCCCGCAGCTCCGTGGGTGGTCCGCGGGCGGCCCGCGGCTCCGCGGGTGGTCCGCGGGTAGTCCGCGGGTGGTCCGCGGCTCCGCGGGTGGTCCGCGGGCGGCCCGCGGGTAGTCAGCGGCTCCGCGGGTGGTCCGCGAGCGGCTCCGCGGGTGATAGTGGGACTGGGAGGCAGATGAGAGTGGGCATGAGTGGGCTGGCCAATCAGGGAGCTGACGGGCGGGGGAGCATAGAGATGACATCATCTCTCGCTGCCCTCTCATCCCTGTAGTGCAGTTCCCCCTCACTGTGCAGGCAGCCAGGAAGAGATGACATTATCTCTCTGCTGCCTGACTGATAATCTGCTGCCTAACTCTGTGACACAGCAGGAAAGTGGCAGAGCAAGTGACAATCCATAATGTGTGGCAGGCGACGTGGCAAGTGACAACCCGGGACGTGGCAAGTGACAATCCGTAACGTGTGGCAGGTGACATGGCAAGTGACAATCCATAATGTGTGGCAGGCGACGTGGCAAGTGACAACCCGGGACGTGGCAAGTGACAATCCGTAACGTGTGGCAGGTGACATGGCAAGTGACAACCTGGATGTGGCAAGTGACAATCCGTAACATGTGGCAGGTGATGTGGCAAGTGAAAATCCATGACATGGCAAATAACAATCCATAATGTGTGGCAGGCAACGTGGCAAGTGACAACCAGGGACGTGGCAAGTGACAATCCGTAACGTGTGGCAGGTGACATGGCAAGGGACAACCTGGATGTGGCAAGTGACAATCCGTAACATGTGGCAGGTGACGTGGCAAGTGAAAATCCGTGACATGACAAGTGACAATCCGTAATGTGTGGCAGGTGGCGTGGCAAGTGACAACCCGGGACGTGCAAGTGACAATCCATAATGTGTGGCAAGTGACAATCTAGGATGTGGTAAGTGACAATCTGTAATGTGTGGCAATCTAGGACGTGGCAAGTGACAATCCGTAATGTGTGGCAGGTGACGTGGCAAGTGACAACCTGGATGTGGCAAGTGACAATCCGTAACATGTGGCAGGTGACGTGGCAAGTGAAAATCCGTGACGTGACAAGTGACAATCCGTAATGTGTGGCAGGTGACATGGCAAGTGACAATCCGTAATGTGTGGCAGGTGACGTGGCAAGTGACAACCCGAGACGTGGCAAGTGACAATCTAGGACATGGCAAGTGACAATCCGTAATGTGTGGCAGGTAACGTGGCAAGTGACAATCCGGGACGTGGCAAGTGGACAATCCGCAACATGTGGCAGGTGACATTCTGCAAAGTGTGACAAGTGACAATCTGCATCTGGTGGCAGGCGACGTGGCAAGTGGACAATCCGCAATGTGTAGCAGGTGATGTGACAAGTGACAATCCTTAATGTGTGGCAAGTGACAATCCAGGACGTGGCAAGTGACAATCCATAATGTGTGGCAAGTGACGTGGCAAGTGACAATCCAGGACGTGGCAAGTGACAATCCATAATGTGTGGCAAGTGACGTGGCAAGTGACAATCCAGGACGTGGCAAGTGACAATCCATAATGTGTGGCAAGTGACAATCCAGGATGTGGCAAGTGACAATCCATAATGTGTGGCAGGTGACTTGGCAAGTGACAATCTGGGATGTGGCAAGTGGACAATCCGCAACATGTGGTAGGTGACATTCCGCAACGTTTGACAAGTTACAATCTGCATCTGGTGGCAGGCGATGATGGCAAGTGACACGCTCAGGGATCCCACTGATTTTGCATTATGGTGAGTTGAACTATTTCATTTTATATAACAGAACAGAAATTGGTTAAAAGGCCTGGAGGTCTGCAATGTGTTCCCTTCAGGGGCTGCATACAGTATACTGCATACTTTGTTGTTCAAAATTAATATAAGCTGTTGCCTGGGTACTGTGCCACATGGGTGTGGTAGTCTGTTGTTTAATAGCATTAGTTCATTTTTTTTTGGTGGGGGGGGGCCCATACAACATTTTGCTATGGGGCCCTGTGATCTCTAGTTACGCCCCTGTGTCTAACGTATATATCCAAAAAGTTTCCCTCTCGCAGAGACGTTTGAAACGTTCTGCGAGGGGGAAGGATCCAGGTATCTGTTCAAGGGCCCATACTTGCATGCCCTCTGTGGACCCTTGATGGTGTTCTTTAAAGTGTCGTGGGATAGTGAGATTGGAGTCCCCTTCTACTGATCGGCGATGTTCGCCAAACCTTTTTCTTAGGGTACGAATGGTACGCCCTATATAAAGTAGGTTGCAAGGGCAGCGGATTGCATATATTACAAACTCAGAGGAGCAGTTGTAGAACTCTTTTAGTTGGTATGTGTTGCCCTTTGTGGTAAAAGATTTTTGGCGGTGTTGGACAAATTTACAGGTGAGACATTTTTGTTTCTTGCATTGGTACATGCCCTTCAGGGTGAGGAATGTCCTGAGTGGCTTTGGTTTGTTATCGGTTTTTAATTTGCTCGGGGCAATAAAACTTTTTATGTTGCGTGCTCTACGATATGTTATCTTGGGGTATCCGTTAAGGAGGTTTTTAACAGAGGGTCTTCTAGAAGGATACTCCAATGGTTTTTGAAGATTTTTTCCATTTTTTGTGTTGGGAGTGATATTGAGTAATGAATCTGGTGCTGTGAGTTTGGGAATGGACAGTCGGTTTGTTCGATGTGGTTTCATGTGGTTGGGGTGTGACCGGGTGTGTTTCTGGCTGGGTGTCCAGGAATTTGGTGAAGGCTTCATCTACTAGGGTGGGGGGATAGCCTTTGTCTTCAAATTTTCTTTTAAACAGAGTGCCCTGCTCGATATAATCTGAGTTGTGAGTACAATTTCGTTTTAAACGATTAAATTGACTCTTTGGGATATTGGTGATCCACCTTGGGTGGTGGCAACTTTGGAAGTGTAAATATGAATTTCCTGCAGTGGGTTTTATGTGGTTTCTTGCGAAGATGGTTTTATTGATATGACAGAGTTCAAGATCTAAAAAGGGTAAGGTATCTGGACTGGATTCAAAAGTGAAAGATAGGCCTAGATCATTAGCGTTACAGTGTGAGACGAAGTGGTCTATGGGTGGTCCGGTGTTGTCCCATATGATGATAATATCATCTATATAGCGACCTATGTATATAATATGCTCTGTATATGGATTGTTGTTCCAAATGTAAAGAGTTTCCCAGAAGCCCATTGTCAGGTTTGCATAGCTAGGTGCAAAATTGGCACCCATAGCTGTCCCTTGGGTTTGTAAGTAGAATTTTTTATTGAAGGAGAAGTAGTTGTGGGTGAGGCAGAACTTTGTGGAATCTAAGATAAACTCTGCTTGTGCAGTTTTTAGGGATGGGTCTAGGGCTAAGAAGTGTTTTACTGCCTGAAGGCCAAAAGCATGGGGAATTGAAGTATAAAGGGAATTGACATCCAAGGACACCCATTGGTAGGTGGGCTCCCAGGAGTAGGTTTTTAGGATCTCTAGTAGGTGTGTACCATCTCGTATGTAAGTTTGGAGATTTTGTGCCAGTGGTTGCAGGAAATGGTCAATGTAGATAGAAAAGGGGCTGGTTATACTTTCCATTGCGGCAACAATTGGTCTCCCCGGGGGATTCTCTGAATTTTTATGTATTTTGGGAAGGTGATAGAAATAGGGAGTGTTATAATATGTTTTGGATAGAAAGGAAGCTTCTGCTTTTGTAATAATATTATCTCCAAGGGCTCGTTTTATGAGTGCTTCAGCTTCTATAGAGAAGAGGGGGAGCGGGTCACTTTTTAAGGGCTTGTATGTATTGTTATCGGAGAGTAATCTGTTGGCCTCATTTAGATAGTCTTGGGTGGGATGGCAAAGCTTAGAGGCAAATGTACAGGAGGCTTCCGCAAGCGCTCCTTAAAAGAGAGTCTTTCTCTGGAGTCAATGAGGATGGCAAATGTGATCAACTTCTCCAGCTCAGTGGGTATATCTCGGGCTGCTGTCTCATCCGTGATGGAATCCGAGAGACCATGAGAAAAAACAGCCACAAGGGCCTCATTGTTTCAAGCAATCTCTGCTGCCAGAGAACGGAATTCAATGGTGTAGTTGGTAACACTCATGTTTGATGCACATGAGGCATTTGGCGGCAAAAGCGGAGCATGCAGGAATGTCAAATACCCTTTTAAAGGAGGCCACAAACTCAGGGTAACTCAAGACAACAGGTTTTTGCGTCTCCCATAGAGGGTTTGCCCAGGCGAAGGCTCTTTCAGAAAAGAAAAAATATCACAAAACCTACTTTTGCTTCTGTCCGTGGGAAGCGCATGGGGCAGCATCTCAAAGTATATCTCAACCTGGTGCAGAAACCCTTTGCATTGGACTCGATCACCCCCAGATCGCTGGGGAAGCGGAGCAGAACCAGACATATCTCTTATAGAGGTAAGACTCGAGGCGGTTGCCTGCACAGAGACTGGTGTAGCAGCAGGGACGGCCTGCAACACAGGTTGTACCGGAGCATTCCAGGTGAGCCGTGCGACTCAGGAGCATTTGTAATGCCATAGCAAACTGATCCATGCGGTGATCTTGCTCATCCAATCTGGAAAAAATATTACCAACAAGTGGATTGACTGTATCTTCTGAATTCATGGTCTTCGCCTACTGATGTTGACTACGGCGATGGCTGGACAGCTTAAGTAGACAGGGGTGATGGGCAGGATATCATCATCAACAGCTGAGTAACTGTGGAGAGATAGAAGCTGGCAATTAGCCAATAGCTGAGCGGTCAGCTCAGAGAAGGAAGGCCCAGTCCTGACAACTTGGTAATTAGTCTAATATGTTGCTGTTTCGTAGGTGTGTCAGTGTCGGTGAGAAAAAGCAGTTCATATTTCGACTTATTACAGGCTCTCTTAAAGTCCCTCTTTAGGCAAGAATGGGAGTATCCCCGGCTTAGTATTTCCTGCCTCAGGTGATTGGCCTCAAAATAGAAGCAATCGCCATAGAACAGATCCTTCTCGATCTAAGGTACTGACTTATGGGACAGATTGTCCTAAGGGTTGAGGATGAGCACTGGATGCATGCAAGATGGTGTTCCCCGCAGTATACAATACAGTGCAGGCAGTATACAGGATATCTAATACAGTATGTACAGTGTCCACTACACTTCTGGTGGTTTACACAGTATAAAATACAGTGCATTCATAGTACAGTTGCTAATACAGTGCAGGCGGTGTACACAGTATCTAATACAGTCTGTACAGTTTCTACTACACTTCTGGTGGTGTACACAGTATAAAACAGTGCAGCCATAGTACAGTTGCTAATACAGTGTACACAGTATCTGATGCAGTGTAATGTGGTGTTGTAAAACAAAATATACATCCGGAAGGCCACCAAGGAGAGGCAGATGCTCACAGGCCACTAAAAGAGGGCAAGCAGCCTCTGCGTCTACAGTCAACAGTGCTGGTCATGGACATGGTGCATCCTCTGCAGGTGGCCGTGGGGCGCTCTTGTCCTTTTTGCTGCTGGCCGTGTTATTGAGCCAGAAGATGCAGAAGAGTTGGTGGAGTGGATAACAAAGCCGCCCTCATCCTCCTCATCCTCTGTCACCCAGGCTCAGAGTAGTTTGCCTTCCAATGCAGCTGCCAAAGCTGCCTATTCCACCGGCTCCTTGTCCAGTCACTCCTTCCGTAGCCCCACCATCATCCAGAACTTTTCGACCACAGTGTCGGGTACATGCTGCAGGAGGATGCGCAGCGATTTGAAGGCACCACCAAAGGCCCAAATTTTCTGCCCCTGCTTAACAGGGGCATGTAATTACAATTTTTGATATAGTATTTCACAGCAGGGCCCATTCCTGCGCCCAACAAGAGTATCTGTGAGGGGCTACAGTGTTGTGGCACCACCACCCAAGGCCCAATTCCTTTATCGTACATCAAAGGACACAGAGCCACAGTAATTACTGTATGGGTTATATGGCACCTTCAGGTGGTGGACACTGGCACACCCTAGACAGGAAGTTCAACTCCCCATATAACCCCTCCCCTTATCGCGAGTACCTCAGTTTTTTCGCCAGTGTCTTAGGTGTTGGTCACGATTAAGATGTGCTGTGCTGTGCTGAGCTCCGCTGGAAAAATCTTTACTGGGGCAAGCCATGCAACCGGAGCCATTCAAAGTGTCTTTTCAGGCCAAATTGAATGGTACCTGGGCTGAAGTCTTGCCTGTAATACTTCTTCTCTTTTTATAGAGCTGGCCCCCCGGGATCCAGTGTTTGTTTTTTTCAGCCATATTTCCTGGTGGGGTGCTTTACAGGTCCAGGGGTGTTGATCCCCTGATAAAAAGGGACCCCGGTCCCTGAAGGTTTTTTTTAACAAAGCCCACAGTGAGTGGTGAAGATTGGGTCTGTCTGGTTTTACCATAAGCTGGATAAAGTAAGGGAGATTCCGAAGGAATTTTTCTAGTTCTTGTGGGTTTTAAAGTCGTCACCTGGGGGTGTCAAGAGCACTTACCTGATTCCATGCTTGTCCGTCCGCTCTGTGTCCATACATGCTGCATGCTTCCTCCAGCCCAAGCCCCCGGTAAGACGTGGAAAGGGGGGGGGTTTCTGTCAAATGTCCCCCACCTGGACAGAGGTACCTCATCTCTCCAGGAAGCAGAGGGAGCATGGGCCAGTTGGCGGTATGTTGCACAGCTCCCAGTGCAGACTCCATTACGGTGGTTCTCCATCCTTCAGCTCTCCTCCTCTTCTCCACCCCAGCCCCCCCCCCCCCACATGCGATCCGATCGGAGCCCGCTCACGCGTGAAAATTTTTTTTTTTTAAAGTGGGGGGGCTTAGCGCATCGCTGAGGTGCCTCAAACGTTCACAAATGCAGGGCTGTGTCTGCTATAAAGTGCACCTTTTTTTTTAGATGCATTCAGCTGACGGAGGGACACAGAGCGGACGGGGGCATGTGAGTGTTGGTGACACAGGCATCCCCAGGGCACATTTATTTATTTTGCATCAGCCTGAGCATTAATGGCAGCGGCAGTTGCTGGACTATTTGCTCAGCAGTGGATCCATTTTTTTGGTAGTACCTCTGCATTTGTGCTAGACACTATGACCAGAGGGAGAGGTATAATAACTCAAAAGATAAGCGCACAAAGGGGTCGCCCTGAGGCTCTAAGGACCCTCCCTGTGCACCATCATCCCCCCGAAAGGCTGGTCAGAGTAAGCTTTCGGGGTCAACAGGGGTTGCAATTGCTTCCGACAGTTCAGCCTCTGTCTATATTAATGAGGAGGTTTTTTCCTCAGCCACGATCTGGATTGGAGGAGAGATTAATGGCTTTAATCACATCTTCACAGAGTGGAAGAAAACGCATTAGATCCCCTTCTACTACCCAGGATCCTCAAACAGAGGAACAGTGGGAAAGGGAAGATGAATCCCCCTCAGGGGACTGTGAAGAGACTGATGACTCCTCTTCCGAGGGATCAAGTGGGGAAGGACCTTCTTCAGCTTCACAAGCTGAGAAATTGCTAGTGCATTCTCTTACTGAAATGGTCCGCTCCACATTTAAGCTACCCTTAACTGGTCATTTGAAAAGCCCACTTCTTGTTTGGGTTCTCTAAAACCTCTGCAAGCTTTGCGTGCCTTTCCTGTCCATTCATTGCTGGAAAAGATTATGTATTCTGAGTGGGATCACCCAGATAAGCATTTCTTCCCTCCCCCAAAAAGTCTTCAACAATTTATACTATAGAGGAAAATAATCAATAAGATGTGGATTATACCAGCAATTGATGCTGCTATATCCTCTGTGAATAAAAGTTTGACTTTTCCGGTTGACAATGCACAAATACTCCATCCAACTGGAAAAAAATTGGAATTCCTGTTAAAAAATTTTTTTTCCTTGGCAGGTTCAGTGGCTCAACCTGCAGTGGCGGCAATTGGGGTATGTCAATCCTTGAGAGACCATTTGAAACAGGTGCTCAAGGTCTTCCCTGAACAGCAGGCCCAGGATTTATCTGAGCTGCCAGCGGCTTTGTGTTTTGCAATTGACACAATAAGAAATTCTATTCTTCAAGCCTCTCGCCTTATGCTTGGGTTGGTACATATGCGTAGAATCCTATGGTTGAAAAGTTGGTCAGCCGAAGCGCCATGCAAAAATCTCCTGGCTGGTTTTCCTGTCCATGGTGAAAATATGTTTGGGAATGGTTTGGACATATATATCCAAAAGATATCAAATGGGAAAAGTACCCTTTTGCCAGTTAAGAGTAAACGTCCCTCATTTAAACAAGCTCTTTCTCCAGTGCTAGGGGCATCAGCCTCTAGGTAGTTGCGACGGCCTCCACCGTTAGGTTCAAGAGGTAAACATCAGGGTCAACCCCAGGGACAAAAGAAGTCCTGGGGGAGTAAACTTTCAAGACAAAATGCTAAAGCCTCTTTATGAAGGGGCACCCCCACTCGTTCAAGTGGGGGGAAGACTTCTGCAGGTTCTCAAGGGTCTGGCAGGAAGAATTTTCGAGACAGATGGGTGGTCTCCACAATAGAGCTAGGTTACAAACTAGAGTTCTGAAAATTCCCGGCTCCTCATTTCCTCAGGTCAAATGTCCCCAAAGATCCTGAAAAAAAAAGTCTCTCTTTCAAGCGTTATACCGACTTTTGTTGCAAAAGGTGATCATCGTGGTCCTCATGGAAGAGCAGGGGTTGGGGTTTTATTCAAACCTTTTCACGGTGCCAAAGCCAAATGGAGATGTCAGACCCATTCTGGATCTCAAAGATCTAAATCGATTTATGAATATCCGCTCTTTTCGCATTGAGTCAATCCAATCAGTAGTCTCCATCCTACAAGGAGGAGAACTTCTGGCATCAATTGACATTAATGATGCATACCTGCCTGTACCCGCTCACCAGAAATATATGTGTTTCGAAGTAGAAAAACTTAATTTTCAGTTTGTAGCCTTGCCTTTCGGTCTAGCAACTGCACCTCGGGTGTTTACAAAACTTCTGGCCCTTCCTCTAGCCAGATTAAGGACTCAAGGTATAACGATAATAGCATACCTAGACGACCTAGTTTCGATAGACCGGTCGGTAGCCCGCTTGGACCAAAGCATGGTCACCACAGTCAGCTACCTGGAATACCTAGGTTGGGTCCTCGACCTAGAGAAATCTTCTTTAAAGCCAGTAAGAAGATTAGAGTACTTGGGTTTGGTTATAGATACAGCCCAGAAGAGGGTGTTTTTACCCCAGGCAAAGATCAGCGCTATAAAGGAGCTGGTTCAGGTGGTCAGGACGAAGAAGGGTCCTTCTATTCGCCTTTGTATGACATTGTTGGGGAAGATGGTGGCTTCAATCGAAGCAGTTCCCTATGCTCAGTTTCATTCGAGACTGCTCAAAGCCTGTCTGCCTGGAACAAGAAGGTCCAAGCACTAGATTTTCCAATGCGTTTGTCGCCAAAAGTGCACCAGAGCCTCAGTTGGTGCAAGATATCTGAGAATCTGCAGAAGGGGAAAGCCTTCTTACCAGTTACCTGGAAGGTAGTAACAGATGCCAGCCTTTCCGGTTGGGGAGCAGTCCTGGAAGAGGCGTCTGTCCAAGGAAAATGGTCCAGCACCGAAAGGACCATGCCCATCCACATTCTAGAGATTCAGACCGCACAAGGAGCCATAAAAGCTTGGACATTCAGGTTGCGGAATTCTCCTGTCAGGATTGAATCCGACAATGCCACAGCAGTGGCTTATATCAATCACAAAGGGGGTCACCAGAAGTCGGGCAGCCCAGGGAGAGGTAAACCATATCCTAACCTGGGCAGAAAAGCATGGGCCGTGCATATCAGCAATCTTCATTCCAGGGATAGAGAACTGGCAGGTGGACTACTTAAGTTACCAGCAGTTGTTCCCGGGGGAATGGTCCCTTCACCCCATCTTTCTGGCTATATGCCAATGATGGGGGATCCCGGTCATTGATCTGTTTGCATCCAGTTTCAGCAACAAAGTCGACAACTTTGTGTCAAGAACAAGGGATCCACTCGCATGCGGAACAGATGCGTTGGTGACCCCATGGGATCAGTTCACACTGATTTATGCATTCCCTCCTATTTTGCTGCTACCTTGACTTCTTCGCAGGATTAAGCAGGAAAGTGTCAGGAACCATGAAACAGACAGAGACAGAAGTACAATCAAATCACACTTGTTTATTAATAAAAATAAAAAGGTAAATAGGAAAAAGCATAGTCAAGCAAGCCATAGTCCAGTAGCCAGATCAGGTAGTCAGCCAGTCCAAAGTTCATAAACCAGATCGGGTAATCAGCCAGTCCAGACGTCAGGGATCCAAGGAGAGCAACTGCAAGCAGGATGGAAGCCAGGAGGGATGTCAGCAAGCCAGTCTTGAAGCAACAGCAGGAGATGGTTCCTAGTGATGTGACCAACGCGAAGGCAAATTAAAAAGTGAGCAGGAAGGCTTTAAATAGGCAGGTCAGACGAGCATCATCGGGAACAGCTGGTAACTGTGGAAAGAGAAGAGAGCTGGCAATAGCCGACAGCTGAGCGGCCAGCCCAGAGGAGGAACGGCTAAGCCAGCCCTGACAGAAAGGAAGTCAGTAGTTCTTATGGCCCAGCATGGCCCAGAAGATCTTGGTATGCAGAAATAGTAAAGATGACGGTAGGGGCCCCATGGACCTTACCACCACGTCCAGATCTGCTATCGCAGGGACCAGTGTTCTACCCTACTTTACAAAAGCTAAATTTAACAGTTTGGCTATTGAAACCCACATTCTGAAGAATCAATTTTGATTAATGCAAGGAAGCTAGCTTCCAGAGTCATTTATTATAGAGTCTGGAAGGCATATGTTTCCTGGTGTGAATCCAGGGGCTGGCATCCCAGAAAGTATGTCATAGGTAGAATTCTTAATTTTCTGCAAATGGGGTTAGAGATGAAGCTGGCTTGAGTACTATCAAGAGCCAGGTCTTGGCCTTATCGGTATTGTTTCAACATCCGCTTGCTTTGCATTCTTTGGTTCGAAGCTTTATACAGGGTGTAACCCAGCTAAATCCACTGTTTAGAGCACCCCTGAACCCTTGGGACTTGAATTTAGTTCGGTTGGCATTACAGAAACAGCCTTTTAGCCCTTGTACACACGGTCAGAGATTCCGACGGAATGTGTCCAATCGGACCGTATTGTCGGATAATCCGACTGTGTGTGGTCTCCATTGGGCTGTTTTCCAACTTGTCTATAAAATTTTCCAACAACATGCTCCGATCGGACATACTCCGATCATGTGTAGCCTACTCCGACGGACAAGGTGCCACGCATGCTCACAATCAAATTCGGACATGGAAGCGCTCGCTCAGGTAAAACTACCGCTCGTAATTGATATAGCATATTCATCACGCTGCAATGTTAAAAATTCTTTCATGAAGCGCGTTCTCTTTACAATGCTGCAAGAATGAACTTCTTTTGATGCTCATAGTCACACACACTTCTCCCGAACATATTTCTTGAGTCTTTTTACTCATTTCAGCAATACAATATTTTAAATCGTCACATCTACACAATCTTTATTTATTTATTTATTTATCTATTTTTAGAATTTTGTGGTTTGTTTTTTTCATCATCTCCTTTTTTGACAGTTTGCTCATCTTTGCATTTTTTGGGGTGTGTTTTGGGTTTCAACTTACCACAAAACCATTATTATTTTTTTTGTATTTTGTTTTTCTTTTTTAATCTACAGGAAGTTGTTTAGTGTTGGTGCCCCTTGTTATTCATTTCACTTTGTATTTTTGAAATGTACCTGCCTGCTCACAAATAAACTGTCCTTTTTGAAGTAAAACACATACGCAAGTATTTCTTCAAACAAAAAAAACCTTTATTTAGGTGTCAAACAACTAAAGAGGGAGGCAGCGCTGGAGAAACTTGTCAATTTGGCGAAGCCTTTGGCCCCCAGGGCAGACATGAACTAATTAGAAAATGCTAAATTGGTGGCCTGAGGAGTACATATCTCAGGGAGAGAAGTCTGGTCAGGAAGTCCTAGAGATCAGGAAGAGCAGATGCCATCTATGTCCCCAGGATGTGGTTCTTCAAGAGGCTGCATCTTCTGTCAGACCAGACTGAACCCAGGCCATCACTCTCTTGTCTTCCTTAGGCACTTCCCGCCAGGCATCCTTCAAGGCTGTGGCTGGGCTCCTGTAGTTGTGGCAGGAGGAGGAGAAGGGGGGCGATGGTCGACCTCCTGGCTGCCACGTGCCACAGCCTCCCCCCGGCTAAGGTCTTCCTGTGTATGAAAATGGGACATAGTTTTAGTTTTTTGCTCATCAATCACACCATTTTGTGCTCATGACTGTTGCAAATTGAATGTTACCAAATAGAACAGACTATCATTCTGAGCCCAGCATTTTTCATTCTTGTCCCAAACATTTTTGCTCACTACTGTCTATTGAGATGTAAACCACTTTGTTAAATCACAACTTACTGATCAATAATAACATCTAGTTAACATCACTAAATGTACGACAAGAAATATGTTCAACAATGATATACCTGTCTCAAGCTGGGCCCCACCACATGTTGCTGCCTGGAAGGCCCAGGTTGAACGTTGGAAGCCTCAGCTGGGGGTGAAGGAAGCCTTGAAGGAAGACTGTAGAGTTGTGGCCTGGGTACCCCCTGGTCTACCAGAAAATGCAGCCTCTCGAAGTACACCATCCTGGGGTAATAAATGGCATCTGGATCTCCTGATCTCAGGGACTCCAGGTGCTTCTTTCTCTCCCTGAGATATGTACTCTTCATGGCACCAATTTTAAACATCACATAGGTCATGTCTGCCGTGGGGACCATGATCCGCACCAAAGCAAGAAGTTTCTCCAGCGCTGCCTTCCTCTTTCTTCGGTCATGATAAAATGGGTTGTTCATCTGCCACAGGCAGGGCAGCTCCCTTAACAGTTCAAGGAATAGTGTTTTGGAAGGGATCCATCTTGTCTGCAAGACACAACACAAGACAAACCCTAAAATACTAATAATGCCATGATAAACCCTCCTAATCTTGTCCCAACATAGGCCTATATAGAAGCAGTCTAGTCTAGTAATGTACCAAGTTAAAAATGTTACCTTCGTTTGCACGATCATCGCGTCAGCTCCTCACTCTGTTGACAGATCGTACGTACGACACACGCGTGTGGCGTTTTATATACAGTGCGCATGCGTGAAACTCCGCCCGCCCCTGACGTTCTTTCTAGACTATATCCCGTCCCTTCTCTTTCGGGAGAGCACATGGTGGAGAGAACACAGGTGTGCAATCAGAGTTCTACTAACGAGGAGGAGGGTGAGGAAAGCCCGGAGCCTGAAATGTCCCGATCCTGGAGGAGAAGATTTAAGGCCTCAAATATGTCTTTTGGAGAGATGTTGGAGATGGTGGACATATTGAAGAGGACCGACTATGATGGGAAGTATGGACCTTACCCAAACCCAAATATCAGAAAGGCCAAGATCATGACTAAAGTTGT